>NW_026068156.1:797828-810086 GCF_014885135.2 Alexandromys fortis | reverse complement strand
AAATAAAGGTCAGTGGGTCTATAATTTGATCTCCTAAAGAAGCTAAATAAGAAGGTGATCCCAAAGAAAAACATATAGCTATCCTCCTGGTCATGGGAAGTAGACAAGATTGCCGGGTAAAAATTGGGATCTTGGGGGTGGGGTGGGAGGTGGGTAAGGAGAGATGTGGAGAGAAAAGTGAGAAGGGGAAGTTGGGGGGATTTTGGGGAAATGGGATGATTGGGATAAAGGAAGGTTGGATAGGGGAGCAGGGAAGCACACATCTTAATTAAGGGAGCCATCATAGGGTTGGCAAGAGACTTGGACCTAGAGGGGCTTCCAGGTGCCCAGGGCGATGTCCCCAGTTAGTTCCTGGGGCAGCTGAGGATAGGGAACCTGAAATGACCCTATCCTATAGCCATACTGATGAATATCTTGCATATCACCATGGAACCTTCATCTGGCGATGGATGGAGATAGAGACAGAGACCCACACTGCAGCACCGGACTGAGCTCCCAATGTCCCAATGAGGAGCAGAAGGAGGGAGAATATGAGGAAAGAAGTCAGGACCACAAGGGGTGCACCCACCCAAGGAGACAGTGGGGCTGATCTAGTGGGAGTTCACCAAGGCCAGCTGGACTGTGACTGAAAAAGCAGGGGATAAAAACGGACTCTCTGAATATGGCGAACAATGAGGGCTGCCGAGAAGCCAAGGACAATGGCACTGGGTTTTGATCCTACTTCATGTTCTGGCTTTGTGGGAGCCTAGCCTGTTTGGATGTTCACCTTCCTAGACCAGGATGGAGGGGAGAGGACTTTGGACTTTCCACAGGGCAGGGAACCCTAACTGCTCTTCAGACTGGAGAGGGAGGGGGAGAGGAGTGGGGGGAGGGGAGAGGAGAGGGAGGAGGAGGGGAAAAGGGAGACGGGGAGGGAAATGGGAGGCGGGGAGGAGGCAGAAATTTTTTTTTTCTCAATAAAAAAAAAAGAAAAAAGAAAACCTCAACAGATACAAAAAATTGTAATAATCCCCTATATCTTATCAGATCACCCTGGCTAAAAGTTAGAATTTAAGAAAAACATTAATTGCAGAAAGCCTATAAATTCATGTAAAATGAACAATGCTCACCTGAATCCTCACTGGGTCAAAGAGAAATAAAGAAAAAATTTAAGATTTTCATCAATGAAAATGAAAGCACAACACCCAAACTTAGAGGACACTATGAAGTCAGTGCTAAGAAGAAAGTTCATAGCCCTAAATGTTTACATAAAAAAGTTGGAGAAATCTCACACTAGTGAGTTAACAGCACACCTGAAAGTACTGGAAGAAAAGCTAGCAAACTCACTCAGGAGGAGTAGATGACAGGAAACAATCAATCTGAGGGCTGAAATCAATAACACAGAAACAAAGAGAAAAGAAAACAAAGATTTGGTTCTTTGAGAAAAGCAAAAAGATAGGCAAACCTTTATCCAAGTTAACCAAAAGGCAGAAAGAAAGATTATCCAAATTAATAAAATCAGAAATAAAAAGGGAGATATAACAACAGGCACTGAGGAAATCCAGAGAATCATTAGGTCATACTTTGAAAAACTGTACTCCACAAAAATGGAAAATCTAAAAGAAATGGACAACTTCCTGAATAGACACCACATACCAAAAATTAAATCAAGACAAGATAAGCAATTTAAAAAGACCTATAACCCCTAAGGAAATAGTCATCAAAAATCTCCAAATCAAAAACAGCCCAGGGCCAGATGGTTTCAGTACAGAATTCTACAAGAATTTCAAAGAAAAGGTAATACCAATACTTCTCAAATTGTTCCACACAATAGAAACAGAAGGAATATTGCCAAACTCTTTTTATGAGATTACAATTACCCAGATACCCAATTTGCACAAAGACACAACTAAGAAAGAGAATTACAATCTTCCTCGTGAACATAGATGCAAATATTCAATAAAATACTGGCAAACCAAATCCAAGAAAACATCAAAAAAAATCATCTACCATGATCAAGTTGGTTTTATTCCAGAGATGCAGGGATGATTCAACATACACAAATCTTTCAATGTAATCCACCATGTAAATGAACTGAAGAAAAAACCCACATGATCATCTCATTAGATGCTGAAAAAAACCTTTGAGAAAATTCAACACACTTTTCTTCATGGAAAAAAGTCTTGGGGAGATCAGGTATACAAAGAACATACCTAAACATAATAAAGGCAATATACAGCAGGCCAACAGCCAACATCAAGCTAATGGAAAGAAGCTCAAATTTCACAAATCAGGAACAAGACAAGGCAGTCCAATCTCTCTATATCTATTCAATATAGTACTGAAAGATCTCACTAGTGCAACAAGACAACAAAAACAAGAAGTAAAGCTTTCATATTAGGGGATCATATGATAGCATGTATAAGTGAACCCAAAAACTTCACCAGGAAATGCCTACACCTGACAAACACCTTCACCCAGCAATACCACTTGGGCATATACGTAAAGGATTCTCAATCATACCGCAAGGACATTTGCTCAACTATATTCATAGCAGCAATATTCATAAGAGCTACAGCCTGGAAACAACTTAGATGCCTGTCAACTGAAGAATGAATAAGAAACACATGGTGCATTTACACAACAGAGTACTACTCAGCAGTGGAAAATGATGACATCTTGAAATTTGTAGGCGAATGAATGGAACTGAAAAAAAAACACTGAGTGAGATAACCTAGACTCAGAAAGACCAATATACATACTCAATCATAATTGGATAATAGACATAAAGGATAACTAGTCTACACTCCACAACCCCAGAGAACCTAGACAGCAAAGAGGATACAAAAAATATGTACATGGATCCACCTAGGAGGAGAAAAGAACAAGATTTTCTCAGTAAATGTGAGCATGTGAGAGCAGTGGGGAGAGTGGAAGAGGAAAGGGGAGAAAGGAAGAAGAAGAGAAAAAAAATATAGCTAAATAAAAACAATAAAAAAGAAAAAAGAACTGCATCTTTACACCAGCCTCCTGAAACTAAACAAGTCAGTTTCCAAGAAAATCACAAACAAAGGGCAACCAGTTACCAATACCCCCAACAATAGGGAAAAGAGCAATTGCAATACTAGGCCAGGGCCAACTTCCCTCCCCCACAGGTACCTCAAGGCAATAACCAGATAAGGACAAAACCTGGGACTTGTCCATACTTGCCCATGAATGGAAAGGCCTGAGCCCACTCATGCTAGCCCTATCCAATAAGAAAGGTATAAATATGATTGTCACTTGCATAAACTAATCCTAGATAGAATGATCAAGTGCTTTTTGAATTCCTTTGGTTGTTTATAAAAGAACCTGCAAGCTTTTCTTGGGGAATCACTGTAGGCAGAGGCTACTTGTTCATTTCTCAGCCACCCAAACCTGAAATAATAACTCAGAAATTATATTAATTACAGTACTGTTTGGTATATTAGCTTGTGCATATTTCTAGCTAACTCTTACATATTAAATCAACCAATCTTTAATAATCTGTGCATCACCAGAAGATCGTGGCCTACTGACAAGTTTCCAGCATCTGTCTTCTGTGGCAGCTACATGGCACCTCTCTGATTCCACCTCCTTTTCTCCTCTATCTCTGTTTAAAATTCCCACCTTCCACTATTCTACCATAGTCCCAAAACAGCTTCTTTATTAAACAATGGTAATAAAACATATTTACAGCATACAGAGGGGACTCCCACATCAGGTTGCCATTTACCAGTTTTTTTATTTAATTTTTTTTATTTATTTAAACTTTTTTTCCCAAATTCTCACTCCCTCCCCTCATCCCACTTCCCTCCCTCTCTCTCCACAGACCCTTCCACCCCCTCCAATCCTAAGAGAGGGCCATGCACCCCACCCTGTGTAAAGTCCCAGGCCCTCCCACTACATCTAGGTTGGGCAAGGTTTACATCCACAGGGAATAGGATCCCAAATAGCCAGTAATGCAGTAGAGACAAATCCCAGTGTCACTAGCAGTGGCCCCACAGTCTGCCCCAACTGTCAACCCTCTTCAAAGGGGCTTGGTTATTCCCATGCTCATTCACTCCCATTATAGTTGGAGTAGGTGAACTACCATTAGCTCAAGCAAACTGTCTCAGTGGATGAACCCCTCATGGTCGTAAATTCCTTGCTCATACTCTCAGTCCTTCCACTCTTCAACTGGATCTTGGGAACTCAGCCCAGTGCTCCGATGTGGGTCATTTCCTCTGTTCCCATATGTTGTTGGACGAAGGTTCTATGGTGATATTTAAGATAATCATCAGTCTCACTACAGGGTAAAGCCAGTTCAGACACCCTCTCATCTATTGCTTAGGGTTTTAGCTGAGGTCATCCGTGTGGGTGCTAGCGCATTTTTCTAGAGTTTGGATTCTTGCTAACTCCGTAATGGCTTCCTTAATTAAGATATCTCTTTTCTTGCTGTCATATCTGTCTTTCCTCCATCTCGACTATCCCATTCCTTCAAGTTCTCCTCAACCCTTCCTTCTCCACTTCTTTCTACCTCCTCCCCTACCCGCTCTCAATTTTTTTGTCTGATTCCAATTTCCAGGTGGATCTATATAAGTTTTTCTTTGGGTTCACTTTATTACTTAGTTTCTCTAGGATCATAAACTATAGACTCAATGCCCTTTGTTTACGGCTAGAATATACTAATGAGTGAGTACACACGATATTCATGGGGGGGGCGGGTCTGGGTTACCTCACTAAGGATAGTGTATTCTAATTCCATCCATTTGCATGCAAAATTCAAGATGTCATTATTATTTTTTACTACTGAGTAGTACTCTAATGTGTAGATGTGCCACATTTTCTTGATCCATTCTTTAGTTGAGGGGCATCTAGGTTGTTTCCAGGTTCTGGCTATTACAAATAATGCTGCTATGAACATAGTTGACAAATGCTTTTGTAGTATGATTGAGCATCTTTTGGGTATATTCCCAAGAGTGGTATTGCTGGATCCTGAGGTAGGTTGATTCCCAGTTTTCTAAAAAAAAAAAAAAAAAAAAAAAAAAACACCGCCACACTAATTTCTAAAGTGATTGCACAAGTTTGCATTCCCACCAGCAATGGATGAATGTTCCCCTTGCTCCACATCCTCTCCATCATAAGCTATTATTAGTGTTTTTGATCTTAGCCATTCTGACAGGAGTAAGATGGTATCTCAGAGTTGTTTTAATTTGCATTTCCCTAATAGCTAAGGAAGTTGAGCATTTCCTTAAGTATCTTTTGGCCATTTGAAATTCTTCTGTTGAGAATTCTCTGTTTAGCTCAGTACACCACTTTTTAATTCAGTTATTTAGAGTTTTAATGTTTAATTTCTTGAGTTCTTTATATATTTTGGAGATCAGTCCTTTGTCTGATGTGGGGTTGGTGAAGATCTTCTCCCATTCAGTGGGTTGCCTTTTTGCCTTATTGACTGTATCCTTTGCTTTACAGAAGCTTCTCAGTTTCAGGAGGTCCCATTTATTTATTGATGCTCTTATTGTCTGCTACTGGGGTAATATTTAGGAAGTGGTCTCCTGGACACATGCATTGAAGGCTACTTCCCACTTTCTCCTCTATCAGGTTCAGTGTGGTCAGATTCATATTAAGATCCTTAATACTTTTGGACTTGAGTTTTGTGCCCGGCAACAGACATGGATCTATTTTCATTCTTCTACAGGTTGACATCCAGTTATGCCAGCACCATTTGTTGAAGATGCTTTCTTTTTTCCATTGTTTCTTTTTTTGCTTCTGTGTCAAAAATCATGTGTTTATAAGTGTGTGGATTAATATCTGGTTCTTCAATTCAATTCCATTGGTCAACATCTCTGTTTTTATGCCAATACCAAGCTGTTTTCATTATTGTAGCTCTGTATAAGAGCTTGATGTCAGGTGCAGGACCTGAATGACTATGAGACCTGGCAGATCTGAAAGTAACTACACCTAACAAATCTGATTAGTTAGAGCCAGTGTGGGGGTAGAGCAGAACCTGGCTGGGGAGCAAGCTGAACAAAATCAGTCAGGCATGCAGAGAGACCTGGAAGCACTCCCATGAGCAGGTCCATGAGATTCAGTTGCCCGTGGGAAATGCTTGCACCAGGTGGGCCAGTCTGCCACAGGCACCACTTTATCTTTTTATTTTAATTTATTTTTTAATTTTATTTTACTTTTCATCACGGTTCTCTGCTCCTCCTCCTGCCCACTTCTGCCTCCCCTCCAGCCCACCCCCATCCACTTCTCTCAATTGGTAAGGGCTCCCATGTGAAGTCAACAAAGTCTGACACGTTAAGTCGTGGCAGGACCAACCCCCATCCCCCACATTGAGGCTGAGCATGGCCTGCCACCATAGGGAATGGGCTCCAATAAGCAGATAGTGCAAGTTTCACCACTGTCTCCCACATATTGAGGACCTAGTCTGATCCCATGCAGTTTGCACAGATGTCAGTCTAAGGTTCCTGAGTTCCTGTGAGCTTGGTTCAGCTGTTGCTGTAGATTTCTCCCTTGCAGCGTACCACACCTGTCTGTGCTCTAGGCACCACCGGACAGTTCATGAACTGGGCAAGGGGCTGGAGATTGAAACACACAAAGACACACAGACAGAGAGAGACAGGATGCCCCAAGAATGCCCCCTTTGTTGTGTTCAGGGGCAGCTTATATAGGGATAGCCATGCCCCAGCCAAACCTACCAGAAACCACTCTCCTGCCATCAGGAACTCCTGAGGTCTCCGGCTCAGAGCAGCTGTAGGCACTCAGATCAGGGGGAAACAAGTTGTTTCAGGATCTGGGGGTTCACAACTCCCAACACTTCCTCATGATCTTTAGCTCCCTTGCTCATGTATTACCTCCTCCCTCTCTTCAATTGGATTTCTGGAGCTTGGCGTGGTGGTTGGTTGTGGATCTCTGCATCTTGTTCTGTTAGTTGCTGGATGAAGGCTCTATGATGTTAGTTGTGGTATTCACCAATCTGACTAGAGGGGAAGTTCAGTTCAGGCATCGACCCCACTATTGATAGGACTCTTATTTGGGGTCATTGTTGTGGATTTGGGGGAATTTCCCTAGCACCAGGTTTCTTTCTAACCCCATAGTGGCTCTATCAAGATCTCTTTTTCATTGCTCTCCCACTTCATCCCTCTCCTCCCTTAACTATCCCATTTCTCCATGTTCTCACTCCTATTTCCTCCTTTCTACCACCCTCTTACCCCCAGATTGAGGGGACACAGAATCATCTACATGGTGCTGTTTTTAAGGTAGTGTAGAATCCGTAGTTATACGACAATGGAGACTTACACCAAGTGTGTGTAAAAAAGCGTCTGAGGCCAGACAGTGTACGGCCGAGTGAGAACCTCTACCTAGAGTCTTTGAACAAACTTCAGGTCAGAATTTATTCATCATGGGCAGTCCAGGATATTGGCAATGACAGGAATTTTAGAAATCTGCCAAAGAAAGATCCAGGTACACGAGTAGCCTTCTCAAGAGACAGGACAAACGTGCTACAAGTGTTAGTGCTGTGGAAGCAGACCAGAAAACCTAGGGAGTCAGGAGGCTCAAGCGCTGGCGAGCCCTGAGTCTGTCTCTCTTCCTCCTTTGCCTTCTCTTGGGAGGAAAGAACCTGGGGCATAGAGGTAAGGTGGAGGCAGATGAGAGGCCCAACTACAGTTAGAGCCCCCAGGTAAAGTCCAGATGTGTGTTGGTTGGAGGCCCGTGCCCAGTTAGCCTGGCATATCCAGATGAATAAACAAGGCTGTCAGATCAGGGAAGTCAGCCCGGAGGCGGGGGGGGGGGGGAACTAAGTCATGGGTAGAAGCCTAGGTGGCAGTCAGCAGCACAACAGGGCCCTCTGCAGGATGCAGAGGAGTCAGACTGAGGACCCACGTTGGGCGCCAAAATGTAACGGTGTAAGCGAATGCAGACAGATTGTCAAAATATAGACAGCTTTAATGGAGGAATAGACTTACAGAACCACCGTTCCCGCGGAGACCAGGAAAGCAGAAGCGAGCGCTGGGAGCACGCTCGCCAAATTTATAGGCAAACTTTAGCCTGAGGCGAACACGCCCCCTAAGGGGTGGGACTTATCCCTACATCCTTCCCTTTTAAATCAGGGACTCTTCACTTAGACAGCATCTGAGAAACAGTGGCTGCTCAGGTTCTGCTTTCTGTGTCAACACAGCCTCGGAATGAAGAGCACTGTTGCACACTGGCTCCAGACCTGCCACATAAGGCTCTTGCATAAACAAGTCAGCGGAGTAAGTACAGAGTCTCCGGCATTGTCATTAGACTCTGTCCTCGGTGTTTGAGTAACTGAAAACATTAACCTTAGCTGTGCATTCGGGTAATGTTCATAAAGACAAAGGTCTTTCCAAGTAAGATATAGAAAACATAAATCTTGGAGCTTTGCTGGCTTATTCACCTCTTGCTGCAAAAAATTTGCTTCACTTTAGCCAAAAGTCAGGTCACTTTTGTCCTCTACAACACATAATTGTTACATTTTATTGCAAAAATATATTTAAAGAGCAACAAGTAGCTTTCCTTCTTATTAAAGTTATTCTTTTACCACTTTCTAACAATACTGTTAAATAAAGTTTCTCTAGTATGCTAATGATATCTTTGAAGTATACTGCTTTGCTAGAATGAGCCTAGATAACACAGTAATCAGTGATTCAGGGGTCCCATGAAAGACCCTAAATGGTAGAAAAGGGTGACTGACTAGAAATTCTTTCTCAGAGATTTGGACAGAAATTCCAAAGTGCCCTCCCATGGGTGAGATTCCTTTGTATTCTGATGGCTCTTCCTAAAACTGCGTTCATCCTGCATGTGACCCACAGCCTACTTCTGCTTTCTATGGACTATAAACATGAAACTAACTTTGTCCCATTATGAAAAATTTGTTCCCAATCAAGAAGATGTCAAAATTTTCCTATAGCTTTATAAAACTTTCTCATGTCACGCTGGGTATTTGTGAGCACTTTGATAAATAAAAGATATAGCCAATATCTTCAAGTAAAGACCATTAAAACATGTGGATCCACAGATTATGACTTAATAAGGCCACTTATCTCTAAAATATCAACAGACTAAGTGGCTTACCCCAGGTCATATATTGAAGTAGGAGATCTAGAACCAAAGGTTGGGACTGTCCCACAGGATTGTATGCATGGTACTAAAGAACGAATGTTTCCTGTAAGCTTGCCACCGGCTTGCTTTATACTTGTATGTCTTTTTGCTCCATTCACTGTTTCTTCTCTAATCTTGCTCAGATTTCTAATCTTTAACTTAATTCACTCTCTATTTTAACACACTTCTTGACGTCCTTCTGCTTTTGACTTTTCTGTTGTGGACTTTAACAATTTCTTGCCGAAACTTGCTTTCAGCTTTGCTTTTCTTCAGCTAATGATTTGCAGATCACATGCACCATGAGAACTCCAATCATTGTGCACAAGTAGGATGGATTGCCAACAGACCGAACTGAGAATTTATATGGACGCTCACAGCAAAGAACGAAAAAGCTGAGTTTAGAAGGGCACTAACAGCAGGAACAGCAGGAGAGTTAAAAAAATAATGCAGTGGGACCTTCTTATCTGCTATGTATACAATGGCTCTTTCTAATAAGTGACAGACAGGCA
Source organism: Alexandromys fortis (assembly GCF_014885135.2). Taxonomy (NCBI): domain Eukaryota; kingdom Metazoa; phylum Chordata; class Mammalia; order Rodentia; family Cricetidae; genus Alexandromys; species Alexandromys fortis. The sequence continues at coordinate 800,469 of NW_026068156.1, read as the reverse complement.
GGTAGTGGATAGATCAGGGAAATACTAGACAAAAAGCTGGTTCACATCCAAGATTGGATGGAGGAAAATGGCTTGAGATTTCATCATAATGTGCATAAAATTAGCATGTATTTGCAAGCTTATGAATTATTTATTTCTAGAATTTTTCCATTCAATATTTTAAGATTAGGGTTGACAATGAATATCTGGAACTATAGAGAGTGAAGCCTAGGAAGTGGAGAAGTACTGTGACAATAACCTGGAGATACAATAAAAAGCTTGGAACAGAATGGGAATAGACCTGGCTATAGAGTAGTAGGAGAGAGGGAAAATGAGAGGAAAGCCACACTACATCATAAATAAGTCTGGGAAAAGGCCTACGTGCCAAAAAGAGCAGCATAGTTGATGTTCTGAAGGCTAGAAGGGAGGCACAGGGAAAGATGAGCCTGGGTTTTTGGTAGGTCCTGGATCACATGTGGCTCTGTAAAACAGGTTGAGGTATTGAACTTAGATTAAGGACATGAGAAGACACTTTTTTTTCCCTCTAGACAAGGTTTCTCTGTAGCTTTGGAGCCTGTCCTGGAACTAGCTCTTGTAGACCAGGCTGGCCTCTGCCTCCCGAGTGCTGGGATTAAAGGCGTGAGTGCTGGGATTAAAGGCGTGCGCCACCACCGCAGGCAGAAAAGACACTTTGAAGTGAATGATAAGGTAATGTGGGATTACAGGTGTGCACCACTGCAGCCTAGCCACGGCAAGCACTTTGTTGTTATTTGTTTTGTTCATCTGAGTGATTCTGAATGGGAAAATATGAAATCTCAAAGTAGTTTGAATTATAATTCCTATAAACTTTTAAAGATATTTCTTAGTCATCTTTACTTGTTCTTTTAAGAGCTTTCTGATTGTTTCCTTTGCTTTACAGATCTTTATAATTTCATGTTTGTCAATTGTTGACCTTGGGTTCTGAGTAAACGGTCCTACTCAGAAAGTCCTTTCCTGCACCTACACCTCCTCAACGGTGGCCTATGCTTTCTTTTATAAATTTCAGCCCTTCATGTTTCACATTGAAGACTTTGATAAATATGAAGTGTTTTTATGTATAGGGTGATAGATATGAATCTAATTTCCAGTTTTGCTAGCACATTTGTTGAAGATATTATCACTATTCCAAGTTTCAGATAGTTACATGCATTTAAACCTGGATCTTCTCAACTAAAGAATGGATAATGAAAATGTGTTACATATACTCAATGAAATTCTATTCAACTATTAAGAAAGACGATATCATCAAATTTGCATATAAATTGATAGAACTAAAAAATGTTATATCGAGTGAGACAATCAAGACTCAGGAGGCAAATTCCCTATGTTCTACAAGCTCCAAATACTTAGACATGAGAATATTGCCTGGAGAAACCACAGAAACGGAAAAGTACAAAGAGACCGTGGATTAGGGTGGGGGAGGCCTAGAGAGAAGGATAGTAGAACATGAGGGGGAAGTGGAGAAAATGATGGAGACACTAGAAATAGAGACTGGAAAGAAGAGAAATGCATGGAGGGGATTATAAATAACACTAGGATGTAAAAGACTATGAAGAAATATTATTTTACATTTACATAAAAATGTAAGATAGTATTTAAGTGATATATATATATATATCACTATATGGAGATATTTTGAAAGGAAAGTACAACACTTAGGGGAAAGAAGCTCCCCAAAGAGTCATAGATTATATAGCAAAAACTCCATTGCCAAGCATGTGCCAGGGAAATTTGAGACTGCCCAAGCAATGTAAAATATTGCTTTTGCCCCATTTGCCTCTCAGAAGATGAAGGTGAGTCCCTATTGCTAAAGACATCATACACTTTGGACACAAGACTTGGAATAATTGAGCTGGAACTGACCTGGAAGCTTCCTCCATGAACACTATACTACCTGTAAGTTTATGAAAGCAGCCAAGGGGGGAGGGGGATGCAACCAACAGTACTACCCAGCTGTAAAACCTATGAACCACAACAATGACCAGTGTGGGAAAATATCTCCATGGCGCAATAATTGAACTTATATAACTTCTATACGGGGGCTAACTAACAGCCTTCTAGATAGATTTAAGGCATGATCGGTAGGAAGGAATTCATGCCTAATTCTTTAAACCTAGTCAATTACCTCTGGCTGGTGGAGTCCACCACTGCCACTTTCTCAAACCAGTATAATTCCTAACTGCAGTCTAAATTCCAACCATTAAATACATAGGCAAGAGTAGTTCTCCCCATATCAAAAAGCTTGTTTTAGAAGCAGACAGAGATCATCAGAGAAATCTACAACTGGTCCAAATGCAGAGAACAACAAACGACGCAATGGACAACCCAACTGGTACATCGGCAACACAACAACTACAGCTAACTCACAAGGAACACTGTAGAAGAGTGGGGGCGGGGCATAACAGCCAGAGGATCAGGATGTCTGCTACCAGAGAGTGTGTTCTAAATATCTAAATATCTCAGTAATACGGTTACCTGAATGAGATATGCCCAATGACACCAACTGACAGACCAACATGAATGAGGAAAATCTCACAAGGCCCTATCCCTAGATGAAGAGCTTCGGGCAATTAATGATTACTGGGGAGGGGGGGGCGGATTCAGTGTGTTCCAGGGAAGAGGC
>NW_026068156.1:790706-794833 GCF_014885135.2 Alexandromys fortis | reverse complement strand
CTGTTAAATTCTTGAATGGTAACGTGTTCAGACATTTTAATTATAAAAGAAAATTTTTTCTCTTACCTGCAATGACTGGTTCCTGCCGGTGGTGGTCTCTGTGGTTTTGGAGCCTGTCTTGGAACTAGCTCTTGTAGACCAGGTTGGCCTTGAACTCAAAAAGATCCGCTTGTCTCTGCCTCCCGAGTGCTGGGATTAAAGGCGTGCGCCACCAGCACCTGGCCGGCCTCAAACTCACAGAGATCCGCCTGCCTCTCTGGATATTATGGGCCTGAAGGCCGAGTGTATCTTGGACTCAGCCCTGGGGCCCGAGTCACAAACTAAGAAAATGACACCCGGGAGCGTGCTGTGTTAGCTAGCAGGCTACGCGCTTGAGTCGGGGGCAAAATAGCCCCACGTTGGGCACCAAAATGTAACAGTGTAAGCGAATGCAGACAGATTGTCAAAATATAGACAGCTTTAATGGAGGAATAGACTTACAGAACCACCGTTCCCTCGGAGACCAGGAAAGCAGAAGCGACTGCTGGGAGCGTGCTCGCCAAATTTATAGGCAAACTTTCGCCTGAGGTGAACACGCCCCCTAAGGGGTGGGACTTATCCCTACATCAGGATCCAGCAATACCACTCTTGGGCATATACCCAAAAGATGTTCAATCATACTACAAAAACATTTGTTCAAAGCAGCATTATTTGTAATAGCCAGAACCTGGAAACAACCTAGATGCCCCTCAACCAAACCAAAGAATGGATAAAGAAAATGTGGCACATTTATACATTAGAGTACTTCTAGGTAGAAAACAAACAAACAAAACTGACATCTTGAATTTTGCATGTAAATTGATGGAATTAGAAAACACTATCCTGAGTGAGGTAACCCAGACCCAAAATGATGAATACGGTATGTACTCACTCTAAGTGAATATTAGCTATAAACAAAAGACAGTGAGCCTGTAGTTCACGATCCTAGAGAAGCTAAGTAATAAGGTAAACCCAAAGAAAAAATATATAGATTCACCTGGAAAATGAAAACAGATAGAGTACCTCATAAAATTGGGAGCATGGGGGTGGGGAAGAAGAGAGAATAGAAGGGGAAGAAGAGGGGAGAAAGGGAGGGTTGAGAAGAACTTGAGGGAATGGGATAGTCAAGATGGAGGAAGGACAGAGATGAGAGCAAGGAAAGAGATATCTTGATTTGGGGAGCCATTACAGGGTTAGCAGAAACCTGGCACTAGAGAAACTCCCAGGAATCAACAAGGATAACCCCCAGCTAAGACCCTAAACAATAACAGGAGAGAGAGCCCAATCTTGACTTGTCCTGTAGTCAGACTGATGAATATCTTAAATATCACCATAAAACCTTCATCCAGCAACTGATGGAAACAGAGGCAGAGACCCACATCAGAGCACTGGACTGAACTCCCAAAGTCCAACTGAAGCATGGAAGGACTGAGAATATGAGCAAAGAGATCAAAACCATGATGGGTACACCCACTGAAACAGTTTACCTGAGCTAATGGGAGCTCACCAACTCCACCTGTACTGGGAAGGAACAAGCATAGGGCCAAACTAGTTTCTCTGAATGTAGTTGATTGTTGAATTGCTGGGGCAGACTGAGGGGCCACTGTCAGTGGCACCAGGATTTATCCCTACTGCATGTACTGGCTTTTTGGAATCCTGTTCTCTTTGAATGATACCTTGATCAGCCTAGATATAGTAGAGAGGGCCTTGGACCTTCCACAAAGCAATAAGCCTTACCCTCTCTGAGGACTAGATGAGGGTGGCAGGGTGTGTGGAGGGAATGGGAAGAGGGGATGGAGTGGGAACTTGGATTGGTATTTAAAAAAAAAACTTAGGTTAGAAAGGAGTTTATTTCAGCTCACAACCCCACCCAAGGTTGAAGTTCATCATTGTGGGGAAGTCAAGGCAGGAACCTCAGCACTCTGGTCGCATTGCATCCATAGTCAAGAGCAGAGAGAAATGAATGCATGCAGACTTGGTGACTTGCTCATTTGTGTTCTGTTTGATTTCTCCACTCTTTTAAAGATTTTTATTTTATGTGTATGAGCTTTTGGCCTGTATGTATGTATGTATGCATGTATGTATGTTCCTGATACCCTGTGAGTCCAGAAAAGGACACCAAATCCCCCTGAAAATGAAATTTAGGATATTTATTAGTCTATCCACCATGTGGATGCTGAGAACCGAATCTGGGTCCTATGCAATGGCAACAAGTATTCCCAACCAATCTCTCCAGCCTTGATTTCTCCTTTCTTACACAATTGACAGTTACCTGTAAAAAATACTGCTGCCCACAATTGGCTAGGTCTTCTCAGATCAATTAACATAATTAAAACAAACTGGGGGTGGGGGCTGGAGGGTGGGAATATGAGGAATCTGGTTGGACAGGCTGGGTGTGAGAGGTGAGTTGGAGAGTAATGGAGAGGGAGAGTAATGAAAGAGATGTCTTGATAGGGGGATATTTTGGGCTTAAGGAGAAAACTGGTGTCAGGAAAACTCCCAGTAATCCACAAGGGTGACCACAGCTAAGACTCCTAGCAGTAGTGGAAAGGGTGCCTGGACTGGCCATCTACTGTAATCAGATTGGTGACAACCTTAATTGTCACTAGAGAGCCTTTGTCTAGTAACTAATGGAAGCAGATGCAGAAAACCATAGTCAAGCAGTTGACTGAGCTTTAAGAGTCCCGCTGAAGAAAAGAAGGAGGGATTGTAGAGCTGGGGGGAGGGGTCAAAGTCATCACTGGGGAACCCACAGAGACAGCTGACCTGAGGTTGTGGGAGCTCGTGGATTCTGGACCCACAGTTAGAGAGCCTTCATGGTACTGACCTAGGTCCTCTGTAGGTGTATGACAGGTGTGTAACTTGGTCTGTTTATAGGGCTCCTAGCAGTGAGATCACTGGAGTGTCCCTGGCACTTGAGTTGCCTTTTGGGAACCTAGTCCTCATCTTGGATTACCTAGCCCAGCCTTGATGCAGGAGGAGAAGCTTGGTCCTGCCTCAGTTTGATGTCCCATGCTTTGTTCATGCCCATGGGAGGTCTGTCCCTTTCTTAATGGAGAAGGAGGAGGAATGGATGGGGGGTAGATGTCAGGTGGGGAGAAGGAACATGAGGAGAGGAGGGAGGGGAAACTGTGGTCAGTAAGTAAAACAAGCAAAAAAAAAATTAAAAATAAATAAATATTTTAAAAAAAAAACACAAGCATGCCCAGTGTCAACCCAATGTGGACAGTTTCTCATTGAAACTCTCTGGAAGACTCTAGGTTGTATTAAGTTGATAATTAAAGCTAAGCTTTTCACACACATACATACATACACACACACCTACTCTACTTAACTGCTTCATCCTGACCTTCCTTTCTGCAACCAAATCAAGAATCCCAGATTCAGGCAAAGTTTTAAGTGGAGAGATTGGCACACAAATCTAGCCACATGACCTGTCCGTCCTGCCTGCAGAGTGTTCTGAGACTGGAGCCTAGCAGAATCATCATCAAAGAGACCATCATTCAACAACTGATGGGAGCAGGTACAGAGTGCCACAGCCAGAGGTAGAGCTCGGGGAGTTCTGTGGGGAGGGGGAGGAAGGACAGGAGGAACCAGTGGGGTCAGGGCCACCATGAGAATACGGTCCACAGAATCAATTAGACCAGAGATCAGGGAACCTGTAGGGTCTGACCTAGGTCCTGTGCATGTATGTTATGGCTGAGTAGCTTGGTGTTCTGGAGGGATTCCTAACAGCAGAAGCAGTCTTGGTCTCTGACTCTTTTGCCTGCTTGCATGATCTTCTCCTCCTGGTTTGCCTCATCCAGCCTTCATGTGATGGTATGTGCCTGGTCTTATGGTGGCTTCTTATGCCATGTTTGGTTAATGTTCCTGGGGTGGGGGGGGATAGGGGGGAGCTGCCCTTTTGTGAGGGCAGATGGAGATATGGATCTGGGGGAAAGAGAAGGAAAGAGGACAGACTGGGGAAAGGGGAAGGAGGGAAAACTTTGGTCACGATGCAATATATGAGAGAGGAATAAAAACAAAACTTAAAAAAGAAACTGGAAACATACCCCCTCCACCCCACCCTCCCCCTCCACCCCACCCTCCCTAAAAAAAAAAAAAAAAAA
>NW_026068156.1:714904-788509 GCF_014885135.2 Alexandromys fortis | reverse complement strand
ACCTACTGAAACTGAGAAGCTTCTGCAAAGCAAAGGACACTGTCACTAAGACAAAAAGGCAACCCACCTACTGGGAGAAGATCTTCACCACCCCCGCAACAGACAAAGGTCTGATCTCCAAAATATATAAAGAACTCAAGAAACTAGACGTTAAAATGCTAATTAACCCAATTAAAAAATGGGGCACTGACCTGAACAGAGAATTCTCAACAGATGAAATTCAAATGGCTAAAAGACACTTAAGGACTGGCTTAACTTTTGAATGTTGCCTTGTCCCCTCCCACCAAACACCAGAGGCATCACTCTTCAGCCCTGGCTCCTCGGCTCATGGACTTCATAGATTCCACTGTACTTTATCCTGGAAGTCTCTTGTTTTGCAGTGGCATCTTCCTAGTGAGCATTTTCCGAATTTCTTCGATAATTTCATACCTGTATGTAATGTACTTAGGTCACAGCCACTCCTTTCCAGCTGTTCTCGACCGCGGTATGTCTCCCTTTCAGTTCTCTTGTTTGTTTGTTTGTTTGTTTTTCTAAAATTTTTAAACACACTAAATCCAAGTGTCCTGAGTAGGTGCCCGCTTGAGCATGGATGTCTCAGGAGCTTAGCAGCCGAAAGGGTGGTGAGGATTACCGTGTGAGGTCCTGTTCATCAAGGTTCAAGAGACCTAGGAGCTAGCTGTTTGAAGAGTACTCTGTCCCCTGGGGAGAGCAGGGCAGGTTTAGGGGCAGTTGGGTCCACTGGTGTGGGGGCAGGGAGACAACTGTCAGCGTGTGAACAGAGAAGGGACCTCAGAAGGGAGAGGTAGGGTAGATATCCAGCCAGTGGAGGAGTTTGGGCTGGGAGGTGATGGTCGAGGAGAAAGGGCCTGCCATAAAGCAGCTCAAAAGGGCTCAGACTCATAGGGGAACATGGGATAGCCCTGAGGAAAGTAAGGGCAATGGGGAGAAAGAAGGGTCAAGATAACCTGAGTTCAATGGAGAGATTGGTTAGCTATTGTTTAATGAGTCCATTGGCCCTCTCCACCTTTCCCAAGGATTGTGGATGGTAGGGGATATAGAATTTCCAGGAGAATGTTGAGAGTTTCCAACACAGCTCATGACCCTGGAAGTGAAGGCTGGCCCATTGTCCATCTGGATGGTTTGTGGGACATCAAACCAAGGGATGATGTGGTCCCAGAGTACCTGAGCCACCACATCTGCCATTTCCCTGGAGGCCAGAAACGTTTCTATCCATCTTGTGAAGGTGTCCACAAGTGTTAAGAGATAATGGAGTTGTTTATGAATAGGCATGTGGGTAAAATCAACCTGCCAACCTTTGCCCAGTTGGTATCCACGAAGCTGATGCAGAGACTGACGTATATGGAGAGCTCCCTTTGGACTGGCCTGGGCACACATCTGGCAGGAGGAGTAAACATGTGAAATATGATCTTGGAGATGGGTGGAGTCAAAGAGGGGCTCCAAGAAGTGGAACAAAGCTTTGGGGCCTATGTCTGAATGACCCACAATGCCTGGTCTTGAGTAAGAATGAGGCAGTTATTAAATAGAACCATCCATCCTTTGTTTTTGTGGCCCTCTTTTTTTTTTATGAGCTCATCCCTCTCTTTTGATTGGTAACAGGGCTGATAGGAGGGAGCTAAGAACAAAATATGTTCTGTGGAGTCCGAGGAGCTGGAGGCCAGCCTCCGGGCCACTGAGTCAGCCTTGGCATTGCCTAAGGCCACTGGGTCCTTGGAGGACTGGTGTCCCTGACAGTGAATAATGGCTACTTCTGCAGGGAGCTGGAGGGCCTCCAAGAGGTTGGTTATAAGGGGTCCATTAACTATGGGAGTGCCCTTGGTAGTAAGGAAGCCACTTTCCTTCCAGAGTGTAGAATGGGTATGGACTATTAAGAAGGCATATTTAGAGTCAGTATAGATATTAGCCCATTGGCCCTTGGCTATTTGGAGTCAATAGTCAAGTCAATTAATTTGGCCTTTTGTGAGGAGGTTCCCATTGACAAGCGGGTCGCTTCAACTGTGTTAGTGGAAGTGACCACTGCATACGCTGCCTGGCGGTTTCCTGATTTACATATAAGGGAACTTCCATCAACAAACAGGGTGAGTGGGGATCTGTAAGTGGCTGGTCAAGAAGACCCAGCAGAGGTGAGGTTAAAGCTGCATTTTTTCCCCAGGCTTATCATTTTTGCAATTTTCCTAATAAACAGCAGGGAGAGGCAGTGAGTCATTTTTGCCCACAAGTCCAATTAAGATGACCTATACCAAAGGACTGTTCAGAGGTCGGGCTCACAGCCTCCACAAACTACTTTGTGTTGAATTCCTGCAATCAGCAGACCGGACCTGGAGAGGGTGAGACTCTTGAGAGCTTGAGAAAAGATACAGGAAGGGCTAGTTGGACTATCAGCCTTCCCAGGCTGGCTCTGGGGCTCTGACCATTCTGACAGGAGGAAACAAAGACACTTAAGCTGCTCCTGTCAGTGCAGCACAGGGACTGCCTATTTGAAGTCTCCTCATATCAGAGACGCACTACCAGCACAGCCTAGGCACAGAAAATTGCCCGATAGACACCTGGTACCACCAAATGTCTTTGGGCTGCTAAGAAAGCACAGCAGGTGACAGGCAAGGCCACTTGGGATGGGGGAAGGGATGAGGTGCAGGTGCTACATGATACTGAGTGCCCAGACCACCCAGATGTGAACTGAAGAAAAAGGGAAGGAAAAAACGCCACACACGAGTTGCATATTCTAGATATCTGATCAACTGATTAGAATTTGAATGATTTGTGGAGCGTTGAAATTTTACAGGTGAGGAGCCAAATCATTGTGAAGTATATTTAGCCCTCTTAATTGACATGTATTTCTCAGCTGTGTGTGACCTAACACCCTCATGACTAGTAGACAAATTCTTTTGGAATGTACATAAAAGATACCCACCTTCCACCAACCCACAGGCTAAGACCTCATCAGCCAGTTCCTGAGACCTATGCTAGTGACCATTGATGTCCCAGCTGTACTGTAACTCTCTTAGTGTGTGACTTATTGCATGTTCTGGAACTCTCAAAAGCTTCATGCAGTGCTTACTGCACTGGAATGTGGTATTTGAATCTGTGTTCCTGGGCCATGGTCACTCATATTTGGTTCCAGAATTGCTGTGTAATAATTCTCTTGTATACTATAAAGATTTGTTATTTAAATTGGTTTAATAAAATGCTGATTGGCCAGTAGATAGACAGAAAGTATGGAGTGGGCAAACTAAGGATGATAGGAAAGAGTAGGGCAGAGTCAGGAGTCATCATCCAGACAAAGAGGGAGCAGAACATGAACATGCCATTCTAACAAAGGTACCACCACATGATAGCACATAAATAAGGAATATGGATTAACTTAAAATGTTAGAGTTAGCTGGTAATGAGCCTGAGCTATTGGCTGAGCCTTTATAATTAATGCAAACCTCTGAGTGATTATTTGGGACTGGGCATTTGGGACAGGAAACATCCAACTACACAGAATAAACTCTTCTTCCTTTTAAGGTAAGAGCCGGTGGGGGGAGGGGAGTTGTGTTGACACTGGTATCAATCCCAGTTTCTTATTTTCTCCTCAAGCAGACATACACCTTTGAGTCTGTACCTAAGTCACAACCAAATCAGTTCCTACACCCCAACCCTCTCTGGACTAGTTTTATATCAATTTGACACAAGCTGCAGACTGAGCAAGCCATAAGGAGCAAGTCAATGATCAGTGTTCCTCCATGGCTTCTGCTTCAGTTCCTGCCTCCAGGTTCCTGCCCAGACTTCCTTTAGTAATGAATAATATAAGCTATAAGGCAAAACAAACCCTTGCCTCCTCAAATTGCTTTAGGACGTGGGCTTTAATCATAGAAGTAGAAACCCTAGTTAAGACTGTGGTATGCCCCAGAAAGCCAACAAACTCATGGAAACTGAACAGTCAACTACTGAACCACACCTGGGTCAAGGAAGAAATTAAGAAAGAAATTAAAGTCTTCCTTGAATTTAATGAAAATAAAGAGACAACATACTCAAACCTATGGGACACGATGAAAGCAGTGCTAAGAGGAAAGTTCATAGCACTAAGTGCCCACTTAAAGAAAACAGAGAAAGCATACATTGGGGACTTAATGGCACACCTGAAAGCTTTAGAAAAAAAAGAAGCAGAGGTGCCCAGAAGGAGTAGAAGACTGGAAATAATCAAACTGAGGGCAGAAATCAACAAAATAGAAACACAGAAAACAGTCCAAAGAATCAATGAAACAAAAAGTTGGTTCTTGGAGAAAATCAACAAGATCGACAAACCCCTATCCAAACTAACTAAACAACAGAGAGAGAACACGCAAATAAATAAAATCAGAAATGAAAGGGGGGACATAACCACAGACACAGAGGAAATCCAGAGAATCATTAGATCTTACTATAAAAGCCTGTATGCCACAAAACTGGAAAATGCAAAAGAAATGGACATTTTTTTAGATAAGTACCATATACCAAAGCTAAACCAAGACCAGGTGAATGATCTAAATAGACCTGTTAGTCGCGAAGAACTAGAAACTGTTATCAAAAATCTCCCTTCCAAAAAAAGCCCAGGACCAGATGGGTTCAACGCAGAATTCTACCAGAACTTCCAAGAAGAGCTAATACCTATACTCCTTAACGTATTTCACAATATAGAAACAGAAAAGTCATTGCCAAATTCCTTTTATGAAGCTACAGTTACCCTGATACCAAAACCACACAAAGACCCAACCAAGAAAGAGAATTACAGGCCTATCTCACTCATGAATATCGACGCAAAAATTCTCAATAAAATACTGGCAAACCGAATTCAAGAACACATCAGAAAAATTATCCATTATGATCAAGTAGGCTTCATCCCAGAGATGCAGGGCTGGTTCAACATACGCAAATCTATCAATGTAATCCACCATATAAATAGACTGAAAGAAAAAAACCATATGATCATTTCATTAGATGCGGAAAAAGCATTCGACAAAATTCAACACCCCTTTATGATAAAGGTCTTGGAGAGAATAGGGATACAAGGGTCATACCTAAATATAATAAAAGCTATCTACAGCAAACCGACAGCTAACATTAAATTAAATGGAGAAAAACTCAAAGCCATCCCACTAAAATCAGGAACAAGACAAGGATGTCCACTCTCTCCATACCTCTTCAATATAGTGCTTGAAGTTCTAGCAATAGCAATAAGACAACATAAGGGGATCAAGGGGATTCGTATTGGAAAGGAAGAAGTTAAGCTTTCGTTATTTGCAGATGACATGATAGTATACATAAGCGACCCCAAAAATTCTACCAAAGAACTCCTACAGCTGATAAACACCTTTAGTAGCGTGGCTGGATACAAGATCAACTCCAAAAAATCAGTTGCCTTCCTATACACTAAGGATAAGGAAACAGAGAGGGAAATCACAGAAGCATCACCTTTCACGATAGCCACAAAGAGCATAAAATATCTTGGGGTAACCCTGACCAAGGAAGTGAAAGATCTATTTGACAAGAACTTCAAGTCTTTGAAGAAAGAAATAGAAGAGGACACCAGAAAATGGAAGGATCTCCCTTGCTCTTGGATTGGGAGGATCAACATAGTAAAAATGGCAATTCTACCAAAAGCAATCTATAGATTCAATGCAATCCCCATCAAAATCCCATCAAAATTCTTCACAGATCTGGAGAAGACAATAATCAACTTTATATGGAAAAACAAAAAACCCAGGATAGCCAAAACAATCTTATACAATAAAGGAACGTCTGGAGGCATTACCATCCCTGACTTCAAACTCTATTACAGAGCTACAGTATTGAAAACAGCTTGGTATTGGCATAAAAACAGAGAAGTCGACCAATGGAATCGAATAGAAGACCCTGACTTTAACCCACAAACATATGAACACCTGATTTTCGATAAAGGAGCTAAAAGTATACAATGGAAAAAAGAGAGCATCTTCAACAAATTGTGCTGGCAAAACTGGATGTCAATCTGTAGAAGAATGAAAATAGACCCATATCTATCACCATGCACAAAACTCAAGTCCAAGTGGGTGAAAGACCTCAATATCAGTCCAAACACACTGAACCTGATTGAAGAGAAAGTGGGAAGTACTCTACAACACGTGGGCACAGGAGACCACTTCCTACGTATAACCCCAGCAGCACAGACAGTAAGGGCCTCATTGAATAAATGGGACCTCCTGAGACTGAGAAGCTTCTGTAAAGCAAAGGACACTGTTGCTAAGACAGAAAGGCAACCCACTGACTGGGAGAAGATCTTCACCAACCCCGCAACTGACAAAGGTCTGATCTCCAAAATATATAAAGAACTCAAGAAACTAGACCGTAAAAGGCTAATCAACCCAATTATAAAATGGGGCACTGAGTTGAACAGAGATCTCTCAACAGAAGAAGTTCAAATGGCCAAAAGACACCTAAGGTCATGCTCAACTTCCTTAGCGATCAGGGAAATGCAAATCAAGACAACTTTAAGATACCATCTTACACCTGTCAGAATGGCGAAAATCAAAAACACCAATGATAGCCTTTGCTGGAGAGGTTGTGGAGAAAGGGGTACACTCATCCATTGCTGGTGGGAATGCAAACTTGTGCAACCACTCTGGAAAGCAGTGTGGAGGTTTCTCAGGAAATTCGGGATCAACCTACCCATGGACCCAGCAATACCACTCTTGGGAATATACCCAAGAGAGGCCTTATCATACAACAAAAGTATATGCTCTACTATGTTCATAGCAGCATTGTTTGTAATAGCCAGAACCTGGAAACAACCTAGATGCCCTTCAATTGAAGAATGGATGAAGAAAGTATGGAATATATACATATTAGAGTACTACTCAGCAGTAAAAAACAAGGACTTCTTGAAGTTTGCAGGCAAATGGATGGAAATAGAAAACACTATCCTGAGTGAGGTAAGCCAGACCCAAAAAGAGGAACATGGGATGTACTCACTCATATTTGGTTTCTAGCCATAAATAAAGGACATTGAGCCTATAATTCGGGTTCTTAGAGAAGCTAAATAAGAAGGAGAACCCAAAGAAAAACATATAGGCATCCTCCTGAACATTAATCTTCATCAGGCGATGAAAGGAGACAAGAGACAGAGACAGAGACCCACATTGGAGTACCGGACTGAAATCTCAAGGTCCAAATCAGGAGCAGAAGGAGAAAGAGCATGAGCAAGGAACTCAGGACCGCGAGGGGTACACCCACACACTGAGACAATGGGGATGTTCTATCGAGAACTCACCAAGGCCAGCTGGCCTGGGTCTGAAAAATGCTGGGTTAAAACCGGTCTCGCTGAACATAGCAGACAATGAGGACTACTGAGACCTCAAGAACAATGGCAATTGGTTTTTGATCCTACTGCATGTACTGGTTTTGTGGGAGCCTAGGCAGTTTGGATGCTCACCTTACTAGACCTGGATGGAGGAGGATGGTCCTTGGACTTCCCACAGGGCAGGGAACCCTGATTGCTCTTTGGGCTGACAAGGGAGAAAGACTTGATTGGGGAAGGGGGAGGGAAAGGGGAGGCGGCCGTGGGGAAGAGACAGAAATCTTTAATTAATTAATTAAACAAGAAAAAAAGACTGTGGTATGCATGCATGTTCATGTGTGTGTATAGGGGCACTTGTGTGTATACATGCATGTGAGAGCCAGAGGACAACTTCACTATTGTTTTTCAAGTACCATTACCTGGCTTTTTAAGACAGGGTTTCTCACTAGGTTATAATGTCACTAGACTATTGGGCAGTGAGGATCAGGCATTGGTCTGGTATGGGACAATTATGTAGCTTGGTCTTCTTATGTGGCTCCTAACAGTGGGAGCGGAGGTTGTCTGTAAATCTTTCTCTTGCTTTTGGGACCCTATTCTTCATACTAGGTGGTCTTGCCCAGCCTTAACACAAGGGGAGGTACTTAGTGCAACTTGATATGCCATATTTTGTTGCTCTCCACAGGAGGCCTGCTCCATTCTGAACAGAAATGGAGGGGTGGACAGGAGGAGGCAGAGGGAAGGTGCTGGGGAGAGACTGGGAGGAGAGGAGAGAAGGGAAACTGTGGTCTGGATGTAAAATAAATAAATAAAATTAAAATTAAAAGAGAGAGAAAGAAAAATAAAATGTAGGGCTTCTGCTTTTCCAAGCAGAAGGCTTGACTGTAAGACCTGTCTAAATATGTCACCCAGCACAGCAGCAGTGAGGAAGCCAGGAGGATCAGGAGCCCCCCTTCTTCAGCACCTGTTTCCTCCCATCTGAAACTGCAGATTTACAGAGTACCAGGCTGTGTGCCTGTGGGACTCACTCTGGCATCCCTTTCTCTCTTTTGCTTAAAGCCCTAGCGAGGGCAATTATGGTGGTTAATTTTATCAACTTGACACAATCTAGAATCCCCCGAGTCTCTGTGAAGAACTGTCTAAGTCAGGCTGTCTTAATTATAGTAATTGAAGTAGGGAGCCCCATCGGCTGTGCTTTTTCCCAGATGTGGGTTTTGAACTGTGTGGTGGAGAGGAGATGAGCATAAGAAACACACCTTTGCTTTTCCCTCTGCTCTTGACCGTGGCCATGACTAGCTACTGCAGGGTCATGCCTTGCCGCTGTGCTTAAGCACAGCAGGAAACATGAAGTTATGACCAAAGTACTTGATATTGGGAGCCTTTGTTTTTATTTCATATTATTATTTTATTTTTCAGGTCTAAAATTCAGTGTCTCTGGGCTTTACCAGATCTCCCGTCTTCTGCTGTTTTCTGTTGCACTGCCGAGTCACCCACTGTTTCAGAATCATAAGGACACAGAAAAACAATGGCTGTCTCTGCTCTGTCATTTTCTCTCCCTACAGTAAATGTCTTTTATGAGTATGCATGTGTATGTCTGTCAGGGAGAGTGGGAAGTGTGCGTGCATGGGCGTAGGGTGTGTGTGTGTGTGTGTGTGTGTGTGCGCGCGCGCGTGCGCACATGTCTAGGGAATAGGGTGTAGGGTGTACACGTATGTGTGTGGTGTGAGGTGTGCATGTGATGTGTAAGTGTGTACATGCTTGTGTGTGCAAGTTTTGGAGTATACACTTGTTGTCAGTAGCCCCTTAGTATATTTTCTCTATGTCTGAGTGTTTCCATTGGTTCAGAACATTCATGCATGAGGTCTCTTTGTTGGTAAAGACCCCATAACCCATGTAAGAAAGCTGGGCATAGTGGCATATGGTAAACCCCAGCCAATAAGAAGCCCTTTCTCAAAAACTAGCACTCACACACACACACACACACCACTCACAATACACACACCACACCACACACACTTGCACATACATACACACACACTAATAACAACAACAATGATAATGATAATAATTTTAGGCAATATGGAAGCACCTGAGAAATGGCAGCCCAGGTTGACCCCTTGCTTCCACACACATTTGCTCACCCCCACTTGTTGTTTATAGTGCGAGTGGGAGCCTTGAGGGCCCTATGGTGTGTGAGGACCACGAGACAGAGACCTTTGTGGTGGGTCCCCTGGCAGGTGGATATAAACCGTGGCAGGTGACAAATATGCCATGCAGACAGAGCTTAAGTCAGGAGTTTTATTGAGGGAAGAGAAGGGAGTGGGTAGGGAGAGAGGAAAAGGAAGAAAAAAAGAGAGAGAAGAGAAGAGAAGAGAAGAGAAGAGAAGAGAAGAGAAGAGAAGAGAAGAGAAGAGAAGAAGCAGAAAAGTCCTGCCTTCTCCTTCAGAAGAACAGCAGGGAAAGAGAGACCAGGAGTGGGTGGACCTTGTCTCTTAAAGAGACCTTTGCACCTGCGCACAGACTAGGACCCTGGGCTGACGAGGGTACTGCCTGGGTGCATCCTGTCAGATGACAGGGTAAGCCAGCATAATGCCTGAATCCTAACACCACCAGCGCCCCCCACACACACCCCAAAAAGTAAATTTCTTTTTATTGTGGCATAGTCTTTACTCTGACAAAAAAAAAAAAAACTATTCTTATTTATTCATCTAGTACTGGCAACCTGAGTTTTTTTCAGGTTGGGACGGGTTTTGCACCAAGCTGCTAAGAATCATTTTGTTTCCTCCTTGAACCTCTGTGACCATTTTTGGACTTCAATGTGAGCTGTAGAAGACACTGTTTGGGTTCTATTTCCAGCTCCACTAATTAACAGCTGTATAACCTTGGGCCAGCTATGTGAATAATCTGTGCTTCAAACAGATCTAATAGTAAAACGGTAGTCATAGCACCTGCTACAGCCTGGCTCGTTAGGTAGATCAGTACACGAATCATTTAGGAAAGTGCCTGACTATACAATGCATTCAACAAATCAGGACAGCTATGATTTAACCCGGGCCTAGTTTCATTTCTGTTGCTATGATAAAAGGCTCTGACAAAAAACAACTTGGAGAAAGCATTTATTTTAGCTCACAGTTCCAAAATCTCATTCTATCATTGCGGGGAGTCCCAGCAGCGAGAGCTGGAGACAGCTGGTCACATCCACAGTTGAAAGCAAAAAGAAGTGACTCCATGGTTGCTTTCACTCAGCTGCATTTCAGTGCTTGACCCTCTCCCTGCCTGGGGAATGGTGCAGCTAATAATGGGCTGGGTCTTCCCACATCAGTTAACTTAGCTTAGTTAACTTAGACAACCCGTCACCAAGACTCAGGGTGTTCTAGGTTGAGTTAAGTTCACAGTCAATCAATACAAACCCCCTCTCCCAAGTCAACACAAATGGACTGGAAGTGATGGCATCTTCAAAACGAGACAGCATGTCACCAGATCAGAGAGGACCATTTTTCTAAGAACGGTCGAGCTGCTGCATGCCCTTCCATTCCAGAAATGGTAGTTACATGGAATGGTGTGTCAGAGGTTCGGCCACCTCCCTCTAGCATCTTCCTGTCTCACAGTTCCTTGTTTCACTTCCTGACTCGGAATAGATTCAAGGAGTGAGTAACAGTGCGTGGTAAATAGATGTTATTGTCCCCGTCCGTCGCCAGCACAGTAGAACATCAGTGAAACATGAATGACTCCGAGGACGGGAGGGTGCAGCAGCTATGCTCCCACGGTAAGAATGGTCCTAGATTCTGGGGACTTAGAGAGGGGTCTTGGTGGAGCCACCTCGAGTCTCAGTTTGCCAAGGATGTGACTGATGCTCTGTCCACTCAGATGAGGAACACCTGATAACCAGCGGCACCAGATACTCCATCAAAGGCTTCAGATTCGAACCACCCTATGTCCTCAAAAGAGCTGCAGGTAAAAGGAGAAGGGAAAAGACAGGTTTCTTCAGCCATCTGTGTCCTGGGGAGGGGGAGAATGGAAGTCTGGATCTCTGAGACTGAGAAAAGAGGAAGATGGAGACTGGACCTCTGGGTACTGTGGAGGTAGGGGCTAAGGACTGGACTCCTGGTTTCTATAGGGTGGAGGCTGAGGATGGCACTCGAGTTTTAGGGAAAGGAAGACTGTGTGTGCTGTGGAGTTGGAGGCTGAAAACTCTACTTCTCAGTCCAATGGAGGAGAAACTCACAACTGGATCCTGAGGATGTGGAACCTGAGGGCTGGACTTCTGGGGTCCTGTAGAAGCAGAGGCTAGAACTAGATTCCTCCCTTCTACCAAGCAAAGATTGTGTCTTCTGCAAGTGGAAGCTGATTTTTTTAGAGTCCCGTGTCTTTGGGTGGCCATCTGGGAGACTGAACTCCTGGGTCCGAGGCAGACAAAGGCTCAAATGCGCCCTGAAATGTTCAAGGATGCAAACCTGGGTTCTTAAATGCTGGTGTCGTTGAGTCTGAAGGGACTGAACTATATTCTGAAGAAATTTGTCCTCCTGGGTCTTTGAAAGATAGAACATGTGACTCTGTACTCTGGGACTCTGGGGATAATGACAGATGAAAACCGAGAGTGGTGAGGGTGGGTCTGGGCGTTGAACTCCTGGGCATGCTGGGCATTCTTCAGAGACAGTGGAGAGGAATGAAAGTTCTGGGATTCTAGAGAGATAGGCACAGGTTTTTAGAATCTTGAGTCCTGGAAAGAAGGAAAATGAGGACTGGACTATTCAATTATGGAATGGTTGAGTTAGAAAAGAATCTTGTATCTTAGGGAAGTGAAAGCTGAAACACAGGTACAATGGATCCTGGGGTGGTGGAAGCCATAGTCCTGGGAAGAGGACCCTGGTGTCATGGCGAGTCAGGGCCACTGCTGTGATGGAACTCCCACCTTCTCTCCTGCAGGGCACCTGTGCCGTGGCCACGTCCCTGTTGTGCTGCAGCTGTTCTTCCTCACACTCTCTGCTGTTCTCCTTCTGGCTGTCCTCATCAAAGGTCAGGCAGGAATGGCGGATGGGGAGGTAGGGTAATGGTTAGGGACTTCTCAGAGCCCTTCTCCTCTCTAGAGTAGAAGAGGGTCTGGGCTCCACTTACCCTGGCCATTCAGTTTCCTCTGAATATCAGATTTCCTCATCCTCGAGAGGTATTAAACCAGCAGCTAGATAGCCTCCTGGTTAAAAGCACTTGTCAAAGAAACATGAGGACCAGAGAGTTTGGATCCCAGAACACATGTGAAGCAGGACATGGTAAGGCATGTTTCTGTAATCCTGGAAGCTGGTGGGCCAGCTAACCTGATTTACATGGTGGTGAACAAGAGACCCCGTATCAAACAAAGTGGAAGGTGAAGACTAACACCCAGAGTTGTCTATCCTCTGGCTCCTCAGGCGTGTGACAGCATGTCCACAGTCACAAATGCGCATGCACACCCACACCCACCTGCAATTTTAAAGAGAGGTATTAAACAAGATACTTTGTTGTTTGTTTGTTTAAATCTCCCTGGGGAATGAGTGCAGGCCATGACTTATAAAGTGTTTAATAATTGCAGACTCCTTTTCTTGTCACAGTCTCCAGTATTGCCAACACCCAGGGACAAGAACAGGCAAAGAAGGAGAAGGTTTACAAGGAGATGAGCCAACTGAAGCCTCAAATAAGTGAGTGACTGGAAGGCAAAAGGCCCTGGGCACTCAGAGGGTCTCCATGGTACATGGCTTGGCTTCAGCCACCACCCATTTCTGAGCCTCCACATCTTCTCATTTGATTCGATAACTTTATGTAAAGGAGATGATGAGGGGGTGGCAGTTTTGTTCAGCAGTTAAAACCACTTGCCATCAAACCTGATGACCTAAGTTTGGTTCCTGGGACTCCCAAGGTGGAAGGATAGAACTCACTCCCTGAAGTTGTCATCTACCTTCCACGTCCATGCCATAGCATGGGCATGACTACACACACACACACACACACCAGTTAATTTATTCACTGGTTGGTTGAAATTAGGGTCAATGGAAGTTAGTACTCAAAAAGAACAGTGAACATGGCTGAAATTCAGTTAGGTCTGTGCTGAGCTCGAAGTTCATACCTCTCCCAGGCTTGAGGGGAGACCAGGACTTCCAGGTTCTCTCGCGGTGAGGTATATTCTCAGAGAGTAGAGAGGAATGGTTGCCCAGGATGCTGTGTCTGAGGAGATCCTGCAGGGCTTGAAGGCTGGGTGGGCACGGAAATGGACATCCAAGCACATGCCCATCCTGACCAATCTCTCCCAACAGACCACCTGTGCCGCCCCTGTCGCTGGGACTGGACCCTCTTTCAAGGAAACTGTTACTACTTCTCCAAGTTCCAACAGAACTGGCATGACTCTGTCACCGCCTGCAGGGAAGTAGGAGCCCAACTAGTGGTTATCAAAAGTGATGAGGAGCAGGTATGTCTGGTGGGATCCAAATGGCTCTGGTGCATGTGTCTGACTGACCACAGGCATCTGGGGAGATACAAGTTTGCTAGTTTGAATTATGGGTGAGTGCTGCTTACTCCACTTGGGAAAGGAAGAGCAGAAAGAAAAATGTCCCAAGCACCATGTTTCATACACACAACCCACCACAACCACCAGCATCTTACAGTGTCTAAATATGAGTGGGTGCTTTGGGTAACACAAAATGCAAGTGGCTTCTGTTGGTACACTGGGAAGCGCTGAATGTCTTCCTTTACTGAACTTTAAAGGAAAGTCCAGTGTCTACCATTTGCCAACTCCCCTGTTGTAAATGTTGCCATACTGACCGAATTCATGTTACCAATGGGTCATCCCTCAATGCGGAGCTCAAAAGAGATCATATGCATGATCAGAAATGAAGAACTGGTACAAGCCGGCTTTAGCCCTTGTACCTAGTGGTGAGTTAACCCATCTGAGCATGCTCAGAACTCTTAAGACAGGCAAGCAGGCGATATTAGCATGTACCATGAAAGACAACTCAGAACAAACAGGATACAGAGGTGGGAGCCCTGAGACCTGTGGGACCCTGGAAAGATGAATACCAGACTGCAAGCAGAACTTCCTGCTTAGAGTTGGGGCAGGAAAACAATAGGGAGACTACACGGTAAGTAGCCTCTACCTGACTGCCTCTCTGCCCTCCAGAGCTTCCTGCAGCAGATGTCTAAAGAGAAAGGCTATGCCTGGATGGGTCTGTCAGACCTGAAGCATGAAAACATGTGGCACTGGTTGGATGGTTCACATTTGCTGTTCAGGCAAGTCTGGGAAGGAGGAGCAGCTTATAGCATCGGGTGGTGTGTGACTTACTTCTGTCCCTGTGATAAGGATGGCTTAAGAGGGAAAGGATTTTCCTGGCTCACAGATCCAGGGGACATATTCATGGTGGGTGTGGCATGCCAGTAGGAGTTGGAGGTGGCTGGTCATATGGCAATGGCAGTCAGGAAGCTGAGAGGAAACAAGTGGTCAGGCTGTAAGAGCTTGAGGCCCACGCCAGTGATCTGCTTCCCCCAGTGCCTGAAGGTTCTACAGCCTTCTCAGACAGTGCCAGCTGGGGGCTGGGTGTTCAAACACTGAGCCTGCGGGTGACATTTCACACTCAAACCACAATGGCACCAGCAAATGCTGGCTAGAGTTCTCCTTTGGATATGTCTCCATACCCTAGTCCTCTTGGCATAAAAGACATTATTCATGAAGGAAGAAACTCTTCATAATCATGTGCTGATAAGATGCCAAGTGCATCTTATCCACCAGCAGATATGGAGGAGGAGGAGGTCTGTCGTCTGCATGAGGCATTTAAATGAATATAATAACAGAAAATCTATGGGATAGTGTGTTCTTGTTGCTATAACTAAATGCCTGATAAAATGAACGTAAGGAATGATTGATTTGGCTCAGAGTTTGAGGATTCAGTTCACCATAATGGTGAAGGCATGCTAGCAGGAGCTTCGGGAAACTAGTTCTATAACATCCATAGTCAGAAACCGTGGGGGGGGGGATTTGAATGCCGGTTAAAAACAAACAAGTAAAACAAAACCAACCCCAGACTACTTTCTCCACTGTATGTACACACTTGTGTGGGGCGGGGGCACGGGCATATCTGTGGGGTTGTTGCACATGTGTGGGGAGGCACTGAAGTCTTATTCTGGTACCCATGGGAATGAATAACTAAAGCTCTATACCAGGCTTAGGACTGGCCAGTGTGACGTGTCCATGGGTTCAGGGATGTAGATACTGTCCCTCGATTTTGACCCTGAGTAGGCTATATAGGGGTTGAAAGTACAGAATCTTGAGGATAGAGATATTTAAGTCTGTGGAATTTGAGTTGGTTGGTTATATTTGAAGAAAAAACCTTCAGTAAAACAACCCCCTTCAAACATGAAAGATTACAAGGATCATGGGCCAAGGTCAAAGTACATGGGGCCTCATTGATCCAGAACAGGTCACATCTGCTGTAATACACGTGGGGCAGAAGTAAAAGCATCCCATTCCAATGACAGAAACATGTTGAGGGGCGGGAGATGGATGAGTTGATAAATTGCTTGCTGTGTGTTCTGGTTTCGTTTCTGTTGCTCTGATAAAACACACCGACTAAAAGCAAGTTAGCGGAGAAATGGTTTAGTTCACCTTTTATAATCTGAGGTTCCAGTCTGTCACTGGGGGAAGCTGAGGCAGTTGGTGACATCACATCCACAATCGAGATGAAAAAGAAATGAAAGTGTACATGTTCATGTGCATGCTGGATTTCTCCACTCTTACACAGTTCAGGGCCCCCTGCCTAGGTAGTGGTGCTGCTCACAGTGGGCTGGGTCTTCCCACATCTCTTAATATTATTTAGAAAATCCTCCACAGACACTTCCACAGACCAGTCAGTCCAATATAGACAATCCTTAAGACTGTCTTTGTAGGTGACTCTAAGTTGTGTCAAGTTGACAGTGATAACTGACCATCATATGATACAAGCATGAGGACCTGAGTTCTATCCTCTGAAACCACATAAGAAAGCCAAGTGTTTTGGCATGGGCTTGTCATCTCAGCACTGGAAAGGCAGAAACAGTAGATCCCTGGTGCTCATTAAACAGACAGTTTAGCTGAATTAGTACATTCTAGGCCAGTGAGAGACCATGCCTCTAAAATCAAGGTGGAAAGTGATTAAAGATGCCTGGGGTTGACTTATGGCCTCTGCATATACAACCATAAATGTGTACATGTTTCTGCATATAAATACACACACACACACACAAAGCACACACACAGGAGAGGTGAGGAGGGGGAAACATAGTTGATGAAGAGAAGGTGGGACTAATTCTCATACTTTTAAATGTTGGCCAAGGAAATTTATGAAGGAATAGCATTTAATTGGGATCCATGGCTCCAGGGGATTAGAGTTCCTGAGCATCATGTCAGGGAGCATGACAGCAGGAAAGCAGGCATGGTGCTGGAGAAGCAGCCAGTACTCCACACCTCAAGCCATAAGCACAAGACAGAGAAAGCTAACTAGGAAAGTTGTGGACTTTTAAAACTGCAAAGCCCACCCCCAGTGACACTCCCTCCTCCAACATGGCCACATCTAATCCTTGCCCGACAGTTCCACCTACTGGAGACCAAGCATTCAAATATGTGAGCCGTGGGAGCCATTCTCATTCAAACCTCAATTGGTTTTGCAGTTTCATGAAATATTGGAACAAAGGAGAGCCCAACAATGCAGGAGAAGAAGACTGTGCAGAATTCAGAGATGACGGCTGGAATGATGCTCCATGTGCAGTGGAGAAATACTGGATCTGCAAGAAGTCTGCTATGTCCTGCACCAAAAACTGATGTCTCATCTGTCTGTAGCACCTGTTGCCAAAATGACCCTGTGGGGTGACTGAACTTAACCCACAAACCCCACAATGTATGCCAGTTCCTTCCCCTGTGAACACGAAGGACTTAACTGCAGCTGTTTCCTCGTTTGTCCTCCCCTGCCTCCCCTGTGTGCCCCCCCTCTGTGTGTGTGTGTGTGTGTGTGTGTGTGTGTTCACACCAAAGGTCACCTTTGTCCTCCATCTTGGTTTTTTTTTTTTTTTTTGAGACAGGGTCTCATTTTTACCTTGAGACCACCATGAGGGTATGTTTTGGAAGTAAGGGGAGTCTGATTGTTATGGGAGTGGAGAGGTACAGACATGCTCTCTGTTCTGGTCAAGTTCCAGCAATAATAGACTACAACATGGAATTGCAAGCTAAATAAACCCTTCCTCTTCTAAACAATTTTGTTGGAGTAGTTTATCACAGCAACAGGAAACTTAATTAAGAACAAGAATCTCTCACTGACTCTGGAGTTTGTCACGTAGGCTGTGTAAACTGCATAAGGCTGGCCAGGGCCACAGCCACCCTCCATCTCCGGGTTTGGGATCACAAGCATGAACTACCATGCCTAGGTTTTTTCATGAGCTCTGAGGATTGAACTTGGCTCCTTATGCTCACTTGGCAAACACTTTACCAGCTAAGCAGTCTCCCCAGCCTGAGGATTCGGGTCTTTACAGAATTCATGATGTGTAAGCATTTTCTCCCATCTGTGAGTTTCTTTTTATTCTTCTTCCTGATTTCAAGGAGAATACTGATTAATTTTTTTCAAATATGAATGAAGCTCACCATGGTTTCTGTGAGGGGGGTTGATACATGTGTGTGGACCTGTGTGTGTGTGTGAGTGCACATGCCCATGCACGTGCGTGTGGAGGCCAGCATCCCCCTCTATCATGGCCTGCTTTACTCCTTTGGAGCAAGGTCTCCTCTGACTAAACACAGAACACCTCCTTTTCATCTAGACTGGCAGCCAAGATGTCCAGCAATCCTCCTGTCTCCACTCCCATCCCAGCACTGGTATTAGATGGTCACACCCAGTTTCCTAGTTAATGTCAGGGTTACAAAAAGAGAAGGAGGAGATAAAGTTGAGAAAGTCCAGGAAGACTTGTGGAAGGGATAGGAATGTGGATATGACCTAAATATATTGCACATGTGTAAGAAATTACTGAAGAACAAACTGAAGCCTGGCTGTTTGTTCAGGATGTATGTGCATGGAGAAACACAGCATCTCACCTCAGTCAGGGCATTGAGCTTTGCTTCCTTGTCTATAAGTCACTCAGGAGCGTGGACTCCCAATAGAAAGTCGGGATAGGAACCGCACTGGGAGACGGGCTGCAGTGAGATGGCTCAGTGGGTAAAGAGCTTGCTTTGGAAGGCTGAAGGCCTGAATTTGATTCTTGGAACTCACATAAAGGTAGAAAGTGAGAACTAACTCCACAAAGCTGTCTTCTGACCTTTGAGTGCATGCTGTGGTGCCCTCGACACTCTAGAAACAATAGTAGTAGTGGTGGTGGCAATAAAGAATGGCAGTAGACCTACGGGTGTGTTTTCTTTCATATATCCCAGGTAAGGAAACAGTAATGACTCAAAGAAACAATTACACTTAAGTCTAGCTCAGTGAACCATGAGATTATTAGGGTGAGAGGCTCAAAGTTATCTTGACATTTTTCATTTAAATTAGCATACTAGGTATTAGAAATTTTCTAAGAGAGTATGGTTTTACTAGATACTTTCCAGGGAAACCACTGCTCTCTTCTGACCTCCATGGGCACCAGGAAGCTCTCCCTTAGCTAAATTCTATATTGTGTGATTTAATGTCTCCTAGGCAAATCTATTGGTAAATTCTTTATAACATCAATCACTTCGAGTTTCTTCTACATCATTCTCACCTGTTAGAGCTATTAAAAATTTGTGCCATAGGAAACTGAACACTCAGGGTCCTCCTGATTTATCCCCACACTGACTCCAAGATCAGAACCTTTTGTAGCTTCTTAGCCTCTCTCCAAGTGGCGATTAAACTAGGCCAAACAGCTCAGAATGCACGGTCTGAATGACCATCATAGTACAGTCAGAAGGAAAGGTCCTGCTAGAAACATTAACCAAACTTTTTAAACCCAGAAGTCATTCCAAAAATACCAGGAGCTCTCTAGGACTTCCCTTTCCTTTGGCTGTTTTACCATGTTTCTAACCATTACTGACTTATTAGCACAGTAACAGCCCTCTTCCTTTGAACCGGCACATAATCCTTGCTCCAGGGTTTCAAGGCTCTATTCAACTTCAAAAAATATATACCATCTACAAGAACCATCTATTATCTGGATTGGTATCCAGGCATAGCTTTTTAAAGGTTTCAGATAAATTATTTGGAAACATATTATTTTTAGATATATCAGAGTTAATAAAATTCTTCATATCAGAGTCCAATTCTTAGGAGCCATCACTGCTAGCCCTATAGGAAGCATTATGACAAACATTACCATGAGTCCAAAGGGAGGAAGAACTATCATGATCTGAAGTAGGAGCCTTCTTGTTCGTTTCCCAGCCACCCAGATTCCCAAAATAATCACACAGCAACTATATTATTTAAATCAGTGTTTGGCCTATTAGCTCTAGCATCTTATTGGCTAGCTCTTACATATTAATTTTATCTTTATTAATCTGTGTATTGCCACGAGACTGTGGCTTACTGGGTAAAGTTCCAGCAACTGTCTCCGGTGGGGCTACATGTCTTCTCCTTCACTCCACCTTCTTTCTCCTCACATTCAGTTTAGTTTTCCCTGCCTACCCTATTCTGCCCTGTGCAAGCCTAAGACCAATGGTATTCACAGCATACAGAGGGGAATTCCACATCAATGATCCCCACCTCCAAATGTCCCCTGCTGAACTCCTCAACCTTCTGTGGTGATTAGACCTGTTGGCATCCAGGTTTACAACTTGAGCAGGGTTGAAAAGCTGGTCCCTGTGTCTCTGGAAAGTGACTCATATAAGCTGGTTCAGGTGAACTTCTAACATCCAGGTCTCCTTGTAGAGAGGGAGGAAGGTTTTCTGATCTTGTCTACACAGCAGAAGACAAAGCAGAAGACTCTAGTAGTCTTATTTCCCATGTATACTTGACGTGTATGCATCTAAATTTTTACATATATATTCCTTTGATCAAACAATTTAACATTTTTAAATACCATGAGATACAATAACAATTAATTTGCCATTCGTTGAGAAAAATTTTCCCTAAAGGGCACCAGGTGTTAAGCAGTGTCTTTTCATTAGGACCTTTACCCAGCTTTCCCTCTGTTGCATAGGGGGATTCTTTTCCTTTTAAATACCAACCAGGATTCCTTCCTTCTTTTGGAAGGGGTTCCAGGTCTTAATTGGACCTTTGGTGTCAGAAACTCAGCCTTGGAGGGCAGAAGGAGCAGGTGAGAAAGTGAATTTACAGTCTAGTTTATCTGCCTCAATCCGGATCAATCAAACCAAAACAGGTGACTGATCTTCTCACAACAAATTCTTCCTAAACAGCCTGCACAGAGAGGTCTCCAGCACCTACAGAGTTCCCTGACACACAAGCCTCACAACCACAACCACTCGCATATTCGTTCATTTGAAGCTTACAACCCATTCCCTCCCTTCTATTGTCTTCCTACTGGCAACCCTGTCAGATTTCCTAGGCAGGCTCCCTGGTGGGCATCCAGCCCTACCCAACCTGTTGTCTGTACTAGAAGCCTTGGGGCTTGATCGGAGCCCTCTTCCAACCCATAGGATTGGATGGCTTGAGACCTGGAGGTCTCTGTAGTTTACCTTATCCTGCAGGTTCTCTGCCCAGTTTTTCCTTCTCTCTCCGACAGTGTCTGTACTGCTGATCAGCAGTTTGGAGAATTCAGAGTGCCCTGTAGAGGAAATCCTCTCTTCCCAGACTCCTGCTCCCCCACCAGCTGAGCAGGCTTCCCAGTTAGGATTACTTACCCTGCACACTTAGAGTTAATGAAGGAAGGATTCTTTAGTAGCATTTGTCCAGTCTGGCTAATGAGCAAAGGGCAGAAGACTCTTACTAACTTACATACACCTAAGACACGTGCATTCCACACACCCCATCATCCTTAAATGTCTATCAGGTCCTGGACCCAGTGTTTACCCTTTGAACAGATACAGTGTGAGAACCAAAGCCACAAGGCTAGTTATCATCTTCGCTAGGGTTGGAGAAGATGGATGTCATGTGATTTTACCACCATCTTGACTAAAGGTGCCCACATGGAGTGGGCCTACCAAAGAGGCAATAACAGGTCTCCAAGATACTTTGGATTAGGATAGATTTTTGTATAATAATTCCTGTCCTGTCCTGAAAACAAGGTTAATATATTAAAGCTGCACCTCCATGCTTTTATATTCAAGAATGTACCTTGTTGCTAGGTACCTTTAATACCAACACTGGGGAGGCAGAGGCAAGTGAATGGATCTCTGTGAGCTTGAGGCCAACCTGGTCTACAGAGTGAGTTTCAGGACAGGCTCCAAAGCTGCACAGAGAAATCCTGTCTTCAAAACAAAACAAACAAACAGAAAAGTACCTTGCTCTGGCAGCTAAACTTTATAATTTAAGAATCACCCAGGTGATAATGGTCTTAAAGATGTAAAGGGATCATGGGGAACAGCTGAGACATGCAAATGTATGGCAGGGCTTTAATTCCTAAAGAGAGCCAGTTACAGTGGGGGACCTCAGCAGTTTTGGAAATGCCAGAGCCATGTGAGAGTCAACAGAAGCATCAGCCACAGTGAAGTGGAGCAGGCTGAGATCTGGAAGGCAGGCTATGTTATGTTTGCTGTTCAGGGTTGGCCAAAAAGGTGATTCAAGCCCCTCAAGAAAACCAAAAAGATTGTGAATGAATCCCAGATAGTGAGCTTTTTGCACTGTTGGAGCTTGGTTTTTGCCTTATGTAGTTTGTGGTTATGCCCTGATTTCTCCCTATTGAAGTTAAAAAAGGGGGTACTTTATTTTATGATATTGCAGGAACACACAGTTGAGAGATTTTAAGCTTTTTTAAGAGAAAATTTTAAAACTTTATAGAAAATTTTAAAAACTGGATAGTTTTTAGAGAGAAGCTTTTAAAATACTTAAATTTATGAGACTATGTGACATTGTAAATTATAAAATATTTGTAGTATTAATATGTAAGCAAATATAAGCAAAAGGCTAAAAATGAAAATCACACCTATGAGCACCAAATACTAAACACCAGAAACTGGACTGTACTGAGGGGGATCCATCCGGAGGGGTAAGTGTGTGCCCGCCCGGCTGGCCAGATGCCCCAGAAACGGAGTACAGGCCCTCTCAAATTCCCTATATGTTTCTGGCCATTCAGCGGGGCATCTCCCAGGCTACTGGCTTTCTCTATTTATCCTATCCCAACTTGCCCCCAAGAATCCCTTTCCATCTGCGGGGTCCTAGGATCCACCAACTCAACCTGCTTTAGGGCTGAGGAGTCAGCAGTGAGTGCTCCTGCAGAAGGGGCTTCTTTGTTCAACATGAGCCTGCTCCTGCCAAGCCTGCCCTTTTGTCTGTGAGGTAGTTGGCCCAGCAAGTGGCCCTGCTCCTGGACTGAGGAGATCCACTCAGAGGGGTAAGTGTGTGCTCTCCCGGCCAGCCGGACACTCTGGGAACAGAATACAGGCCCCCCACAAATTCCCTAAATGAACACCCCGGGGAACAGAGTACAGGCCCCCCTAAATTCCCTATACATTTCTGGCCATCCAGTGGGATGTCTCCCTAGCTAATGGCTATCTATTTACCCCATCCCATCTTGCCCAGAAGCACTCCTTTCCATCTGCGAGGTCCTTAGCTATATCACCACAGCCTGCTTCAGGGTGGAGGGGATCTGAGAGCCAGCTCCAGTGCTGAGGGGACCTAAGAGAGGGCAGACCAAAAAAAATCCCAAGTACACAGTTAGTCGCAGCAAAGATTGGACCAAGACGCCACGACTCTCCTGGCTGCATTTGAAGGAAGAGATGGGCAGGCGCCAATGCAAGAATTCCTCAAACAACCTGAAAAGCAACATGGTAACAACATAATCCCGTGAACATGCAACAGGAAGACTTGAACACCCTAATTCAGAAGAAGTAGAAGAAATCGACTTTAAATATAACATTATGAAAAACATAGATACTCTTAAACAGGATGTGAGAAACTCCCTTAAAGAAATGGAAGAGAAGACAAAAAAAAGTTAGAAGAAATTAATAAATCCTTCAAAGATACCTAAGAAAACCAAGAAAAAGCAATCAAGTAGGTAAAGGAAGCAGTTCAAGACTTGAAGACTGAAATGGAGGTAATAAGGAAAACACAAATCGAGG
Source organism: Alexandromys fortis (assembly GCF_014885135.2). Taxonomy (NCBI): domain Eukaryota; kingdom Metazoa; phylum Chordata; class Mammalia; order Rodentia; family Cricetidae; genus Alexandromys; species Alexandromys fortis. Next base: position 765,026 of record NW_026068156.1, on the reverse strand, counting down.
GATGGCTGGGTATGGGAAATCTGGGTAAATGAAGAGGAACTACAGAGACAAGCATAACCAACAGAATACAAGACATGGAAGAAAGAATCTCAGATGCCAAAGATACTATAGAGGAAATAAACTCATTAATCAAAGAAAACATAAAATCCAACAAATTCTTAACATAAAACATCCAAAAATCTGGGACACCATGAAAAGACCAAACCAAAGAATAATAAGGGTACAAGAAGGAAAAGAACTCCAGCTCAAAGGCCCAGAAAATATATTCAACAAAATTATGGAATAAAACATCCCAAATCTAAAAAAGAATATTCCTGTGAAGGTACAAGAAGCATAAAGAACACTGAATAGACTGGATTAAAAAAAATACCCTCACCATATAATAATCAAAACACAAAACATACAGAATAAAGAAAGAATATTAAGAGCAGCAAAGGAAAAAGGTCAAGCAACATATAAAGGGAAACCTAACAGAATTATACCTGACTTCTCCATGGGAACCATGGAAGTCTTGGATAGATGTGCTGCAATCACTAAGAGACCATAGATACAAGCCCAGCAAAGCTTTCTTTCACCATCGATGGAGAAAACAAGATATTCCAGGACAAAAACAGATTTAAACAATACGTATCCACAAACCCAGGCTTACAGAAAGTACTAGAAGGAAAACCACAACCCAAGGAAGCCAACAACACCCATAATAACACAGACATCTGACATCCCTCCACCAGCACAACTAAAAGAAGAAACACTACCACCAAAAATAATAACCAGAGTCAACAACCACTGGTCATTAATATCACTTAATGTCAATGGACACAATTCACCTATACAAAAGGCACAAGTTAAGAGAATGGATACGAAAACAGGATCCGACGTTCTGCTATTTACCAGAAACACACCTTAACCTCAAAGATAGACACTACCTCAGAGTAAAGGGTTGGGAAAAGGTTTTCCAATCAAACAAACCTAAGAAACAAGAGGGTATGGCTATACTAATGTCTAACAAAATTGATTTTAAACTAAAATCAATCAGAAGACATGGAGATGGACACTTTATACTCATAACAGGAACAATTCATCAGGACGAACTCTCAATCATGAATATCTAGGCCCCTTATATAAAAGCAAACACATATGTAAAAGAAACATTACTAGAACTCAAATCACACATCAAACCTCACACACTAATAGTAGGAGATTTTAACAATCCTCTCTCACCAATGGACAGGTCAACCAGAGAGAAACTTAACAGAAAAATAAGAGAACTAACAGATGTAATGAATCAAATGGACTTACCAGACATCTATAGAGCATTCCACACAAATAGAAAAGCATATACATTCTTCTAAGCATCTCATGGAATCTTCTCAAAAATTGATCATATACTTGGTAACAAAGCAAATATCCACAGATACAAAAAAATTTTAGTAACCACCTGTGTCTTATCAGATCACCATGAAATAAAGTTAGAATTTAACAACAATTTTACCCCCAAAAAGCCTAGAAACTCATGGAAAATAAACAGCCAATTACTGAACCACCCCTGGGTCAAGGAATAAAGAAAGAGAGAAATTAAAGTCTTCTTTGAATTCAACAAAAATGAAGACACAACATAGCCAACCTATGGGACACTATGAAAGCAGTGCTAAGAGGAAAGTTCATAGCATTAGTGCCCACATAAAGAAAAGGGAGAAAGCTCACATTAGAGACTTAACAGCACACCTGAAAGCTCTAGAGAAAAAGAAGCAGAGTCACCCAGGAGGAGGAGAACACTGGAAATAATTAAACTGAGGGCTGAAATCAACAAAATAAAAACACAGAAAACATTCCAAAGAATCAATGAAACAAAGAGCTGGTTCTTTGAGAAAATCCACAAGATTGACAAAACCCATCCAAACTAATCAAAAGGCAGAGAGAGAACACAAAAAATTAACAAGATCAGAAATGAAAAGAGAGACATAACAATAGACACTGAGAAATTTAGAGAATCATTAGGACTTACTACAAAAGCCTGTATTCAACAATAATCAACTTTATATGGAAAAACAAAAAACCCAGGATAGCCAAAACAATCCTATACAATAAAAGTACTTCTGGAGGCATTACCATCCCTGACTTCAAACTCTATTACAGAGCTACAGTAATGAAAACAGCTTGGTATTGGCATAAAAACAGAGATGATGACCATTGGAATCGAATCAAAAACCCAGAAAATAACTCACAAACCTATGAACATCTGATTTTCAACAAAGGAGCTAAAATTATACAATGGAAGAAAGAAAGCATCTTTAACAAATGGTGCTGGCATAACTTGATGTCAACCTGTAGAAGAATGAAAATAGATCCATACCTATACCCATGCACAAAACTCAAGTCCAAATGGATTGAAGACCTTAATATGAATCTGACCACACTGAACCTGATAGAAGAGAAAGTGGGAAGTAGTCTGCAACACATGGGCACATGGGCACACTTCACACATATAACCCCAGTAGCACAGACAATAAGACCAACAATGAATAAATGGGACCTCCTGAAACTGAGAAGCTTCTGTAAAGCAAAGGACACTGTCATTAAGACAAAGATGTAACCTGCTGAATGGGAGATCTTCACCAACCCCACATCAGACAAAGGTCTGATCTCCAAAATACATAAAGAACTCAAGAAACTAGACATTAAAATTCTAATTACCTCAGTTAAAAATGGGGTACTGAACTGAACAGAGAATTATCAACAGAAGAAGTTCAAATGGCCAAAAGATACTTAAGGTCATGCTCAACTTCCTTAGCGATCAGGGAAATGCAAATCAAAACAACTTTGAGATACCATCTTACACCTGTCAGAATGACTGAAATAAAAAAAAACACCTATGATTGCCTATGCTGGAGAGGATATGGAGTGAGGGGAACATTTATCCATTGCAGGTGGGGATGCAAACTTGTGCAACCACTTTTGAAATCAGTGTGGTGGTTTCTCAGAAAACTGATAGTTAACCTACCTCAGGATCCCACAGTTCCACTCTTGGGAATATACCCAAGAGATGCCCAATCATCCAACAAAAGCATTTGTTCAACTATGTTCAAAGCAGCATTATTTGTAATAGCCAGAACCTGGAAACAACCTAGGCATCCCTCAATAGAAGAATGGATAAAGAAAGTGTGGTACATATATACTTTAGAGTTCTACTCAGCAGAAAAAAAAAGCAATGGCATCTTGAATTTTGCATGGAAATAGAAAACACTATTCTGAATGAGATAACCCAGACCCAAAATGACGAATATGGAGTGTACTCACTCATTAGTGGACTCTAGCCATAAACAAAGGACATTAAGCCTATAGTTCGAAAGCTCAGAGAAGCCAAATAACCAGGTGAACCCAAAGAAAAACATATATTTATCCTCGTGGATATTGGAAGTAGACAAGATCGCCAGGCAATAGTTGGGAGCATGGGGGTGGGGGTCGGGTGGGGTAAGGGAAGAGGGGGAGAGAGAAGGGAGAAGAGAAGAATTGGGGAAAGCTTGGAAGAGTGGGATAGTTGAGATGGAGGAAGGACGGATATGGGAGCAGAGAAGAAGATATCTTTATTAAAAAGCCATTTTAGGGTTTGCAAGAGACTTGGCTCTAGAGGGTTCCCAGGTGTCCAAGGAGATTTCCCCAGCTAGGTCCTTGGGCAGCAGAGTAGAGGGTGCCTGAACTAGCATTCTCCCATAGCCACACTGATGAATATCTTGCATATCACCATAGAACCTTCATCAGGCGATGGATGGAATAGAGACAGAGACCCACATCAGAGCACTGGACTGAGCATCCAAGGTCCAGTTGAAGAGCACAAGGAGGGAGAAGATGAGCAAGGAAGTCAGGACCGCGAGTGGTTGGTCCACCCACTGAGACAGTGTGCCTGATCTAATGGGAGCTCACCAAAGCAGCTGGACTGGGACTGAACGAGCATGTGATCAAACCGGACTCTCTGAATGTGGCTGACAATGGGGGCTGATTGAGAAGCCAATAATAATGGCATTAGATTCTGTGAGACCCCAACTCAAATAAGACCCCAACTCAAAAAGCCTGCTTGCAGCTGCTTTTAGCACATGCCGTAGATAGATGGCAATCAGCAAGGGAAATGTACAAAACTTGAAAAACAGCCCTGACTGCCACTCGCACCCTGACCACAGTACCCTGCACCACCAGCCTGTCAAGAAACACCTAGTGTCCATGATAGGGCTTGGGAACTTTCCGGGACAGGGTTTGGGTTTTTTTTTTTTTTTTTTTTTTTTTGGGTTTGGGGTTTTTATGGTATTTTGGGGAAATAGAAGGAACAAATAGCTATGGCCTAAAACTGACCCAAAAAGCCAAATGTTGTATCCAATTGTTCTGTACCTTATACCCATTATTATAATGTTGTGGTTTTTGCCTATAAAAAAGTTGCTGGAATTGCTGTTCGTGGTTCTCTGCCTCTTCAGAGACTAGAGACACCGGTGGCGCTATCATAATAAAGCCTCTTGCTTCTTGCATTTGCTGGACTGGTTAACTGAGTCGTGGGGCTTCTCCCTCTTGGGCCTGCACCCAACTGGGTGAGGGTCCTTCAATTCTACTGCATATACTGGCTTTTTGGGATCCTAGTCTGTTTGGATGCACACCTTCCTAGGCCTGGATGGAGGGGGGAGAACCTTGAACTTCCCACAGGTCAGGGTACCCTGCCCCTTATTAGGACTGGAGAGAGAGGAGGAGGAGTAAGGGGGCAGTAGGGAAATGGGTTGAGGGGAGGAAGTAGAAATTTTGAATTGTATTATTTATAAAACAATAAAAAGAAGTCAACATAAAAAAAAACCCACCAGAAACTGGAATGTTCGTATCTTATGATGCAATGAGACAATGACCTAAGCAGTCTGGCAAAAAACTTGAAGCACCTTCTTATCCTATAAATCTCAACCTTTTGGCAGGTGAAAGACCTTTTTACAGGGGTAGCCTAGGACTACCTGCGTGTCAGATGTTTGCACTGAGGTTCATAACAATGGCACAATTGCAGTTGTGAAATAGAAACATGGATGATTTTGTAATTGGGGAGTCACCACAACACAATAATTGTAATGTATTAAAGGGTTGAAACACTGGTAAAGTTGAGAAACACTGGCTTAGAAAACTTCTTCTTACCTAAGGTCTATGGTCTATTAATTCTTAAGAATTCTTATCTGGCCTCCTTATATTTGCTAACTTTGTCAAGCTTAAGCTATTTTGATAAACTGAGTCATATTAGAAACTGTAATATTCTGTAAAGGTGTAAAAGGATCAGTAAAATTACCATTCTCTCTGTGAACTGTGTCTACGAGTTAAAAAGTTTATTTTGATACTAAAAGGAGCTTCAGTTGAGGAACTGCTTTATTTTTAAGGTTCAAACTTAACAGAGATATAGCTGCTAGGAATAATCTTAAAATGAGCCTCTCGGCCAACGCAAATAATTTCAATCAGACCAAATTAGACCAAATCAATGCCCATGTTTACTGCAGCACTCCCTGGTGGCTGGGAAAACACGGTGAGGAAAGAGAGACGGGGCAGGGGGGTGGACATGCAAAACCCAAAGACCAGGTGTTCTTTTTCTCAACCGCAGCCTAAATAGCCTGTGGGAGTGATCCTGACCTTCCCTGAGGAGGAGTCAGCACTTGGCGGGATTTTCCAGAGGTGGAGCTTTCTGCTCCATTGGTGCTCCATTGGTACCCCAAGGATGAATGCTAGGGGCTGGGGTGATGCTTCCAACCCAAACATCCCAGAGTACTTGGATATAGGGGTGTCAGAGGGCTGGGGTCTCACTTCCAATCAAACATCCCAGACTCCTTGGATATAGGGTTGTTGACTCTAGTCTGGCTACTTCCTCCAGGCATGGGATGATTTAAGAGAGAGGGGAGCTGGGAGTTGGGCTCACACTCAGAGAGAGGTGTGGCTGGAGTGGCATCTGGTTTACTGTCATCCTGGAGTCCTCAGGCAGCTGCTTTTTGAGGGAGATGAGAAGGCAGGTGGCTAGGAGAAAAAAATATTGTTATTATTGGCTCTATGAATGGGGCTAGTCTGCCAGAAAGAATGGAACAGGAAGTGCCCTGGTTGTACAGGTGAGGCTCGGGTGTATAATTGGGACACAATAGCAGATAAAACCAGATTTTAGTTGGTAGAGGTCCTTGATTCAGGAGAGTTAGTACCAATGGTGAAATCCCAGGAGCTGGTGTAGGTGTTTGGCGTGGTCTGGAGAGCAGTTTGTTGGCCCAGGCAGCAGGAGTGACCTGTCAAATATGCTTGAAAATGGGAGAGGTTAAAATAGGCTCTAGAGACTGTTAGTTGTTTACCAGCCCTAATTTTTAATATGGCAGTAGAACTTTTTCCAGGAACCTGTGGGTATCTGTCATAGCAAAGGCTATTGCTTTAGGTTAAAAAGGTATGAACATTTTTAAAAGATGTTTAAAGGGAATTGGGAGCTCTGGACTTATAAGATACACCTGAAACTTCTTATTAGTCCTGGACTATGAAGCCTGTTAAAGAGGCACACCTGTCTGTATTTTAGCAGGAAACTTAACAAATGAAGTAATGAGCTACCAGTACCTTATCAAATGCCATTAGACAGATCTGGGAGGGATAAATGAACAAAAATGAGACAAGCTTTTTTAGTGATGCAGGCAATCCCAAATCTCTTTCCAGTCCTTGGAGAACATCAGTCTTAGAAGCACTGCTTGCCATTAGCTGCTGAGTACAAGATGCCCAAAAATTTTTCCTGTGGGGGAAAGATTTTGCCCACCTGTCTGGGCAGGATGAGAAGATCGATTCCCCAGAAGGCATCCAGGAAGCTGAAAGGTGAAAAACTGCTTTTTGCTGTGTGGGTGGCTTTACCAATCCTAGAGGCAAGCCTGGAAGTGAAATGTTCTTTGCAACTATGTATCTTTTGGAGGAACTAAAGGGTGCTGCAGGAGCTGGCATGTCCCTGTGTTAGGAGCTCTTTTACTAAATTCCATACCCTCAGATCTGCAAAGACACTTGAGAATTGGGTACCATTCCCTGTTATTTAAACTGAGCATATAAGCTAAATTTAGATGTTTATTTTATCCAATTAGTTACAGTTTACCAATGCTAGTAAATATAAGATTAAAAGGAATATTTTAATAAGTCAAAGAATATTAGCACATGTGGGTATTTTTACCCAAGATGGTGGTGAGATCAAAATGGTGGTTACCCACATATTTGTATTTTTCTAGAGCTGTTTTAGTCTGGAGTTATCTTAAAACAAGTACACATGCACACAGAAAGATAGATCCACATACTTACACAGACATACTGTGGCCATATCATTCTAACAGACAGACAAATATAACACTTTCAGAAACCTGTGTCAGCTGACCAACTTAAAATCCCAGCATAGTTAGGTGGCAAATGCCAAGAGAATGGAAGGACAGGGGAAATGGATTTGTTTTAAAATCTCAGAGTGAGACAAACAACAAACAGCTGGGGGGGGGGGCATGGGGAAGGGACCCATAGTGAGACAAACAGCAAACAGCTTAGAGAAGCAGGCAGGAGCACGCATCTAGAAACCGTGGGCTACGAAGCCTTGTTTGCTTTACATTAGATGTTAGACAGCCCCAATTTAAAAGGATTTTTGTAAAAGGTTACCCAAGGGTGTTTTGAGTAATCAGCTTGGAATCACAAGGACCCATCAGAAGCCCATGCCTATTGGGACTCAAGTCTGTGGCAATGTGTCCACTGCACAGTACTCTTGAGTCAAAACAGGGGTGCATGAGAAATGAGTGGGGATGTCTCCAAACACCTGGATCTCATCTCAGCTAAGCCCAGCTTAACCACATGTGTCATGCTTTTGGTGCAGCCATGACTTCAACCAAAAGCCTAAAAAGTGAATGGGTCCCCCTGAGGACCCTACCAGCCATATACTCCAGAAGGGGAACTCACCCACTTGAAGCCAATCTTAGCCTGGCAGAGAGTGCAAGGGCATTTTCCAGCACACAGCACCGAGCCTGTAGGAAAAAACAGACCCCCTCAGTGGAAGACGTCCATCATATTAGGAAATAATCCTTAAGACGAGTTTCTCCACTGACACAAATAATTTTAATCAGACCAAATTAGACCAATGATGTGGGACAACTCTGTATTCTGTCAATTATGTTTTAAATAAATGCTGATTGGCCAGTAGTCAAGCTGGAAGTATAGGTGGATCAACCAGACAGGAAGTAGAGCTGGGGCAATGAGAACAGGAGTATTCTGGGGGAAAGGAAGCTCTTTGTGCAGTCCTCCCCAGACCACCAAAGAAGCAGGATGTGACCTGCCCTGCTGAAAAAGGTACCAAACCATGTGGCTAACATATACTAGAATAATGGGCTGGTATATGTTATAAGAGCTAATATGAAGCCTGAGCTAATGGGCCAATCAGTTTATAAGTTATGTAGACCTCTGTGTAATTTCTTTGGGGGGTCACTGGCTGTGGGAACTGGGAAAGACAGAAAGCCCAACAAGCAGGCCCTTCATGTTACAGACCAAATCAATGCCCATGTTTATTTACTGCAGTGCTCCTGGGTGGCTGGGAAAACATGGCAGGGAAAGTGGGGGGGGGGTTCCCACACAAAAGCCAAAGACAACATGTTCTTTTTCTCAGCATCAGCCTAAATAGCCTGTGGGAGTGGTCCTGGCCCTCCCTTGGGAGAGGTCAGCACTTGGTGGGTTTTTCCAGAGGTGGAGTCCAGACCAAGGCAACTCCTAGGGGGAGGGGGCTTGAGATGGAGCTTTCTGCTCCATTGGTGCTCCATTGGCACCCCAAGGATGAATGTCAGGGGCTAGGGTGATGCTTCCAACACAAACAAAAGTTATAAAGTCCTTTTTCCAAGATCAGTCATTTAGATAAACTCCCCATTCCCTTAGTGGCTTAAAGAAATTTCCTACTTCCTAAAAAGGGAGTCATTCACCTTATCTCTGATAAAAGGAACTTGTAGTCCTACCACTAACATATGGCTGGGGTGCTTAGTAACTTGTCAAGGGTAAACTAGCCTCTAGGCTCCCTCAATCCCTGCTCACAAGCCCTACAAAAGCAAGTCCTAGTCTTATGAAAGCTAATAAATTATTCTAAACTGTTAAAGATAATTAAGAAAAATTTGACTAAAGTCTTTAAAGAAAGAAAAGAGTAATATAAAAAATAAGCCAGGTAAGGATGGAAAATACAGAGGGCACGTGGAGCCTATGTGTTGCTTTATTGACTTCAATTTTTTTTAATGTTGGGTGAGTGCATGGCAGCTGCTAAGAGACATTGAATTATAATAGTAACTGCTAAATTAAACCAGCCTATGTACTTTAGGGATGTCTTGACTTCAGAATGGAAGTCAGAAAATGTATTGCATTGGGGAAGAGGTTATGCTTTTGTTTCCACAATAAATGAAAGGCTATGGATTCCTTCAAGGTTAATAAAAATCAGGTTTGGTCAGGGAAGACTTGAAAATCTTGGCTACAGACATAAAGAAACAAACCAAGAAAACCTACAAGACAGATGACATATGTGCAGATCCCTCTGCACGGTAACTGTTCTAAAACTGGACAACAAATAGTTTTCCCAGGACTTGACCAGGGTCTCAATTTTTTCAGGATTCCCTGGAGATGCCATCTCTCCAAACAACAGGAAACAGTCTAAAGAACATGACGCCCACATTCCCAAGAGATGGAGTAGATGATTTCTGGTCATTCCGGGGGTGTTTGTCATTGTTTAGTGGGATTAGTATCAAGTTGTTATTGGTTATGGTCAGGGAAGAAACTAAACAAAGGAGTTTAGATTCAGGAATCTTTTTCCGAAAGGGGGGATATTTTAAAAAAATTATTGAATCTACTTTTAAAATAAAATGATATGATAAAAAGGTAGATTCCACTCTTGGGAATGTACCTAAGAGATGCCCTATTATATGACAAAAGCATTTGTTCAACTATGTTCATAGCAGTATTATTTGTAATAGCCAGAACCTGGAAACAACCTAGATGCCCTTCAATGGAAGAATGGATGAAGAAAGTGTGGAATATATACACATTAGAGTACTATGCTGCAGTAAAAAACAATGACTTCTCGAATTTTGCATGCAAATGGATGGAGATAGAAAACACTATCCTGAGCGAGGTAACCCAGACCCAAAAAGATGAGCATGGGATGTACTCACTCATAATTGGTTTTTAGCCATAAATAAAGGTCACGGAGTGTATACCTGGTGAACCTAAAGAAGCTAAATAAGAAGGTGTTAAATTTATTTAAAAAAAAAAAACACTACTCGTCTCAAATATTTCACATAGGTATGAATTTTTCTATAATGATATAAACTTAGTTATTTTTGCTAATATATATACATATATGTGTTTCTACTCATGTTTAAGGTATTGTGCCTATGTGACTCCTTTAAAAAGATAATATATTATTAAGAAATACAGATTAATAATCATCTAGAATAATCAAACTTATAATTATGTTAGATATGTTTTCAAGGTTAAGCCTAGATTTGTTTGCCTCAGATATGATTAATAGATAATGGTCCTCAAACTTGTCAGAGATCTGATGAATATGGCTTTTAAAATGTTTAATGGATAAAGCTTACTAGGACAGAGAAAGAGTCCCAGCTCCTAGCAGTAATCCCAAGATTTTTAAGGAAGATGGCAGGGCACCACAATGACTCCACCTGGATTGTGGTAATGCTAACTACTGGGCAGCCAGTACCCAGCTACCAGCTACCAGGACCCAGCCCAAACTGTGGACAAGCAGGACACTGGAGAATTGGTTGCCCCATTTTGCCTAGACAAAGTAAAGTCAGTCTTCCCTATGTTCCTCCCTCACAGGAAAAACTCTCACATTCTGGGCCTGGCAACCAAAGATGGATGCTGTCCTGGTACCTCTGCCCCCAATGCTACAGAGACCACAGGAGCATGGGATGGCTATCTAGGTAATGGGCTAGTCTTTGTCATTTTAGTTGATACACAGGCCATTTGTTATATTTTCTGCTGTAATTTATCCTTCTCAGATCTCTAATGGCATTGGTGACTAGACTAACCATAACTCTGTCAGCTTGGCAACAGCAAGAAATCAGAGTCTTCCCCAAGGTTATAGCCACCTTGTTAGTTTATTTCATATGTAAAAATCAAGCCTTGCCTTTTCTAGAGCTACTAGGTCTCCAGTAGAGAAAAGGTAAGCAGGTTTGTCTTGCTAACAGGCTGGAATGTTAGATCAAAAGAAAACTCCCTGTCACAGGGGATAAAATAGCTACCTATAGTGCCTTTTGGCATACCAGAAAAGGTACCTGTTAGAACCAAATACACCCAGATCTATCAATAGGAAGATTCATTGGCTGAAATAGTGCTATACACAGAGCACTCAACCCGCTCTATGTAAAACAGAGAGGTAATTTTACAGCCTTAATAGAAAATTGATATTTCTATATAAACCACTCAGGAATCATTAGACATAATATGGCTTTACTACCATAGAGGCATTGACATAAGGATGGGCCTAATGGCTGCTGTAGCTCAGGGTTGCTGCCTTTGTTCCGGGAAGGGAATACAATGGCTGATAATCCTGGGGAAGAAACATTTTTAGAATCACAAATTTAACTTATCTCTAACAGGCATGGTTAAGATGTTATCATCTCTGAGATATTTTGGAGGTGGCCTCCCTTAGCCAAATTTTGGGTTACATGATTTAATATCTTCTAAGTAAATCTATTTGTAAAGCCTTAATAATCAATTCTATTACTTTTTCTTCTATATCACCCTTACCTCTCCAGTTCCTTTGATAACCCTTATCCTCCATGCTAACCTCTCTGTCTCTTTTCTTCTTTAATATTCCATATGTCCTTTTAGATGGTTATTGTGTGTATTGCATATACTTGTTGCTATAATTTGTACACATAAGGCTTACATCACTGTCATCCTCAACCCCTCAGCCTTCTTATGTTTTGAAATAGGGTCTCTCTGAACCTGGAACTCAAAAATTTGACTTGGTTTGTGGAACAATGAGCTCCATGATCGTCCCGTCTCCACTCCCCCACAGTACTAAAGTTAGGTGTGTGCTGCAACTTCTGGTTTTTTACTTGAGTGCTGAGATTTGAACTCAGATCTTGGTACTTGTGCCGCAAGCACTTTACCTAAACCACCTCACCAGCTTGGTTTTTCAAAATTCTACGATTCTGGCATACCTAGGGAACTTTATATTTTCCTCCTTGGGACTATTTGATTCTCCTTGGTTCCAACATAGAGGTGGATTGTCCCTCTTCAAGTCCCCAGCTTCACCAAGGACCAGCTGTGCAGCTATTGTTAGACAGTTACCTAATCTGGTTGTGCAGTTTCTCAGCTACCGCAATGTGGGAAGGTTTGAGAAAGTCCGTCCAGTAGTCAGATGTCATGACAGCAGCAGGCACTCGATTGACAGGAGCATGAAAACAACAAAATCAGCAGAAATGTCCATGAATCAGGAGCCAGCAAAGCAATACAGTTGGGAGTCAGAGAGGAGAGAGGAACTTGGAAGATGGGGCGTTGCTTTCCTACACTCAGCATAGGTGGAAAGGGCATAGCAAAGTGGACTCATCAGATAACCTATTGGCTTTAAAAAGATACCCATAACTTGGCCACACCATCAACACACCAGATTTTTCAGCTACAGAACCCCAAACTTTCTAACTCCTCCTTTAAAAAAAAATCTAGGCCTTTAGTTATCTGGCACAAGATAGGCCATGTGAAAGGTGCAGTCCCTCCCTCCGGCTCTTCCGCAATTCATGGGCTTCCTTTTTCCCCTTCCTGAGTGAAAGGGCATTTAAAGAACACCAGGGGATAAATTCTGTGGTCTCCGACAGTCCCAGGCACCAGGACACAGTGGTGACCATGAGTGCCTCCACAGAAGCCAGGATGCAGCAGCTGGGTTCCGTGGGTGAGGCCGGGCTGGGGTTGTGGGAGCACGGTGAGGGAAACCAGTGGGGGCAGCTCAGAGTTGAGCCTGCCCAGGCTCTGACTGGCGCTGTGTTCCCTCAGAGGATGAAGAGTGGATGGTCAGTGACACCAGGTGTTCTAATAAAAGCTCCAGACTACGACCACATTCTGGAACCAAGAGTTTAGCAGGTACGGCCGGGTGAGGGGCTGAGGAAGAGTGGACAGTCTTCCCCAGAGTGGGTCTTAAAGAGAGGAAGGCTAGGGCTCTAAACTTCTGTTTCCTGGGGAGAGAGAGGCTGGAGCAGGGAATCATGGGCCACCGGAAAGGCTGGGGTAGGCGGCTAGGGGAAAGGTAACAGACTATGGGAAGAGAAGGCCAGGGAAGGTAGTCATGGGCCATGGGGCAGTAGAGGCTAGGACAAGGAAACTTGGGCCATGGTAAGGTGGAAGTTGGGAACTGAGGGTCCTGGGAAGATGGACGGTACACCGAGAAATTAAGGGTCTTAGGGAAGTGGAACCTGAGGTAGGGGATGCGGGCTTTGGAGAGGTGGCTGGCATAGGGAGCAGAAAATCACAGGCTATGAGGAGATTGAGGGCAGGGAATGAAATCATGGGCCATGTGGAGGTAGAATCTGAGAGTTTGGATTCATGGGCTGGTGGGAGGAGGATGCTGGTCACCTGTCCTGGAATCAGCATAAGGAAGGAACTTCATCATACTTAAAAGTCCACTTTTTCTCTGGCAGGATGCCTGGGACGTGGCCAAATCACCTTGGTCCTGTACTTGCTCTCCTTCCTGTTCGTGGCTGGGCTCCTGCTGATCATTCTTGTCAAAGGTCAGGCACAATGGAGGCCTCACCTCTCTGACCCTGCTCTTCAGCTAGGGCCTTCCTGGGGTCTAGAAGGGAAGTGGGGAATGCAAGCAGATGGCATGTCCTCTAAGGATGCCCCCATCTCTAGTGTAAGGACAGAATGAGAAAAGAGACATGGGTCGGTCCTAGATTCTCCATCCATTTCTCCTTATGATTCAGCTTTCTCTGAGGAGTGGTAGGTTTTCTGGCCTTTGATCAGGATTAAGGAAGACATTAGTGAGAAACTGCCCTAGACTCTGGGGTGCTGATGTGTGCCTATAGTCTCAGCTGCTGGGGAAGCTGAGGCACAATGATCATTTGGGCCAAAGAATATGAGAGAAGCCTGGGCAACAGAATAAGAAATTTGAAAATGGCACAATGTGTTAGAGAACTCAGTACAGGACTTGGCACACAGGAGGTATTTACTAATGAAAACTTTTTTCCCTCCTCAGTTTCCAAGACCCCAAATACCCAGGGGAAAGAGGGATGGAATAAAGAGATCGTCCAGGAACTGACCCAGCTAAAAGACCAACTCAGTGAGTGACCTCAAAACAGATGTGCCAGAGCCTCGGGAGGGCTCCGTGGAAATGGAGTCCATTTTCTTAAATTATCAGATCACTTTGAACCTCAGTTTTCTCCTCTGTGAATTGAGACCACAGGATAACAATAATAAAATGATACTTGATATTTACAGGGGTTGTGCACACAATAGGAACTCAGTGTTCACTGGGGGTGTGTACACAGTCAACATTCAATGTTCATAAGGGTCGTGTGCATAGTAGGCATTCAGTGTGCCCAGAGGACATGCCCGTGCTTGGCTTATAATACATACAGAGGTTGCACACACAGCAGGCACTCCCTGGTCTGTGGGGCTATGTACACATTTAATGCCCACAGGGGCCGTGCACATAGTAGGTACTCAAACTATTCTCTTGGTCTCTGTTCTGATTGCCAAGCCTCAATTTCTCCCAATCTGCAAGATAATACTTGGGACTCCCAGGGTTACAGTGTGGAGGGGGTGTAGAGGGGGGATGGTTCCCTAGGATGCTCTGTCACTCTGAAGGGCCTGAAGGTTGAGCAGACAAAGAACATGGGTATCCAAGTGTGGGTCATTGTGACCTACCCCCTCCCTGGGACTAGACACTCTGCTAGGTAGTCAGTTTCTCAGTCCCCTAAGGAGATTAAAGAAGACATCAATCAGAAACCATCCCAGAAACTGAGACAGTGGCCTATGCCTGCATCCCAGCCATTAGGGAACTGGAACAGGAATGCTCATTTGTGCCAGGGGATTTGTGACAATCTGTTACACAGTGGGGTCCACAAAACAGAAGATCCCCAGGGACCCCGTGCAGATCATGACAAACAGTAGGTATTTAATAATGGCAGTTCTTTATTTTCTTGGCACAGTCTCCCAGGGGCGGAATGAGTCCTCGCAGATCTCTGAGCAACTGATGCAGATGAAAGCTGAACTCCGTAAGTGAACAGAAACCCGAGGTTCCAAGGCTATAGGGGTCAATTTTCTTGAGTCCTCAGAGCTCTTTATGCCTCAGTTTCCTCATTTGTGACTCAGGGCCACCAGTGACAACAAGGATGTCACATGATGTTTACATAGGCAAGCATCCAATAGATATTCAATGTCAATAGGGAACATACATACGCCAGGTACTCGGTGTTCCTAAGGACACATGAACTGTTCATACAGGAGGTACTCAATGTTCTGTTCATAAGGGGCCTGCACACAGTAAGTACTAAGTGTTTTAGGGACCACACACACACTAGGTATTCTATGTTCATGGAAACTTTGGGCACCCACTAGGCAGTCAACGGTTTTAGGGACCACACACACAATAACTACTCATTGTTCACAGTAGACACTTGTGTTCATAGAGACCATATACACAGTAGGCATTCAACATTTACAAAGCCTGCATTGGTCAGGTTCTTTGGAAGAACAAACTCTATAGAAAGAATGTTTATCAAAAGTCTGAGAATCCGGTAACCACTCAGTCCGCAAGGCTGGATGCCTCAGAGTCCCAGTCTGGGACCCTGAAGGATTCCTAGAGGGCCACCGTCCTTCAGGTCACAATGAAAGACTGAAAGGAGCAGGGATTAACATCAGCAAAACTCCAGAGACAGCAGATAGATGGGAAGATGGACAGACAGCAGCAGCCCTGTTTTTCCCTTGGCTTCTGTATGTCTGGGCCAGCATTGGGAGGTGCTGCTCACTAGGCACAGGTCTTCCCTGTCCTGTTCCTCTTTCCTGGAAATACCCTCACCTCTCTGTCCCAAGCTGTGTCTCTTGGCTCATTCCATGTCCAATCACATTCACATCAGCTGTGCCATGAACACAGTAGGATCACTATCTTCACTGAATTTGTGCACACAGTAGGCAGACAATGATCACAGGGACTGTGAAGAGTCGTCACACAATATTCATGAAGTTACACACACAGTAGGCACTCAGTTAAACCAGTCTACTGGCCTCTGTTCTGAGCTCTAAGCCCCTACGTCTCACCATCTAGAAGACAAAGGCCAAGACTCCTGAGTATTAGGTGTCCTAAGCTTCACAGGAGAGGAGCTCCCTGACACTGGGTTGTGACACATGCCCAAAGTCCAAGCTTCACGGGGAAGCTGAGAGATGAGGTGTCCTTATGCCCAGGACTTTGAGAGGTTTTGGTCACGGAGGGAGATCCACCTCAAGAGAGAGATGGCATAATGGCCCTGGGGACCCAGCTCAAGTTGATGCATGCCGTAGTTGTTTAGTAACTGCAGCTCCCCCTCTTTTTTCCTGGCCCAGTTTCCAGTATCCTTAACGTCCAGGTACAGAACCATTCTAAGCAGGAAAAGATCTACCAGCAACTGGTACAGATGAAGGCTGAACTCTGTGAGTGAACAGAGACCAGAGGCCTTGGGGCCTCCGGTGATCTTTACTGTGGGTCAATTTGCTTGAGTCCTCAGACATCTTCGAACCTCAGTCCCATCCTCTGGACTAGCACTTGGTATTTACAGGGGCCATGCAAACAACAAGCACTAAATGTTTACAAAGCAGGCACTCAGTGTTCACGGGGACGTGCACACAGTGGACACTGAGTGTTCATAGCAATTGTGCACACAGCAGGCACCCAGTGCTTACAAAGGCCATGAGCCCATCTCCTGGCCTTAGTTCTGAGCTCTAAGCTCCTACTTCTTCCAGTCTGGAGGAAGTGGAACTAGGACTCCTGAGTTCCCCTTGAGTTGCAAAGGAGCAAAGAAAGTGGAAAGGAAATGGTTCGCCAACATGCTGTGTCAAGTGAGGGCCCTGACTCTGGAGAGCCTGAAGCTAAAAGCAAGCACAGGAACACAGGCATCCAGGCGTGAGTCCATCCTAACCCACTTCCCCAACAGTCCGCCTGTGTCGGCCCTGCCCCTGGGACTGGACGTTCCTCCGAGGAAACTGTTATTTCGTCTCCAAGTACCAGCAGAACTGGAGCCGTGCTGTCAAGGCTTGCCAAGAAGTGGAGGCTCAGCTGGTCATCATCCAAAGTGATGAAGAGCAGGTATATGGTGGGGCACCAGCCTGATTTGGTCGGAGCACCTGGCTCCTGATCACCTGAGATTAGGACAATTTGCCACAGTTATATGGGGGGGGGAGTAGAAATGAGGGGATCCCAAGCCCTCGGCACAGAATCATGTACTGAACGTTTGTGAGTGTTTGGGGGTTTCCTGAAATGCAGGAGATAACACCTCTGTGCTGGTCAGTATTTAGCCACCTGCTCTCTGAGAGACAAAAATCTTGGTGTGCAGCCTGATAAGATAGCTCAGGCGAGAACTAACCCCCACAAGTTGTCCCTTGACCTCTATATACATGCTATGGCTTGCATACCTGCATATATATAGGCACACACACACATATAGGCACACACATACATACATAGGCACACAACTCTCACACACAATGTGCTTGCCAATTCCCCAGGTGTAAACATTCTCATCGTGTGAAATATCAAATTTATAATGGGAGGTCACTGAAGAACAGAAAATAAGGGGTATACATCTTAAGCAACCATGAATTAGTATGACCTACTCCCAGCGCATTAAAGGCAGTCATAAGGAAATTCTGTAGACTTACCCAATATTCTTAAGAGAGATCGTGCAACATTAGCAGGTGTGTGTGGAGAGGCCATCTGTGTACTTCCTGGAACTCACCGAGATCCTGTGGAGTTCTGAGATTAGTGTGTGCATCCATGTCCAGCCAGCTGAGTAGCACGCTGTGCCAGAGTGCATGTGCCCGTAGTCTCCAGATATGAAAATAGCTGATATCATCTAAGCACACATGAGTGCTCATGGCCTGATAGAGAGGAAGGGGAAAGATCAGATTGCAAGTAGAACTTCCATCAAGAGTGTGGGGAGGCACAAGATGAAAGTGGCGGGAGAGAGGGAGATACTCCCTACTCTCCTCTCCTCCTCTAGAGCTTCCTGCAGCAGACTTCCAAAGCTAAAGGAGCAACCTGGATGGGGCTGTCGGACCTGAAGAAGGAAGGCTCATGGCTCTGGGTGGATGACTCACCTCTGTCATCAAGGTACAGCCAGAAAAAGGGAACAACATGTAGAGTGGAATGTAAATAGGTCTTTGATGCTCTGACTTGAGCTGTCTGTGGGGTTCACCTCCCTCTTCCTGGCCCCTTAGGAATAAGAGCTGCCCACATTTGCTGATAGAAGGAGGGCTTCCTACTCATGAACAGACAGAATAGCAGCAAATCCCACCATCAAAATAAGAGACGTTTCCCCCAAGGAATGTGGATGTTAATGTAGGGTATTAATAGAAAATGCAAAATAAAATAAGGCCACCATTGAGGGGACTATTACCATAGGAAGATGTCATGTTGGGTTGGATATATAAATATGCTTATACAATAGCATGATGGACCCGTAGGTTTGATTCCCCCAACACTGCATAATTTAGTGTGATAGCTAATGCCTGTAATCCTAGCTAGTACTTGGGAGATAATGGGAGAAGGATTGGAAGTTCAATGTTATCTTCTGTTACATACTGAGTTCTGAGCCAGCCTGGGCTACATGAGACCCTGTCTCAAAAAGTTTTTGAAAAGGAAAAGTAAAAAGGAAGGAAGGGGGAAGAGGATATGGGAGGAAATGGAAGAGGAGGAGAAGGACAAAGATATCTTAAATATAGTTTATAAAGATGCTCCCAGATCCCACAGCATGGCACAGAGATCATGAGGGAAGAACCACAATCAGTGAGAATATAAGGGAAGGACAAACAGTGGAAAGAGCCTTTACTTTGTTTCCGTGCAGAGGAACAGGAGAGGCAAGCTTAACATCTATTAGTTTGCCATTTCAGGGTCCTGACTCCTAGCTGTCCAGGGCTTGGCATGGGGGCAGGTGAGTTGTATTCCGGAATGCAAGAACCAAGTAAAAAAGGTGGAGTCCAGATCTGAAAATCACACTCTCTCAGTATAGGACATAACCAGAGTCAGAATCCAAAGCCATCTAACTCAGGCATGTCCCTGGATTCAGAACAAGGCCCATCCACCTTATACATTCTAGGAGGGATGTGAGACATTGAGTTTCAGGAAGCTAAGAACGTGGTTCGCAGCATGCCCCTGGAGCAGACTAATGTTTTGTTGACTGACTCTCCAGATTCCAGAAGTATTGGAATAGAGGGGAGCCCAACAATATTGGGGAAGAAGACTGTGTGGAATTCGCTGGGGATGGCTGGAACGACTCCAAATGTGACCTCCAAAAGTTCTGGATCTGCAAGAAGTCTGCAACCCCGTGCACTGCCAGCTGAGAACCAGCTCTTCTCAGCTTCTGCTTCCGTGCTGGTCTGCCAGGTGGATAGACATGTCTCACGTTCCTCTCCCTGCCCGTTGGCCTCAGTATGTTGACCAAAGCACTGGGCTTCTATTTTTATAAAATTTTTCATCCTCTGTGTGTATCCTGGCTTCATTTCTGTTGCTGTGATAAAATGCTCTGACAAAAAGCACCTTATATCCCGGGCTGTCAGGATGATGGGAACTTGAGACAACTGATCATGTCACATCAACAGTCGGGAACAGAAGGAAATGTGTGTGTGTGTGTGTGTGTGTGTGTGTGTGTATGCTCGCTCACTCGCTTGTGCTCAGCTCAGTTTTCCCATTCACTTGATTTAGGACTCATGCCTAGGGAATGGCAGCATCCACAATGGGCTGGATATTCCCACATCTGCTAGCCAGTTAAGACAACCCCCCCACGCACACACACACATGCTCACAGGCCAACCCCATGTAGGAAATACCTCATTCGGACTCTCTTCCCAGGTGACTCTAGGTTATGTCAGGTTAACAACTACAGCTAACTGTCACAGTGGGACTGGCCCTCTGGCTTTCAGGAGTCACCGGGCTAAGGGGTCATGTTTGTCCTCCACCTTAACACTTCAGTACCAGATGTGGGATGCATTCAGAACCTGGGCGTTTTCCAATAATTTACTCTGTCTTCCTTGCCGAGATCAGAGGAGAGAGAGAGAGAGAGAGAGAGAGAGAGAGAGAGAGAGAGAGAGAGAGAGAGTGTGTGTGTGTGTGTGTGTGTGTGTTATGTATACACATATATGTGCCAATGCATACACTTGGAGGCCAGAGAAAGACACTGGTATCCCCATAGCTCTCCACTTTATGCCTTTGAAACAGAACTTAGAGTTCACGGTTTTTCAGCAAGGCTGGCAACCTGAAAATTCCGCATCCTCCTGTCTCCCATCACCTCCTAAAATGGGGCTACAGGCATAGGTAGCCATACCGCGCTTTTCTTAAGTTCTAGGGGTGCAAGCTCAGGTCCTCTTGCTTGCACGGCTGCACTCTTATCCACTGAGCATCTCCTCAGGCCTTGGTCCCTTACCAGGTACTCTTGTTTCCTCTTGCTGTAAGGAAACATCCTGACAGAATGCAAGGTGGGGGTGGGAAGAGGATTCATTGGCTTACATTTCTGGGTTATAGTTCATCACTACAGGGAAATCATGGCAGGAACTTGAGGCAGCTAGTTACATCACATCCTAAAGCAGAGAGAATAAATGCACAGGTGCCTAGCTTTTTCTACTCCTCTACGGTCGCCCAAACCTAGAGAATGATGCTGCCCATGTTAGGATGGGTTTCTCCTCGATTGGCTTAAGGCATTACCCCCCATATGTTCCTTTATGCCCACCCAAAACAGATAGTCCCTTGTTAAGGCTCTTCTTCTACATTGTATCAAACCGACAAAGCTAACCGTTAAAATGTGTCATCTCTGCCTTGTCCCTTGAGGCTTGATTCTATCCCTGTATACTTTCTTTCCATCTGCTCAATTTCCATCAACCTGCCTGAAACCCTTTGGCTGGGAGCCCTCCCTGGTCTCTGAAGCTCATCATGCATATGGAAGCATGAAGCAGATAGTGCTTCCGATTCATCCCTAACTTCCAGGCACTAGCATACAAATACATCCGCTAACAAGCTGGAGAAACAACTCAGCAGTTAAGAGCAGTCACTCTTTCCAATGGAGTCCAGCTCCCAGCACCTGCATATGATGGCACTCCAGCTCCAGGGGAATCTATCACCTTTATATGGCCTGTTTGGGCATTTGCACTTACACAGGGTGCCCATGCCACTGCATATGCATGTGCACGGGCATGAGAGCATATGTGCATGTGCACACACACACACACACACACAAATAACAATTAAATAAAGTATTAAAAACACCAGCTCTCCCCACTCTTTAGAGATAACCATGGTGGTTACTGGGAGGATCTCCTAGAATTCTCCTCAGAGAATGTGTTTCTCCTGCTGCTAGACATTCTGTTGGAAGCAACTTTACCTGTCTGTCTGCTAATGCCTAGCTGCCTTCTTCAACATGAGACTCCCCACCTGAGACAGCTCAGGTGTGTGAGACAGTGCTGTAGTCTTTTTTGGCATCATAGTTCCTCTTTTTTATTTTTAACAAATGTGTTAGCATCACTTTTTCCATGTCTTATCTTGGATGTACTTTGCTTTTTTTGTCTGTTCCAAGTAGTCCTTCTGGTATCATGCATGGGGCTGGCTTGTGTGAGACCATGGACCTCCATCTTTAAGATGTGTTAAAGTCTAACAGCCTGAGGAAAGCAGGCCATTAACCCTCCTAAAGCTACCCAGCTCTGCTGGGAAGATGGAAACTACACGTCTCAGAGCGAAGAAGCGATCCCAAAACAAAGGAGACCTAGTCATGCCTTATCTGAAGCAGGGTGGGTGCTCTGGGGTATCCCTAAGGTCTTTGGAACTGGCAAAGCCTATAAACAAAGTCCCTCGCTACCTCTGCAGCCCTGAGCTTGAGTAATGACCAGACTTCTAATGCTGACGAACCATGTATTCGCCATCCCCTGAAAAAGATCCTAATTTTTTCATACACTGTATTTTAATCTTGTTTCCCCTCCCCACAGCTCCTCCCAGAATCTCTCCACTTTCCTACCCCCCCCCAACTTTATATTCTCTCACTCTCATTCTCACTCTCTCCCTGCTGAGAGCCTTAACCCACATTCCCAGTAGCTCTGCCCCACTGACTTACACTTTCATGCTTTCCTGGGCATCTGACTCACTGTGGTTCCTGCTGACTTGGCTGTTCTGGTGGAATCACCGTACTCCTATTCCCGTAATGCCTGCTGCAGATGTGCCCACTTTACCGTCTGGGCTGTAGCACGTGATCCATTGCTCTCCAGTGTTGCACAGCCAGATTATATGACAGGCCCACAGTCACACAGCTATTTGATGGCGATCTGCATTTGAACATAGGTGATCTGACTCTACAGCCCTCGGTGTAAACCAAGGAAAATAAAATGGTCCCAAAGAGGGGAAATTTCCCAATGGTCAACACTTGTTGAGTGAAAAAGGCTACATATTTTTGTTGTTGCTCTCACAAACTGGAATAGTCTTCATAGGTAGCAAAGAAATCCATGGAACCTGGGAGTTCATTTTCTCCTTTCACTATGTGGGATCTGGGGGTCAGATTTGGGCCAGTAGGATTAGAGGCAAGTGCCTTTATCCAATGACCATTTCATTTTGTTTTTGAAACAGGTTGTTACTGAGCCTTGAACTCACTGATTCAGCTAGATTGGCTGTCCAGTGAGCCCCAAGGATCCTCCTGTTTCTGTCTCCCTGTATTGGGATTATAGATGTAATCCGCCATGCCTAGATTTTTACTCTGGGGTCCAAACTCCATTTGTCATGCTGTGTGGCAAGCACAGTGACTGAGCCATCTTCCCAGTCCCCGATCTTTGCTATTACTTTGAAGTGGAGATGACTTTAATGGGTAGGACAGAGACTGACCCGGTGGTTGAAGTTTAAAAAGACTTCAATATATTCTCTTCTTCCCAAGGATTGAACTCGGGTTGTCAGGCTTGGTAGTGTGCCTGAGACACCTTTCCGGCCCACTGCTACTCCCATTTCCATGTCCCATACCTGGGACTGAATCTGGGAACACCATTACATCCTCATGCTGGATATCCCCCTTCAAACTCATTCTGTATTATATTTTTAATCAGCTTACAAGACTTTACAATTCCATATGACATTTCCATCCTTCCTTTGCTTAGGCTAAACTTCACCACCCCTACTAACCTCCTACTCCTCCATTCTCACCCTTACGTGAATCTTCCTACCACCAATACCCTCTCCACACACTTTAATGAGGAGTTCTACTAATCCCTATCCTTTAGTGCCCTTTCCCCACCCAATGGCTCCTTCCTAGCTTCCTGGTCTTTAAAATCACAAGTTAAACACAGACATCTAAAAACTGAAGCTAAGATCTGCATATGAGAAGCAAAATGTGCTGTCTGTCTTCCTGGAGCTGGATCACTTTATTCAGTACACTATCTTCCAGTTCCATCCATTTACCTATGAATTTCCTAATTACGGTGTTCTCTACAAACGACACAAACTCCACTGTGTATTTTCATCATATTTGACTTACCTATCCATCAGTTGATGAACATCTAAGCTGATTCTGCTTCGTGACTTTTGTGAGCAGAGCAGCAATGAATATGGATGCACGGTATCTCTGCGTTAGGAGAAACAGAACCCTTTGGGCACAGCAATGGTGTGTCTGGGCTCTACAGTAGCTCTATGGTCAGCTGTTTGAGGACCCTCCCTACTGGAAGCCACAGTGGTTGCAGCAGTTTACATTGCCACCGGCAGTGACTAAGTCTTCCTTCCCCCCATCCCCATCAGTACTTCTCTTGTCATTTGTTTTCTTGATCTTTGCAGTTCTGACTGAGGTAAGATGGGATCTCGGAGTTTATTTCCCTCGTGGGCAAAGAAATGAGACACTTTCTAAATTGTTCATTTGTCTTTGTTTTTGTTTGTTTGTTTTGGGAGTTCTGTTTGTTTCTTAAGACAGTTTGGTTCTATAGTTCATTTTTATTGGTTTGTTTTCTTAAGGTTTATTCTTTTAATTTTTGTATATTCTGGATATTAATCTGTAGGATGTGTATAGCTGGTGAAGATTTTGTCTCCTGTAATCTGCTAGTTCATTCTGTAACAGCTTCCTATGATACATAGAAGCTTTTGAATTTCATGAAGTCTCATTTTGCAGTTGTTGGCCTAATTTCCTGACCTATGTGAGTCCTAGTATATAGATATAGATATACCCCTTCCTATACCCATGACCTACCTGAGTCCTGGTATATAGGTATAGGTGTACCCCCTCCCTATTCCTGTGACCTGGGTCCTGGTATATAGATATAGGGATATCTCTCCATATACCCGTGTTCTTAAGATTACTCTCTACTTTTCTACTTTTGGGCAGTTTTAGAGTTTTATATCTTATACTGAGGCTCATGGTCCATTTAAATTTGATTTTGTGTAGAATGAGAAATAAGGACTTAGTTTCCTTCTTCTACATGTGCCTACCAACTTTGACTGGTACCATTTGATGAAGACGCTGTTGTTGGCCTTTTGTCAAGAACTCAAATGGCTGTAGGAGTGTGGAATTATAGCTCGGTCCTCTATTCTACTGTATTGATCTGTTTGTGTGCATGTGCCAGTACCCCAGTGTTTTTATTACTGTGGCTGGGGCAGCAGTTACTGAGACCCCATCTCGAAGGTCCCTATTGACAAGCTCTGTAATTATTCCCAGCTATGACTGTGGTTGTGGCTTCATAAGTTGCAGTGTCTGTGGCCAGTCCTTTAAACCTGCTGAAAATCATATTTAGAAGGTAGTTTGACTATATGATCACTTAACAAAACAGCAATAGTAGATTTTCCCCAGAGTCTATGACCTCCCTAGCTCTGGAGTTTTAGCAAGATTTACAGTACCTTCCTGAAGAGGAGGCTTCAATACAGTAAGAAATAGTTGGTTACTGCCATAACAGTTATGAGGCTCTTACACCAGCGGGCATATCTTTTTTAAAAAAAAAAAAGATATTTATTTTATTTTTAATTTTGTTTGTGTTGGGATATGTACATGTGAGTTCAGGTGCTGTGGTGGTCACAAGTGTCAAGTCCCATGGAGCTGAACTTCCAGGCAATCATGAGCTGCCTGGCATAGGAGTTGAATTCTCCTATGAATCCTCTGAAAAAAAATGAACAATATACATTCTTAACCACTGAGCATCTCTCTAGCCCCAAGACATAGCTACCTCTTAAAAAGTCAGCATTGACACATTTGACACTGTTATCACATTTTACCATGTAGAAGGTCAATATTAGAGGATCCTGAGTCAAAGAAATCTGCATTTTTGCCTTGGCATAACAACAGGTACAAAATGGGAACTACAGTTCTCAGGAGGGAGAAAACTGCATACAAAGCTATAATGTTTAGATTTGACCAAAACTTGACTAACCTAGAAGCACATAAGAAGAGAACCTCAACAAGAGATTGTCTATATGGCATTGGTCTGTGGGTTTGTCTGTGGGAGATTGCCTTATTTAAGTAATTGATTTGGAAAAACCCAGTTTGCTGTGGGTGGCACATTCCCTAGTCAGGAATCCTACCTTCTGTAAGACTGTGAAAACTGAGCTGAGTACAGACAGGCAATCCAGCATAATTTATTCACCTCCCCTCTTGACCGTGATGTGATGTGATAGTTGTCTCAAGCCCCTGCCCAGTGAGTTCCTTGCAATGATGAACTATAATATGGAAGTGTAAGATGAAATTAACCCTTTCTCCCCTGAACTGCTTTTTGTCCAGGTCTTTTCTATCAAAATGACAGAATCAAATCTAGAACCAATAATAAATAACTGAGCTTCAAAATTGTGAAG
The DNA here is from genome assembly GCF_014885135.2 of Alexandromys fortis. Lineage (NCBI taxonomy): Eukaryota > Metazoa > Chordata > Mammalia > Rodentia > Cricetidae > Alexandromys > Alexandromys fortis. Next base: position 739,024 of record NW_026068156.1, on the reverse strand, counting down.
AGTTAAGATGTTACAAACTAGAGCCAAAAAAAAAATTGAACCATGTTTAGTTCTTCTGAAAACCATTGCTTCTCACCTCTGTATCTGATCTACCAGCCTTATGGCTACCAAGGTTTTAAAATGCATTCTTAGAAGACCTCTAGCTTCCTTCAGTCCAAGGGCTAAGAGCACCACTGGGTAACTTTTTAAATTTGCAGCAGAGGTTTCCCTGTTTCAGTTGGAACTCACCTACCTGTGGTTCTCTACCTCGTCTTTGTTCTACAACTGATAAAATCTCTTGTGACATTTCTACAGTAGAACGTGGTATTTAGGGCAACCTGAATGTGTGCTCCTGGGACCTAGTCACTCATATTTGACCCCAGATAGTTTATTCTAGATCTCATTCCCTTCAAGGTGAGAGCTATGTTTTTGAGCCAATAAAAGTTAGCATAAAATTCTAAGTTCATAAAATAAATAAAGACCAGAGACTATACTCACTGATCATGGTTAATCTGATTATGAGATTATCTCACACAGGGAGTACAGTGTAGAGGCTTTCATGCCCACCTAGACACATACACTACACCCCTCCAATCAAAATGTCAAATATTCCCATAACATTGAAGTCCTTTTAAACCTCAAACACTGGGTCAGTCTCTGTCCTACCCATTAAAGTCATCTCCATTTCAAAGTAATAGCAAAGATCGGGGACTGGGAAGATGGCTCAGTCACTGTGCTTGCCACACAGCATGACAAATGGAGTTTGGATCCCAGAGTAAAAATCTAGGCATGGCGGATTACATCTATAATCCCAATACTGGGGAGACAGAAACAGGAGGATGCTTGGGGCTCACTGAACAGCCAATCTAGCTGAATCAGTGAGTTCAAGGCTCAGTAACAATCTGTCTCAAAAACAAAGTGAAATGGGTCAGCTGAATGGTCATTGGATAAAGGCACTTGCCTCTAATCCTACTGGCCCGAATCTGACCCCCAGATCCCACATAGTGAAAGGAGAAAATGAACTCCCAGTTTCCATGGATTTCTTTGCTACCTATGAAGACTATTCCAGTTTGGGAGAACAACAACAAAAATATGTAGCCTTTTTCACTTAATAAGGTTGACCACTGGGAAATTTCCCCCCTTTGGGACCATTTTATTTTCCTTGGTTTACACCGAGGGCTGTAGAGTCAGATCACCTATGTTCAAATGCAGATCGCCATCAAATAGCTGTATGACTGTGGGCCTGTCATATAATCTGGCTGTGCAACACTGGAGAGCAATGGATCACGTGCTACAGCCCAGACGGTAAAGTGGGCACATCTGCAGCAGGCATTACAGGAATAGGAGTATGGTGATTGCACCAGAACAGCCAAGTCAGCAGGAACCACAGTGAGTCAGATGCCAGGAAAGCATGAAAGTGTAAGTCAGTGGGGGCAGAGCTACTGGGAATGTGGGTTAAGGCTCTCAGCACAAGAGGAAAGGACGTAGCAAAGATGGTCTCCACAGGCTATTAGCATTGATAAAGGCACCTCACAATTTGTCACAGCATGATCTTTCTGCTCCGCACCCCAAACTCCCCAGACCTCTCCCTAAAATTTCCTTGGTTATCCAGCACCAGATGTGCTGCGTCAGGGGTACAGAGGCTCCCTCTAGCTCTTCCACACTCACATCCGGTTCCTTTTCCTCTTCCCATCAGAATGTCTAGGAAGCAGGCATCAGGGGACAACAAATACAAGCTGTGCTCTTCTGCTGTTCCGGACATGAAGCAAGAGCAGTGATGGTAAATGACACTATGGAACCAAGGGTACAGCAAGTGGGCAGGCAGCCCAGGTGAGGATGGGCTGGGACTGCGGGATCTCGGCAAGGGAGTCCTGAGGGGCAGCTCAGAGTTGAGGTTGCCCAAGGCTCTGACTGGCTCTCTGTTCCCCCAGAGGATGAAGAGTGCTTGATCGGTGGCACCAGGGATTCTGCTGTCACCTCTGGATGACGACCAAACTTTGCAATCAAAAGCTTGGCAGCTATAATAATGGTGAGGGGCTGAGGAAAAGTAGACAGCCCTTCCCAGAAATGGGTCCTGGATAATTGGAGTTGGGACCCTAAACTTCTCAGTCCTGGGGAGGTAGATGCTGGAGGTGGAATCCTGGGCCATAAGGAGGTGGAAGCTGAGAGTCCAGACTCGTGTGCTCTGTAGGAGGATGATGGCAGTAAGTCTGTCCTGGGGTCAGGCTGAGGCAGGGGCCACTCTGACTCTAATAACACTACCGTCTCTCCTACAGAGTATCGGAAGCACAGCTGCAACCCCTCGGTCCTGCAGTTGCTCTCGAACTTCCTGTTTTTAGCTTGGCTTCTGCTGATCATTCTTGCCCTAGGTCAGTCACAGTGGGCCCCTCAGCTCTCTGGTCCGGCCCTAGGATCTGTATGAGAAAGGTGGGGAATGTATGTTGGTAACATAACTTTCAGTGGCTTCCAGGAACTTCTCAGAGATACCTCCCTCATCTCTGTTATAAGAGAGGGGAGATGAGAGACAGAGAGAAGAGCCTCTCTGTTCCATTTTCCTATCACCTTCCATCACCCTTCTCTGGGTGTCTGTTTCCTGGCCTTTGAATGTTATTGACCAAAGACTGGAGAGTTGGCTCAGCAGTTAAGAACACTTGCTCTGCCAGAGAACCTGGGTTTGATTCCCAGCATCCACAGCATCCACACAGCGGCACACTATTATCTATAACTCCAGTTCCAGGGTATCCAGCACCGTGTTCTGACTATCTCAGGCACCAGACAAGCACCTGTTGTATATACATACACCATGCAGGTGAAACACTCATACACATAGAATAAAAATAAATCAAAAATTGTTTAAAGACATCGGGCAGAAAGTGTTCTAGACACAGGTAGAAACATGTGCCTGCTTGTGAAACTGAGACAGGACAAGGATGTGGACCCAGGAGAAATCACTGACAACATGGGACCCTTCTTTTAAAAGTGACACAACACCCCAAGGGTCCCAGAGCAGACCATGGCGAAAAGCAGGATTTAATAACTGCATAGATTTTTCTTTATTTCTTTCTTGGCTAAGTCTCAAAGGTCCCCAGCTCCCAGAGTCAAGACAAAATCTACCAGGAGCTCATGCAGCTGAAGACTGAAGTAGATGGTGAGTGACCAGAAACAAGGGATCCACTGCTTCAGGTCTCCACGGGAGAGGAGCCAATCTCCTTTCGTCCTCAGACCTCTTTGAGCCTCAACTTCTTTCTCTGTGAATTGAGATCATAATATAACATGGAGAACAGAGCTCGGTATTTACAGAGCCATGCGCACAGTAGGCACTCAGTGTTCAAAGAATTCTGTGCAGAGTAGGACCATGCTCCCAGGAGCCATTCATGCAACAGGCATTCAGTGTTCAGGGGTTGTGTACACAGTAGGCATACAATGTTCACAGAGGTTATCCATACAGCAAGCACTATCTGCACAGGAGTCTTACACAGGGCCATTAGTATTAACAAGGGCCATCCATACACACCGTAGGCTCTGTAAGTTCACAGATATTGTGCACACAATACATGCAGTCAAGCTGGTCCTGGCCTCTGTTCTGACCTCCAGGCCTCTAACTTCTCCATGTCCGAAGAAGATGGGCTCAGAACTTCTAGGTTCTTCTGGGTGGAGAAGAGGATAAGGAACACACAGAGGGGATGGGCTCCCTAGAGTACTGTGGTGAGGAAGGGTCCTGGCTCTGGAGACCTCAAAGGCTGAAGAGAAATGGGAACACAGGCTTCTAAGTATGTCCTTCTGATGTGTTTCTCCCGACAGATGACTTGTGTCAACCCTACCAAAGGGACTGTGTGTTCTTTCGTGGAAACTGTTATGTCTTCTCCAAGTCCCAAAGCAACTGGTACAACTCCATCAATGCCTGCCAGGAAGTGGGGGCCCAAATGGTCATCATAGAGACTGAGGGGGAGCAGGTCCACTGGTGGGGCACCCCCCTTGTCTGGAACACACATCTGGCTGTGGTCACCTGAGATTGAGAGACCATTTCCCTGACAAAACTATGAGTAAGATGCTGTTTTTTCTACTTGAATAGAGAAGGGTAGGAATGAGGGGTCGCACATACTCTCTGAGACTTGAACATTTCTGAATGATTTATAGATTGCCTGAAGCACAATTGCTATCCTATGTGCTGGGCAGTATTAAATACCTTCCTCACCAAGGGATAGGTGACCTGCTAGAGTAGAGACTAGGGAAATGCCTGTCAGGGACGTATTGCCTTGAGTTTGAAAGCACATTTTGAAAGCTGGTCATGGAGTTTGAGGCAACATCTCATGGAATAAGAGTGCTTGCTGCTTAGGCATGAAGACCTGACTTAGGTACCTCAGCATCCATGAGTAAAGAATACAAGCATGGTCACATGTGCCTAGAACCCCAATATTGGGCATGAGGCCTGCAGACAGGAGAGTCCCTGGGGCTTGCTGACTGTTAGCCTAGCTCCAAGGCCAGTAAGAAATCCTCATTCAAGAGGACTAAGTGGAAACTAGTACAGCAGGATGCCCAATATCTTCCTGTGGCTCTGCATGTGCGCTAACAGTTGCAAACACCTGCACACACATATGCACATACACCACACACACACAGAGAGAGCCAGGTATCATGCCCATATTTAAAAATTATATACTGTTTTATTATTTGATTTTTATGCATGCACACAATGCATTTTGGACCTATTCACACACACCCACTTCTCTCTTTAACTCCTATTGAATCCATCTCTCATCCCCTCCCAATGTCACGCCCCCTCCCTTTTTCTGTATCCCACTGAGTACAATTATGTTGCTACTCATGAGCATGAGGCCATCTGCTAGAGCTTGCTCAGCATATCGGTTTTAAAGAAAACTGACTTTCCCTCCTCCCCTGAAGCCATCAACCATCCTAGTACCTCATGAACAGCACCCCCTCCATGCTACAATGTTAACAAGCTCAATCTTGTGCAAGCAACCATGACTGCTTTGAGTTCAGCTGTGTCCAGATGTCCTCCTCCAGTCTCTGGCTCATACAGTCTTTCTGCCCTCTCTTCTATGATGCTCCCAGGGCCTTGACAGTAGGTACCATACAGATGTCCCATTTGGAGGTTCACACCCCATAGACACTTACTCCCTGCATAGTGTTGGAATAAAGAGGAGCCCAACAATGTCGAGGACGAAGATGGCACAGAGTTCTCTAGGGATGGCTGGAATGATCTCAAATGTGATGCCCTAAATTTCTGGATCTATAAGAAAGCTTTAACTTCATCATGCACCACCAAACAAAAGCCAGTTCATCTCAGCCTCTGCATCCCAAGTTCCAGTATCAGGAGGATGAACTTGACTTGTGTCCATGTCCTTTCTCCTTGTTTGTTGTCCTTGAGGTGTTAATAAAAGCACCCATGCTTCTTGGTTAGATTCCTCACCCTCTATGGATTTGGGCCACTGCTTCCTTCCAGTTCTGCTTCCAGAATGGGGAGCAATTCAGGTTTCCTGTTGCTCAGGTTTCATGGTTGCCCTCTATCTGGGTAACTTAATATTGTTACCAGATATAGGATACATTCCGGACCTTGGAGCTTCCCCTTAATCAACTCTGCCCTCCTTGCAAAGAAAAAAAAATCATAGCATTTTCATTGTAATGTCACAGCTTCCTTTTCATTGTGGTGTCACAGCTGCTGTGTTCCCTAAGCCTCGGTCCCATCCCTGCACACTTCCTGTGCATCTGCTCAGTTCCTCCCAACCTCCGCTGAGCCCTTTGACTGGTATCTTACTTTTCTTGCTCTGACAAAACACCTGTTAGAAACAACTTCAGGAGGGAGGGTTATGCTTGGGCTCCCAGTCTGAACGTTCAGCTCCATAGTAGAGGAGAAGGCAACGGCGCAGGAGAGCAAGGCAGCTCACATTGCAACTGCACTCGGAGAGCAGAGATGAATGTAGGTACTCAGTTTCCTCTCTCCTTTCTCCTCAGTCGGGGACTACAGATCATGAAAGGGTGCTGTCTAGATTTGAGATGTGTCTTCCCACCCTAGATAACAAAATCTGGAAGCTCCCTTCCAGAAGGTCATCTCCTCAGGGACTTTTAGATGTTAGCGTGTTGAAGAGTAACCGCCACAGCAGGGAACTTTCCCTGGTAGGTGTAGCCCATTCTGCAGACTGAGACACCCATCCTTTTCCTTCTGGGAGCTTCCACCCACACAACGAACTGATCCATGCTTGCTTGGACCACTGACCAAGCCAAGATGACCACATGGTTCCTTGGGAGTCCCCAATGCTACTAGGTCCCCAGAGGACCACTGTACCTTCGGACTTTCCCCGTGCTGTTGGCATTCATTCAAGCACCCCCAAATTCCTTCCATCTTCCCAGATGTCCACTAAGATGATGGGAATGGCAGACTCAAAGGCGGCTCTGGTGCTCTGGGACTCCCCACCATCCTGTCCATGATGGCTGTCCATCTCTTACTTTATGCTATCTTTCTTAACGCAGTTCCTCTCCAGGTTTGACAGACTGTCACCCCTCCTTTGAAGACTCCACTCCTGCTTTCTCAGATACAATGAGCTGTTACTTTCTTAATGGCCCCTCCCTAGAGTGTGATTCATGGCTCCCATCACATGGCACCCTTCTATAGTAAAGCTCATTCCTGGAGGGCAACTTTGTGCCAGCTCCTTTCCGAATCAACCCACTCACTGGTCCTCTTTCCTCTGTTGATGGCATTTAAACCGATTCCAACTCCTTGCTACTGTGAGAAGTGTAGCAGTAAATATGAATGAGAATTACTTTATATACACAGTGGAATCTTATTCAGCTGTAAGAAATGAAATTTGCAGGCTAATGCATGGGTCTGGAAAACATTGAGGTTACTCGGACTCAGAAACAAAAACACTGCATGTTCTCCTGTACATGTGAATCCCAACATTTTATGTGCATACTTGACTATGAGTGTGGTGTAGACTGTGAAACTAGAACTGAGACCCGGAAAGGAGAGAGAGAAGTACCGAGGGAGTGTGAGAACTAGAGCATGTGACCTGAAATCAGAGAAGGGAGCGGGGAAGAAGAGGTGGGAGGGGAAGGGAGTGGGGGAAAAGAGATAAGAGAATCAATAAAAAGCTAATTGGGTTTTAAAATATATTTGTATGCTATTGCACTGTTTTAATTGTTACTACATTTATTTAGTTTTGGGAGGTCAGAGGACAACTTATGGAGTTGGTTCTCTCCTTCTAGCATAGGGGTCTCCGCAATTGAACACAAGTCATCAGGCTTAGCGGCAAGCACCTTTACCCACTGAGCCATCTCGCCTACCCATTAATAATATGTTAATGAATACAGTGATGACTCCTCTCAGCTTCCCAGTCAGCAGAAATCACCATGATTTATGGCACCAGCATAACTTGGCGTCAGAGGGCACAGTTTTCTGGGAACACTGGAGACATTGCAAACCCCCATCTTTGTCACTGATGAAGAAGAAATTAAATGAAACTTTAGAGCTAGAGAAAAGGCTCAGTAAAATAAATAAATAAAATGCTTACCTCAGAATCATGAAATCCTAAATTCAGTTCCCAAACCGCATTTGAAAAAAAAAAGTCAGGTGTTATGGCATTTGGTTTGTAATCCCAGTGCTGAGAAGGAAGAGATCAGTAAATTCCTAGGTCTCACTGGCTTGTAGCTACAAGTAGTCTCTGTCCCACTGGTCCCCCTGGACAGGGTTTTCTTTGCTTGACTGTTTCTGAAGCAGCTTATAAAATAAGGCTTAATATTTAATTACATACTCTTTAGCCTGTTAGCTCAGGCTTCTTATTAACTAACTCTTACATCTTAAATTAACCCATTTTTATTATTTTATATTTTACCATGAGGCTCATGGTTTGTTACCTCACATCTTGCTTTCTTGGTGGTTGCTGGCATCTGCCTGATTTGCCTTCTTTCTTCTGCATTCAGTTTAGTTTTCCCACCTAGCTATATTCGGCCCTGCCATAGGCCAAAGTAGCTTCTTTATTAATCAATGGTAATAAAACACATTCACAGCATACAGAGGGGAATCCCACATCACTCAGTGGGTTCTAGGCCAGTGAGAAAACACTACTGACTGAGAAGCTAGGACTAAGTCATCATTGTATTTCTGTGTGTGTGTGTGTGTGTGTGTGTGTGTGTGTGTGTGTGTGTCCATGAGCATACAGTTAAATATTAGTGAGGGAGAGACGTTTTCTTCACTGGTGTAGCCACTGGTAAGATGTCCCATGCTCTTGTAAATAAACCCTCACCGTTGCTTCTTCTGTAAGCAAACCCCCGTGAAACTCTTTGGGACACACAAACATGAATGTGCTTGCATACACACACAAAAATTACCATGAAAGTATAAGGTTGTACTTGGAAAGAGGGAGGAAATGGGCAGGAAGAGGAAAAGAGAAAGTAACAGGTGAATATTATCAAAATACGTTACAGATCATGTAAGCATTGCAACTGAGATGGAAAGAGATCCTGGCAGTCAGGAGCCAAGGAATACCGTGGAGCCACTGTAAGCAGAGCAACTTGAAGCCCTGCTCCAGGGAAAGGTTTCCCCAATGTATCAACTCTGTCCCCACTGGGGGAAGGTTTCCCCAGTGAAAGTATTACAGTTCTGCTCTGCTCCAGCAAAAGATCATCACCCAAACCTCATTCAAGAATTTTATTGGGAGGGAAGAATCTAGGAGGGTGACTGTCTCTAGGGTGAGGTGGCAGCAAACTGAACAGGGATGGGCAGAGCTTTTCTGGGTGGCTTGAGATTGGTGTATTTTTGTGATCAAGCCAGACCCAAAAAGAGGAACATGGGATGTACTCACTTATATTTGGTTTCTAACCATAAACAAAGGACATTGAGCCTATAATTTGTGATCCTAGAGAAGCTAAATAAGAAGGTGAACCCAAAGAAAAACATATAGGCATCCTCCTGAATATTAACCTTCATCAGGCAATGAAAGGAGACTGAGACAGAGACCCACATTGGAGCACCGGACTGAAACCTCAAGGTCCAAATCAGGAGCAGAAGGAGAGAGAGCACGAGCAAGGAACTCAGGACCGCGAGGGGTACACCCACACACTGAGACAATGGGGATGTTCTATCGGGAACTCACCAAGGCCAGCTGACCTGGGTCTGAAAAAGCCTGGGTTAAAACCGGTCTCGCTGAACATAGTGGACAATGAGGACTACTGAGAACTCAAGAACAATGGCAATGGGTTTTTGATCCTACTGCACGTACTGGCTTTGTGGGAGCCTAGGCAGTTTGGATGCTCACCTTACTAGACCTGGATGGAGGTGGGTGGTCCTTGGACTTCCCACAGGGCAGGGAACCCTGATTGCTCTTCGGGCTGACGAGGGAGGGGGACTTGATCGGGGGAGGGAAATGGGGGGAGGGAAATGGGAGGCGGTGGCGGGGAGGAGGCAGAAATCTTTAATAAATAAATAAAAAATAAAAAAGAAGGTACTAAAAAGTATATTTCAACAGGTGCAGAGAACTGATTAGGTATATTTGGTCACTAGATGAAATAAAGGGTTAGGAGGAGGAAGGGCCATGATAGCGATAATGAGACAGAAACTTTCTATTCATAAGATGAAACCACTTGTTTGAGGTTTACATTCTCAACAACAAGATTTCCTCTCCTAAGGATGCTTTATGTCTAACCCCTGTTCCTGATAATATGCTTTTCTTAAATATCGCTGATGTGACTAAAAGAAGCTTTCATACTATGCCAACCAATGACACATGACCTTCTGATTTGTTCTTTGTTTGAATACTATATAATGAAAACATGAATTCAGTAAAATTGCAGCAGATTCCAACCACTCTCTTGTGTGTTGTGTCTGTCTGTCATTCGCCGAACTTGTGCCTTCCTGTTACCAAGACCCTGCTTCTCCCACGGTCTGAGTGGCTCCCCTGAGCCAGTCCGTGGCAGCTAGGTAGTCAGTCCTGCTGCTCCGGTGGTGACACTGGTGGTTATGCCTAGGGCTGCGAGAAAGGGTGTGACCTGAATTGCTCATTTCTCGTGCCATGCTGCTATAAACCCAGTAACGGGAACTGGCACGGGTTCTTCACCAGGTTAACCCCCTAGCATTGAAAAAAGGAACACCAGGGCACAGACCACCTAGCGGCATACTTATGTGCCACAGAGAATAGATGCAGTGTGAATGTTTGGGCATAGGAGTTGGGGGGTGGGGGTTGTACTAAGGGTTATGGTACTATTACAATCCGCAGGAGTCAGGGTGTTCACAAAGTGTGTTCCTGAGGAGTTAAAGCAGTCTGTGTGAGAGAGATGGGAGAGATAAAGGGTGGTAGTGATATTCAGCTCAGAGCAATTAACAAGCGGCAAGGTGAAAGAATCTACTAAGACAATGGGTAAGGATACAAATGGTGGTTAGGGGTTTGGCCCAGGAGGGACACACAACCACAGTTCTCCAAAGCAGTCAGGCAAGGCATTATTCAGTAGCTGATACACAGAGGTTAAGGTCTGAAACAAGAGATGATATGACAGGGAGGTGGGATAAATATCATCAAAAGGGGTGATATTAGAGAGGTAAGGACCTTCAAGGAGCTTTGAACCACTTCTCCCATGTATGTTGAGTGTGCCTGATGGGTAGCTCTGATCAATGCTATAGAAAAGCTTACCTATGATTCCTGTCTCCTATTTGGGATTCCATGGGTCCTTAATTGGAATGAAAGATCACCCATTCTACATAAAAGGTAGCATACCTTCCTGAATTTGCATCATAGAGGACCACAAGGGCAGCCTATATCTGGCCAGCATCAACAGTAATCTGTAGTTTGATCACAGAGAAAGAAAGAATAGGGGACAGGTGTTTTAGAAGTTGACTTAGGGGTTCCAGAGAAAGTATCTCTTCTTGGCAGCCTGCTGATGAGCCGTCTCCAGACCCCACCATGCCAGTGGTCTGGCTGAACCATTAAGTATAGGTTTAACAACAACATAGAGGGGAAAGAGATCTGAAACATTTTCCCTCACCCTAAATCAGTTTCTTATACCTTTGTAGCTTTCATTTTCATGGCACTTTCTTGGACACTCAGAACTTGTTATCCTCGGTGCTTACTTAAGCTCTCACATTCTCAGACCTTCATAACATTCTCTTGGACTCTTAATACAACTGGGCTGAGTTTTCACAAATAGTCTCTTCTGGGCTCCATTTAGGAATGCCAGTTCTGACACATGATGCCAAGACTCAGTTGCTTTCCATGACCCCCTTCATGTCTCGTAAGAGTTTAGTTTCTAGCAAACGGCACGTTCCTGTCTGAGTACATGGAAGTGCAGCTCTAATACCTTAGTAAACAGCATTGCTTTTTTTAAAATGTTTATGATTTCTGTTTTCAGGACAGGAATTATAGTACAAAATCAGAGAAAACAGGTCAAGGTGGACAGCCCTAGTCAAGGAGATACAGGGAACTGACTCAGGCTTTGACAGCCTGGTAAAGAGCAATTTCCTGAGCCTGTTAGATAGAACAAGTTGTTGGTTAGAGGTGGGGGTTTCTTGAACAAAAACCATCCATATGTAAGAGTTAGGCAGATGTAGATAAGAAGAAATAACGGAGAAAACAAGTTTATACATTAAAGTCTTTTGGATCATTTGTTTGCACAGTGGCAGAAATTGTCATCATTGAAAACTGAGTTGCGGAACTCACGCTAGGGAGAAGCAGACGAAGCGGAGTTACAGCGGTTGGTGGCAGCGGAGCAGCAGAAGGCGCAGTTCACTGCACAGGTGCATCACTTCATGGAACTATGTTGGGATAAGTTTGTTGAGAAGCCAGGAAATCGGCTAGACTCCCGCATTGAAAACTGCCTCTCTAGCTGCGTGGACCGCTTCATTGACACTACTCTTGCTATCACCGGTCGGTTTGCCCAGATTGTACAGAAAGGAGGACAGTAGGCCATACCTCAGAACGGTGGAAGACCCAAAAGACTTGTTACTGAGCAGATTGAATGGCCAGTGGAGAAAGAGTGGTCAATGTATCAGGTTAGCATCAGGCAGTTACTAAGTCTGTTGGTGCTAAAAAGTAACAGATCAAATGTCCAAAAGTGAAATTTTATTTATTGGAATTCAGTAATTCCAGGTTTTATAACACCAGTTAATAAATGTTACGTCTCCAAAAAAAAAAAAAAAAAGAAAACTGAGTTGCGGCCATTTGAACTGAGCTGAGGACGGCCAGGGTAAGGCTTCAATAAAATCGGAGTCCATGGAGGAAGAGGGGAAGGGTCACAAAATGAACCCTGCGGGAGGAGTTTCTATAAGCTCCAAGTGGAAGCTGAGAGGCAGGAGGGTCAAGGTTGAAGAGACCCAAATGGGCTAATGGAAACCTCGGGGCTTATCAGGCAGCTCTGAGGGGAGGAGGGCACAAAGCAGGGAGGGTTCCAATAGAGGAAGAGGAGCGAGTATCTTGATAAATAGAGAGTTGCCTGCATGATGAGGCCCCGGAGGGTATAACAGGCGCCAGGAGCCAGAGAGGCCCTTTACCAAGTAGGCAAGGAGAGATGGGTGGTTAGAGCAGGTAAAGGAAGAAAGCAGCTGGAGAATTTGGAGCTATGATGGGTAGCAGAAGCCAGCAGAAACAAATGATCTATACACATCTTAAGAGGTCAGAAGAAGACATCAATTCCCCTGGACCTGCAGTTATAGGCGATTGTGACTGCCTGACGTTGGTGCTGGGAGCTGAAATCAGCTCTTCCAGAAGAGCAGCAGCAGCAGCAGCAGCAGCAGCAGCAGCAGCAGCAGCACTGCTGATTGCTGAGTCATCTCTTTAGCCCCTCCCCCCACTAAAAAACACTTGAAGAATTATATTCAAAATTATCATCGGGCCTCCACATGGTGTGCACACACATGGCATTCATGCATACTCATCCACACACGAGCATGTATACACACACAAATTTAAAATAAAGTAATTTTATGTTAGTTATTATTTCCATAGAAATCATCCTATAGCATTGCCATACCATCAGTGATCCAGATCTTTTTGGCTACAGAGGCCAGAAGACACCCAGCCCCACTCCAAAATTCTTGGAATTTGAGGCCCCTGCTGTATTGTGTCAAAGTCTTCCTCCTCATCTACCCTCTTCCGGGGCTGGAACCCAGTTCCTCGTTTCTCTTCCTAAGAAAGAGTAGCTGTGGAGAGCAAGGCAAAGCGGGAGGCAGATAAAAGCTGCTGTTCCGAGCAGTACCAGGCACCAAGGAACAGCGATGACTGTGGGTGACTCCAAAGAAGCAGGGGTGCAGCAGATGGGCTGTCTGGGTAAGACCACACTGGAAGCCTGGGAGCTCGGGGAGGGTCAGCTCAGGTCTCTGCATACCTAGGCTCTGGTCAATGTTCTGCCCACTCAGAGGAGAACCAGCTAGTAACCACTGAGAACTGGTGCTAACAGACACCTGAGCAACAGCTTTGGATTCCTACCAACTCTTAGGATTCAAAAGTTTCCTAGGTAGCACAGGGTAGGGTCATGGGATGAGGATGAATAGACTTCTCCCAGCAGAAATGAAGACTGAGGTTCTGGGTCCCTGGGTCCCTGAGAGGTAGAATTTCTAACTGTACCCCTGACTGAAAACTAACTTCTGGAACCCCAGGGAAGTGGAGGTAGTGAATCTGAGCCCCTAAGACCTGGGAAGGCAGAGGTTGAGTCTCTGGACTCCTGCGACCTGAGCAGCTGGAGGGCTGGGACTAAACACCTGAATCCCCAGGGAACTGGAGCTGCAGACCTGGACACTCGGGTCCTGGGAAGGTGCAGGTCATGGATGTGGACCTCGGGTTGGAAACTGACTTTGGGGCTCCTTCCTGGGGAGGTGGGGCTAAGGGTCTGGCTTCCCCAGGGCCGGGAAGTAGACCATCCATCCATCCATCCATCCATCCTTTCCCCTGCAGGATTTCTGGACCGAGGCCACATCTCCCTGGTGCTGCAGCTGCTGTCACTCGTTTTCTTTGCCGGACTCCTGGCTGCCATCGTCATCCAAGGTCAGGATCATCTTGGAGTTTGGGGGTCCCCTGGGTAGTTTTCAGCTCAAGCATCCAGGACTAACAACAGGAGGAACTAAAAAGAACAATGGGTCCTTCTGAAGATGCTAGGAGCTTCTTGGGGCCCCTCCACTTCTACTTCAGTTTAGGAAGGGAATAGAAGCAGTAGAGGGTTCGTGGGTATTAGAATTCCTTATTTTTAAATGAGATTAAATAGCACTCTAGTTATCAAATATGGCGTCTGTGTGACCCATGACACACAGTGAGTGTTCAGTAATTACAATATCTTTTTTTCTGTCAAGTTTCCAAGATCCCCAGCTCAGAGGAAATACAGTGGGAACAGAAAAAGCAGGAGAAAATGTTCCAGGACCTGAGCCAGCTGAAGTCTGAAGTTGGTGAGTGAGCAAAAAACAAAGTGTCCTGGGACTGAGAGGGCCTTCGTGTGGGGTCACTTGATTTTAGCCTCTGGGCATCTCTGAGCTTCCCCTTCCTGATCTGTGAATTGGGAATAATTATAAAAAATGAGGAAGGCATGCAGAGGTCAATGGGAGCCATGTACACAGTAGGCACTCAATTAAACCAGTCTTCTGGCATCTGTGAAGAAGATGGGTCCAGAGCTCCTGGATTCTCTTGGAGTAGAGAACAGGCTTAGGAGACGGAGAGAGGGGAATGGCTTGGCCCGGTACTATGGTAAGGGTGGATCCTCGTTCTGGAGGTCTTAAAGCTGGGCAAACATAGGGACAAAAAGATTCAAATATGGGTCCAACCTGATCTACCTTCCCCAACAGATAGCCTCTGTCGCCGCTGTCCTTGGGATTGGACATTCTTCAAGGGAAACTGTTACTTCTTCTCCAAGTCACAACGCGACTGGCATGACTCCATCACTGCCTGCCAGGAACTGGGAGCCCAGCTGGTCATCATCAAAAGTCATGAGGAGCAGGTGTGACTGGCTAAGTGTTCTGAGGCATCTTCTGCATACCTGGAAACGAGGACAGAGACACTTGTTTATATGGTGGCTTCTAGAAAATGGGCTGCTTGCTCTGCTTGGAAAGAGTAAAAAGAAGCGTATGAACAGGTGTTCCCCGGCACCTTTCAAATAGGCATACATCTGTTCTCAAGAGTGATGAATGCTGGGGGCAGGGCATTTAAAATGAAAGTGGTTTCGTGAGTGTGCTGGCCAATGCATAACAGCTTGACAGGCTTCTTTAAATCCTTATTAGTTATGCTTACAGTTTCCTTGGTATGCATATTCTTATGAGGGTTGGTTTTAAGTGACCAATGAGGTGCCACTCACTGAAGACCTAAAAAGATCTCACCACTTGCATGACTCATGGTCACAAACTGATGCAATCTGGATCCAGGATAACGTATGCGGACATACTTAGAACACATAAGGTGGAAAACCCTGTAGTGTTACCAAGCCAGCTGTACACATTACCCACATAAGTCTAAGCAAATCTGCCCATACGACACAGATATGCAAATGATTCAGAAGTTCAACTGGTAGGAGAGAGCTTGCCTAGTGTACAGGAAGCCCTGGACTCAATCCTCAATGTCACGTGAGCCAGGTGGTAATGCACACTTGTCATTCCAGCCCTTGGGAGAGGAAGGCAGGAGGGTCAGGAGTTTAATGCCATCCTCAGCTATGTGAGTTTTAGAGCATGAGACCTGTGTCAGAGAAAAATGAATAAACTACTGAGAACTGACGGGGGCTCCTGACCTGGTGTACTAGAAATATGAAAAGGTTAAAAGATTCCAAGCAGATCCTGGTGCTGCCAGAGATTAGGGTAGCGCGTTAGCTTTTCCATTGCCTTGACAAAATATTTGAGAACAGCTTCAGGAGGAAGAATTATGTCTCATAGTTCAGAGGCTTTGGTCCATGGTCAGCTGCATCCATCGCTGTAGCAAGGCAGAAAGACAGTATGAAGGCACAGCAGAAAAAAAAAGTCTCCTGCCTCGTGGCAGACAGGAGCAGAAAGACAGAAAAGGGGGACCAGGGACAAGACTCTCCTCCAAGAACGCTACCACTGTGGCCTTACTCCTCCATCTAAGCCACACTTTCCAGCTCCCATAGCCCACAAATAAGTTTGTCAAATACTGAATCCAGCCCACCTCTCCCTGGGGGTTGATAGGCAGTTACTAGGGGTAATGGTGGGAGGATGCCAAGGCTCCACCCCTCCCTAAGGATCTATAGGCAGGTAATAGTGGCTGAGAGATGGAGAGACACTTTCTTCAGTGGTGTAGCCACTGGGAAGGTGCCAATACGTCTGTAAGAAACCCTAACTAAACTAATCAATTTACCAAAAATACAAATGTTTTGTAATCCATTGATGAACATGAGGCTTTGTGGGAAGAGAGACAAGCTGGAAAATAGGGGGATGCTGCTGCCTGACTCTTTCTCTCTCCCTCCAGTACTTCCTGCAGCAAGCTTCCAAGAAAAATGGCTACACCTGGATGGGGTTGTCAGACCTGAACAAGGAAGGTGCATGGTATTGGCTGGATGGTTCACCTCTGTCAGACAGGTAGTCCCGGGGAAGGGAATACCCTGAACAGTAGGAGGGGAGGGGCTGTGACTGACTCGTACTGCCTTTCCAGGTCCCCCACACTCCGCCACCACATCCTCTGGCCTGCATTATTTTGGTGGGGTTTGCACTAAATCTTCAGGTTGCTTTTGGTATTTTTCATAATGATCTCCTAATCATGGGTGGTCTCTTCAGCATTTGAGGTCTTCTTTGATTTCTTCTGGATTTTTAAGGTTTTCATTGTAGAAAGTTTTTAATTTCCTTGGTTAGGCTTATTTCCAGGTATTTTTAGACTACTGTGAATGGGATTGTTTCCCTGATGTCTTTTTCAGGGAAACATATATCTTCCTATATATGTTGTCATACTTTTTCTTTTCTTCTTCTTCTTCTTCTTCTTCTTCTTCTTCTTCTTCTTCTTCTTCTTCTTCTTCTTCTTTTTCTTCTTCTTCTTCTTCTTCTTCTTCTTCTTCTTCTTCTTCTTCTTCTTCTTCTTCTTCTTCTTCTTCTTCTTCTTCTTCTTCTTCTTCTTCTGTTTTTTTGAGACAGGGTTTTTCAGTAGCTATGGAGCCAGTCCTGGAACTCACTCTGTAGACCAGGCTGGCCTCAAACTCACAGAAATCCGCCTGCCTGTGATTCCTGAGCACTGGGATCAAAGGCGTGCTCCAGCACCACCTGGTTATATGTTGTTGCTCATGTATAGGAATGTTGTTGGGTTTTCGTGTGTCTGTCTTGTGTAACTGTGAATGCTTTTTTCAGATTTGCGAGGTACTGGAAAAAAGGACAGCCCAACAACTTTGAGGGACAAGACTGTGTGGAATTCAGAGATGACGGCTGGAATGATGCCAAATGTGATGACATGAAATTATGGATCTGCAAAAAATCCTCAACTACCTGTCCCAGCAAGTGATGGCCACAGCCCCTCTCTGCAGCTTCCACAGCCTAAACATCCCTGTTGGACAGTGGGCTTTTTCTTGTGCTTTTCCCAGTTCCTTTTCCCTGTCTGTGGGTGTGGAAATCTTAGTATTATTTCCGAAACATATCACTCTCCTTTGTGAGTCACTATGGTGCTGGACCACTGATGGCCTTCCTTTGATGTCTCCAAACTCCTACTGGCATAGTTGTGGTCCTGCCATTGTGTTTGACCACATTAAAGTTGTATGGGATACACTGACAGGCTAGGTATGTTCCATTCATCTCCCTCATCTTCTTTGTTGAGCTCAGAGGGTTTATATAACCATATCATTATAATATACATTATATTAATAAATGGTCACGTGTTGTCTGAGTTCACAGAGATGCTGGTTCTGGAATTAAGGTTTCCCGCTGTCTTAGTTAGGGTTTCTACTGCTGTGAAGAGACACCATGTCCATGGCAACTCTTGTAAAGGAAAACATTTAATTGGGGCTGGCTTACAGTTTCAGAGGGTTAGTCCATTATTGTCATGGTGGGAAGCATGGCTGTGTGCAGGCAGACATGGTGCTGGAGAAGGAGCTGAGAGCTCTACATCTGGATCCTCAGGTAGACAGAAGAGAACTGGCTTGAAGCACACCCCTAGTACTATACTTCCCCCAACGAAGTCACACCTCCTAATCATGCCGCTCACTATGGACCTAGTAGTATTCAAACACATAAGTCTGTGGAGCCATTCCTATTCCCTGTAATACCACTTCAGACCACAGCGTATTTGCCTCAAAGCATCCTTAAAAGACCCTTGTTTAGGTTGTGGCAGCCTCCACCCAAGTTTGTGTCAGAAAGGAAAGAGATAAATAAGACAGTTGAAGAGTAAACACATTGCTTCCTTGAGATCAGCTAGAGGGTGACCGTTATCCATAGGTGTTACTCTGTTTATCCCATGGTATGAAAGTGGAACGGAGAAGCAAGAAGTTCACCCATGGGAAGTTCAGTTGTTGAGCCCAGGGTCACAGAATGATGGGGAAGATGGGGAACAGACCACCAAAGTCTGTTAAACCAGAAGCAAGCTTTATTCCAGAAAAAGAAAAAGAAAAAATCACCATGGGGCACAAAAAATCTTATCAGTTATAGCTGAGACCACAGCCAGAGATCAGGCTCATGAAATTGTGGCAGTGGGGACTGGTTTGAGGCCTCTTCTTAGAGTAAATCAAACACCAAGTGTGGGTCCAAAGACTTTTACAACCTTGAGGTCAGGCTTAAAGTCACATTACACTTTAAGTTTTACAACTTTTAGTTATAGGATATTAACTTAGGATGTTTGCGAAAGCCTGAAACTGATGCAGCCACTTCACTGTCCCTGAAAGAATGCAAGGCAGAGAGTAGAGTCATG
This sequence comes from Alexandromys fortis, assembly GCF_014885135.2. NCBI lineage: Eukaryota > Metazoa > Chordata > Mammalia > Rodentia > Cricetidae > Alexandromys > Alexandromys fortis. Next base: position 720,239 of record NW_026068156.1, on the reverse strand, counting down.
TAGGAAGACAGCTGAAAATTAAGGGAATACAAACAGAAGGACCCTGAGAGGCAATAGTTAGACGCTAACCTTTGTCTGCTGTACCTGCCTATTTGGGAAACTGGAAGGCAGAGACAATTGTTAAAAGTTTGCCTCTGTATGCAGTGGCTGCCAGGATGTCTGCTCTTGAGGAAGAAAGTGGTTGTTAAAGATTAACGGTGGCTGCCAGCTTTATTTTTTTTCCAGTATGTGTTTGGGCTTACAACTTTTTATTTCTATATTCCTATTTCTAGACCCTTCACAGCATTGGAGAGACAACTCAATTAGAAGTTCTAGCTGTCTACCTCAACTTCCCCAGTCAGTTTCTAATGGCTTTTGTAAGCAACCAAATTTGATAAGTCATTTCTAGCTGTTGTTATTTGGGTTTTTTTGTTTGTTTTCTTGAAAGCCTTGCCTGAGGGACACCTTGCCCTTCTGGTGGCTGAGTGGGGAGCTCCAGCAGGCTGCCTTGATGGAGCTTCCTCACTCAGTTTCTGCTGGGTGTTTGTGAGTTCCTGACTCAGTGGTGTTATCTTTTCACTGTTATTTGTTCTTCTATTAGGAAGCCTCACTTGGGAGCACTGCTCTTCCCAGGGCTCCCTGTGTTGGGAACTCCAGCTGACTGCCTTAAAAGGGATCTCTCATTGGTTTCTGTTCGATTCTTTGAACAGTTAATTTGATGATGTTCTGGTATCTATCTACACATCGCTTGCTATTTATTCTTTTACTTTGGTTTGCTTTATGCTTAATAAACCTATTCAAAACTGAAAGCATGGGGGATGGATGGATGGTTCAGTAGTTAAGAGTACTGACTGCTTTGCAGAGGACCTGGGTTCAACTCCCAGTACCCACATGACCTCTCACAACTGTCTGTAACTCCAGTTCCTAGGGATTTGATGACCTCTGAGGGTTCCAGGCATGCAAATGCTGTAAGGACATACATGAAAGCACAACAACCCATACACATAAAGGGGTGTGGCTATGGTAGATCATTCTTCAAACCATGTGGTACACATTTGTGATTGCTAATACATCCCAAGGAATTGCTGGCAGTCCTTGCATGTTTTCTTCCATGCACCTCCCCTGCATACTTTCCTTAGAGGTCTTTCTCTGGTTGTTATAGCACATCCTATAAGCCAAAGCACCAAGGAACCTCCTCAGTCATCCAATGATGGGCAGCAGTTAGTATGTGAATTCCCTGCTTCTACCCTCCCTTGTTGATGGCATGATAAACCCATCTATGTCTCTAACCAAGGTAGGACATGTTTCTCTGGTTCCTAAGAGTTGCAGTGGTGGCAGTGATCGTCTGTCAACCCTCTTACCAACTTGACTGTGCTACAGAAAGCTCCCTTCATCAATTCTGGGTCCCTTATTGCTTCACTTCATAGGAGTGTGTGACAATGACGATCCAGCAGGGTTGGACCAATGTGAGGCAACTATGAAACTCTATTCTAAAACTCCCCAGCAGGCATTTCTAGATTCTCTTAGCCCACCACTTCTGGACTTGTGACCCTATCCCATGTCTGTTTCCCTCCTTGTGGTTATAGATGATAGAAGATAGATAGATAGATAGATAGATAGATAGATAGATAGATAGATAGATAGATAATAGATAGATAACCAAGTTATAGATGATAGATAGATAGATAGATAGATAGATAGATAGATAGATAGATAGATAGATAGATAGAATCTTTTTCTGTACTCCTCAGTGGCATGGATATCCTGGTTATCTGTGCCTGTTATGGAAATTGTGTCCCCCCCAGCACAATGGCCATTAGCCTTTTCCCTCAGAGCAGCTGGGAGAGCCCTCAGGCTCTTGCCTACTGATGCTCCTTCATGGAGAAAGGAGTAAAGGGTCCAAGGAGTTGCTTGTTGCCCTAGCATGAGGAGCTGGGTTTGGACCTTCAGCATCTGCATGAAAAACTGTGCACAGAGATTCTGACCTGTTAATCCCAGAGCTGGAGAGGTAGGCACAGAGAGGGTCCTTGAGGATAACTGGTCAGTCAACCCAGGTTCAGGAAAAGGCCCTGTCTCAAAATGTAAGATGCAGACTTCTGGATAAGATGGCAGACGAGAAACCTCACCATTGGAACTCGGTGGAAGAAAATAGTCAAAACAATATGCAGTAAATGCCTAAGACTGCAAGAGACAGGGTGTATAGATTAACTTATTAAGCCAGGGTAGGTCTCTGCAGAAAAGAGACGGGGCTGAGAATTAGAGCCCACTGTGAAGTCCCATTGAAGCTAAGCCACCCAACCCAAATCAGGCTGCCTGGAGCAGAGAAGTAGAAGCAGCAAGGGAAGTGTTGCTGGTTATGTGTATCTCATCCACAGGACCAGAGATGGTGAAAGTGGAGTACAGAGGTCTAAAGGAAATACCAGGGAAGGGCTTGAAAGTTTCTCTCCCTGGTATACCAGAACCCCACTGGACAGCTGCAGAGACCACTGGTTCCTGTTTGTGCCTACTGCACAGGGCACCAGAGGAAGGTTCCTAAAGCCAGAGGAATCTCAGATCTGTATCTTTCAACTTAGCACATCTGTGTTAATAGTTTACTTCAAGTTTTCTTATTTATTTTTTATTGAAAACATTTTTTCAGCTTCATCTTTTCTTTTTTTTTTTTTTTTTTTTGGTTTTTCGAGACAGGGTTTCTCTGTCTGTCCTGGTTTTGGAGCCTGTCCTGGAACTAGCTCTTGTAGACCAGGCTGGTTTCGAACTCACAGAGATCCGCCTGCCTCTGCCTCCCAAGTGCTGGGATTAAAGGCGTGCACCACCACTGCCCAGCGCTTCATCTTTTCATTTATTTTATTTCACTTGTTTATTTTTTAAAACAATCTTTTCTCATTTTACATACCAATCTCAGCTCCCTCCCCTCCTCCTGCTCCCCCTACCTTCCCCTCACCCCAACCCCCATCCACTCCTCAGAGAGGGTAAGGCCTCCCCTGTGGAGCCAACAAAGTCTAAAACATCACTTTGAGGCAGGACCAAGACCCTCCCCCCTACATTTAGGCTGAGCAAAGTACCCTTCCAAAAAAGAATGGACTCAAAAAAAAAAAAAAAAAAAAAAACAGTTCAAATTCTGGTCCCACTGCCAGTGGCCTCACAGATTGCCTAAGCTACACAACTGTCACCCACATTCAGAGGGCCTAGTTTGATCCCATGCAGGCTCTCCCAGTATATTGAAAACATTTTTATACAACATATTCTGATCACAGTTTCCTCTCCCCCAACTCCTCCCAAATATCTCTCTCTCTCTCTCTTTCTCTCTCTCTCTATCCCTCCTTCCTTCCCTCCCTCCCTCTCTACCTCTCTTTCTCTCCCAAGCAGGCAAGCAATAACAAAACAAACCATAATCAAAAGAAAAAACACAACAAACACACATACATACATATAGCCTTCAAAATCAACAAAAACACACAATTGAAAATTATAGTTACGGGCAAACGGCCATTAAGACCGAAAAAAAAAAATATGTCCAAACAAAGCAATGAGACCAAAGGTCTGCAAAAATACAATTGAGTTTGCTTTGTGTTGGCCATCTACTGGAGAGCTTAGGGCCTACCCTTAAGTGGGCTAATATACCCAGTGAGACTCCATTGGAGAGAATTAATTTTTCCTTTGCAAATGTCAGTTGCAGATAGCTTCTTGGTTAGGAGACACTTCCACCTGCTAGGTGCCAGGACTCCATCTGACTTCAGCATCCACAGGCCCTGTGCACGCTGCCAGTATTGGTGAGTGTATATGTGCATCCATCCTGTTGTGTCTAGAAGACACTAGTTCAGCAGAGTCATCCATTTCCTCTGATTCTGACCATTTTTCTGGCTCCTCTTCTGCATAGCTCCCTGAGCCCTGAGAAGAAGGGTTGGATGACAGCTTTCCCTTTATGACTGAGTTTTCCAAAATCTCTTGCTGCTCTCTGCACACTTCCAGTTGTGTGTCTGATTTAGTTCCCATATACTGTAATAGGAAGTTTCTCTGTGGGTCCTTAGCCATCCAAGCAATGTCAGATTTGGGTTCCATTTCATGGATTGACTTAAATCCAGTCAGAGACAGGTTAGTTACTCCCATAGCATTTGTGCCACTATTACAGCAGTGTGTCATGCAGGCAGGTCACTGGTGTAGATCTCAGGGTTTGTAACTGGGTTCATATTTATCTTTTTTCCTCCAGTAGAATACAGAGTGCCTTCCAGTACCATGAACACTGGTCAGTAGAGGTGAAGGCTCTAGGTGGGCACCAGCTCAACTTCTCTATGTTCAATGCATGTGTTGTATCCATCAAGGATGCTTTACTATATGGTTGTGGGGAGGCAGCAACCTCGGAAAGAGCCTGAGAAGTTTGAGAGTTTTCATGGGATGTTTTCCATTATTTAATCTCCACTTGAGCTTTGTTTGTATATTGCTCAATTAGCTTTGAGTGTTGCGGTGAGTGTTTTTCCACCCACTCTAGTCTAAAGCATTTTTACCATGACTTTCACCCACATACCTCTCCTAGGGTTCCTACATTTTCCTTCTTTCTGTCATCCTGTCCCATCCTCTTTTCAATTCTTAATTATAACTTTCTATAGCTTTAACCATTTCTAAAATATCAACTCCCCCCCAAAAACTATCTTATTTCAACTTTTCCAAGTTAGCCTAATACTTATCCTTATTATCACTTACTTTAAATTTTTATCTTATTAACTAAATTCTGAGTAAATCTCATACTGCCCTTGGTTGTTTCCTCAAACAGTAACTGAAGTCAAAGGGGCCCCTGCTATTAACTGACTGCTACAAAACCTGCAACTGTAAGAATACCCAGCAACTATAACTAAAGCTCTTCTCAGGGGGAAAGGTGGAGTTTATACCAGGCACCTTGAACTCCTGGACTAAGGACTTATTCTGTGAACTGCACACCTCAACTCTACATGTCCATGCCCCACATAAATATTATAAATCTTTCAAATAAAAGAATATAGATTCTTTTTAAAATCCACAAGCAACCAAACAACACAAGTGTGTAAACCCCAAAGCTGTAAAATAGAAGACACAGAAAACCAAGGCAACATAACTCATCAAAAAAATCTGCAAATGAGATGAAATCCCAGACAGAGAACTCAAAAGAATGATTATAAGAATGTTCAAAGATGGGCTGGAGAGATGGCTCAGAGGTTAAGAGCATTGCCTGCTCTTCCAAAGGTCCTAAGTTCAGTTCCCAGCAACCACATGGTGGCTCACAACCACCTGTAAAGAGGTCTGGTGCCCTCTTCTGGCCAGCAGACATACACACAGACAGAATATTGTATACATAATAAATAAATAAATAATTTAAAAAAAAAAT
>NW_026068156.1:364021-704389 GCF_014885135.2 Alexandromys fortis | reverse complement strand
GGGCTGGAGAGATGGCTCAGTGGTTAAGAGCATTGCCTGCTCTTCCAAAGGTCCTGAGTTCAATTCCCGGCAACCACATGGTGGCTCACAACCACCTGTAAAGAGGCCTGGTGCCCTCTTCTGGCCAGCAGACATACACACAGACAGAATATTGTATACATAATAAATAAATAAATAATTTAAAAAAAAAAAAGAATGTTCAAAGATGTAATCCAGGGAGTACAAATCTCTATACAGCATTCCTCTGTCACTTCTGCTTTCTTTGTGCTCAGGTCACTGCCTGGCCTGCCTCAGGGATGGACTGTGATCTGTAAGTGTAAGGCAAATCAACCCTGTCTGTACAAAAGAAAAAAAATAAATACCCAAAGACACCAAAGAAGAAAAAAAACTCATCAAGAAATACAAACCGCTGAGTGAAATAAGGAAGCTGTGCAGGATGTGAAAGAGGAATTTAATAAATGATGGAAATACTAGAGAAGAGCTCACTTGAAATGCCAAAAATAAAAAATGAAGTCAAATAAAATGTCCTGTAGAAAGTCTCACCAATCAAAGGGATCAAGGAGAAGACAGAGTATCTGTGCCTAAAGACAAAAATGAAGTAATTGGAACAACCTAACAAGGACAAAGTTAAAATACTAAAAAGTTATAATTCCAGAATTCTTATGTCATTACTAAAAGACTGGACCTGTGAACTCTGGGCATAGGAAAACACTATTCTAAAGGCATAGATATGATTTTTTAAATAATCATAACAGAAAGTTTCCCTGAGTTGGGAAAAGAGATGTCAATCCAGATCCAGGGACTTGCAGACACCACACAAACAGGAGCAGAAGAACCTCCTGGGCATATTATAACGGAAACAAAAAGGTACAGAACAAAGACCGTATCTTGAAAGTAGCCAGAGAGAAACACCAAGTCATGAACCTGGCAGGCAAATGGATGGAACTAGAAAAATCATCCTGAGTGTAATAACCCAGACCCAGAAAGATAAATATGGCATCTATTAACTTTAAGTGAGTATTGTCTGATAAGTCAATGACTGTTAAACTACAATCTGTAGATCCAAGAGGTTAGGTAAAGAGGGGGGCTCTAGGAGGTACCAATGGACCTCCCCGAGAGGGGGAAATAGAACAGATTCTGCAGGCTGACTGGGAGTGGGAAGAATCGGGTGGGAGTGTGGGGAGAGAGTTCGGGAAGAGCCAGCTGAATCTGAGGGGCACTGAAGTGTGTGGAAACCCAGTGCAATGAAAACTTCCTGTAATCTCTGAAAGTGACATCACTGAAGACTCATAGTAATGGAGGATACAGAATCGGAACTGGACATTTTTGTAGCCAAGCAAGGCTGCCAGGGCCAGGACTGGAACGAATTCAGTTGAGTTGTTGGCCAATGAGGTCCCAGAGATCCCTAAACAACCCAGACTGATGCTAAGACAGAAGGTCACTCTCTGAAAACTGAGAGAGGGACCCCACTACCAAGGGAACAAGGACAACATTGACACAGCTCATTGAATGTACAGAGGTTGAGCTGATGCCTGCATGGAGCCTTCACTTCTATGTTCTAGTCTCTTTTGGCATGAGGGTACTCTGCAGGCTTTGGAAAGAGAAACCTGTGCACCAATGCAGCCACAAAGCCCTCGATCTACAATCTACTCTGTCTCCAAAATGTGCTGGAGTGAAGGTGGACCAGAACTTGCAGGAGTAGCCAACCAATGTTTGATTTAACTTGAAGCCCACATCATGAGAAGGAACCAGTGCTCTACTCTGCCTGTATGGCCAGGAACTGAAGACCGTATAGCCCAGATACCTAGGGTATAGCCAAAAAAAACAAGGAACTCAGGACCGCGAGGGGTACACCCACACACTGAGACAATGGGGATGTTCTATCGGGAACTCACCAAGGCCAGCTGACCTGGGTCTGAAAAAGCCTGGGTTAAAACCGGTCTCGCTGAACATAGTGGACAATGAGGACTACTGAGAACTCAAGAACAATGGCAATGGGTTTTTGATCCTACTGCACGTACTGGCTTTGGGGGAGNGGAACCCTGATGGCTCTTTGGGCTGATGAGGGAGGGGGACTTGATTGGGGGAGGGGGAGGGAAATGGAAGGCGGCGGTGGGGAAGAGACAGAAATCTTTAATAAATAAATAAATAATAAAAAATAAAAAAATGAATCAATGAAATGATTCCCAAAGATACTCTGCTATACTCAGATTTTTGCCATATCCAATCACCATCAGAGAGGCTTCCTGTGGCAACAGATGGGCACGCAGGTTCAGAGACCCACAAACAGACATTATGTGGAGAAAGAATCTAAATTTGAGGTCTTCATCTCCATTAAAGCTTTCCCCTTGGAGATCAGAGCCCCCTATAGAAGGAAAAAAGATTGTAAGAGTCATAGGGGGTGAATGACACCAGGAGAACACAGCCCAACAAAACCAACTGGGCAGGGTTTCGTACTGTCTCACAGAGACTGAAACTGGAAGCATGGAGGCCACATTGAGCTGCACCAAGCCCTCTGTGTGTTGTGGTTATTAGCTTGGTGTTTGGGGAACTCCTTACAGTAGGAGCAGGTATGTCTTTGACTCTTTTGCCTGCTTTTGGTAGTCTTTTCCTTCTATTGTGTTACCTTGCTGAGCCTAGATATGAAGTCTGCCTTTTTTTTTTTAACAGTATCTTGTTTTGTCCCATTTGGTTGTCATCTCTTGGAGACCTTCTCTTTTCTGAAGAGGAAATGGAGGAGAAGGGAGGTGGGAGAGAGCTGGAGAGTTGAAGAGAGAGGAAACTGTGGTTGGAGTGTATTGTATGAGAGAAGAACCTATTTTCAATTTTAAAAACTTCTTTTATTAAGAAGAATCAGATGGAGCTCTAATTCCTTCAGTTAACGCTTTGGAAGCATGGCATAAATAATCAAATGGGAACTCACTTGATGTGGGTTGGACACATTTTCTAAGAAAAGCTGTTTGAAATTTGCCTGACATATCAAACTTTCAAGCACTCTGTAACGAAGTTAATAATAAGCTTTGAGCTCATTCATAAATATGTACTCATTCTGCTTGCATAGTCTGTTCAACCTGTTGAGAATTGATTATGGGAAACGTAATGCAGACTTCCCACATCTTTTTCTACGGTCTAGGTCAGTGACTCTCCCTGCCACCCCAACCCAGGCCTTCTTTGTAGCCCATCAGATCTAGCCAGTGGTGTGGGGTAGCCTTATTGCTTGAAGCCCACATTTCCACCATCCCACTAACAAATGGGAAATACAAGCCATAAGATACCACTGCTTGCTTAATTTTCTTCAAATCATTCATACCTATTGGTTGCCATTTATATTCTTTGAATCATTTTGGGTATTTAGTTCTGGATGCTTTGCCAGGAGATTACAGGGTAGGTAGTTAGAACCTTTGGTAAATCATCTCTGACTCTGACATACACTTTCAAGGCTAAATCCTGTCTTTTTACCTCCATCCCCCTGCTCATCAGTTCTGATAGTTTCCTCAATCATTTCAATATTTTTACCACTGTCTTTTGTAAATCCTGAATCTCTTGACCTGTAAATATTTCTAATAATTTAATTGACTCACATAATCTCTGGTCCTCATTCTGCAATATGATTCCAAGGTATAAAATTTTTTCATTAATGATAACTTCTCATCCTTAGATATTATTTAAATGATATGCAGAGTGCCTTCCTGGAGAGATATTCTATATGCTCATTTATCATAACTTTTTAACAGATCCTTTCAGATAAGTTTTCAACACCCTTTGACATGGATTGATTTTTTTTCTGTCAAATTAATGTTATCCTTTTCAATGGTATTTTTTCAGCCAACTTTTGATTTTTGATGCTATAAATCCTGTCAGATAGCTTTTCATTGTTAGTCTGTAAAGACTGTATTATTTCTAAAAGTGCCTCATTTTTGACTCTGTTATCAAACCATTTTTTAAAAGATATAATGTGAAAAACAAAGCTAAGTCCCAATATCAAATAAATGGATGCATCAGGAAAAACCATATAAGCTTTGCAGAATATTGTCCATAATATAAGCAAAGGTTATTAAATTCCTGGATGGTGATATGGTCTGCCATTACATAACTTTCAAATTTATTGATTTATTTATTAATTAAAATGAACTTATCTCTGTTAGGAGATTTCAGTAAATTGTTATCTGGGAACACAAACCAGAAGCTGAGCAAGTTACCATGCAGCAGAGAAAATGTGAGCATGAGCTGGAGAAATTGCCAAGTTGCCATGTGGTGGGCCCACCAAAGGGGTAGCTTCACATGGTGGGGTTTTGGCAAAAAAAGAAAAAAAGAAAAAGAAAGAAAGAAAAGGGGAAAAAAAGCTTAGCAGGTGAAATCAAGCCCAAGTGGATAGGGGTGGAAGACCTTCAGCCACAAACCTTTTGAGCCAGTCCCAGCAGGCATGGAGTCAAGATCCACGTGAATTTGTACCCCAAAACGTTGGGAGACAAATAAAGTATGAATAATAAAAACTCAGGGTCAGATATTGGGGTTCAAGCTGAAGATCCTAAAAGCAAAACAGCCAGCCATTGGCTCTTATTTCAGCCTCAGTCTGAAATGGTGATCCTGCCTCCTGGAATCTCAGAAGGAGACAATTATCTGAGAGTTGTCTCACTCCATCTTATATTCCTCTTTAGGGCTGGGATCAAAGGCATGCACCACTGAGATTTAAGGCAAGCACTACCCAATTTCTATGGCAACTAGGGTGGCTACTGGAATTAAAGTGTGTTCGGTGGCAATATCAGCCCATAAGGAATTAAGAAAATGTTATCATTCAAAATGTAGGGAATTGTTGACAGAGCCTCAGTTCCATAAAAATGGAAAAGCCTTCCTCTGGTCCAAGGGGAATGTTGACAGTGTGTGCAGAAAGTGACCACCATAGCTTTCTTCCCCAGATGTCCAGATGTTTAAGGTCTGAAGAGAACCCTGCCCCCACCGCACCCCACCTACTCGTCCCTAGATTAGCTAAACCTGCCTCCTTGTTCAGCTGTACAGAATAACTCTGCCTTCTCGTTCACCTGTATTAATAAACACGCTGAGCTTCTGGGGACTGTGGCTTCACAGCCAAGAGCTCAGATCACCTGACTCTAAAAATAAATAAATAAATAAATAAATAAATAAATAAAGTTGTGTGTTACCATAATCTGGCCTGTAAGGCTGACCAGTGGAACTGTTTTGCTTTTAGATATTCAGTTTTATTTATTAAAATATATTTGAAATGTCACAATAAACTTCAAATCTTTGAAGAAATAAATTGAAGAAGATATAAAGACCCCCTTTTCGTGTATTAGTAGAAGTAACACAGTAAAAATGACCATCCTATCAAAAAATCTACAAAGTCAATGCAATCTCCATCAAAATTCCAACACAATTATTTACAGACCTTGAAAGGATAATTCTCAACTTCACACAGAAAAAAGAAATCAGGATAGCTAAATTTTGTCTTAAGTCCCCTGGGTTTAAATATGTAAGTTAGTTTGCTTCGCTGATTTCTGAAACACTATCATTTTGCTCCTGGCTGTACTTAATTTGATGTTTTTTTTACTAATAAGTTCCTAATTAGTATCAAGATAAATTCAATTGTTAGTGCAATGTAATTCTGTATTATGGACATTCAGGATGCTGAATGTTTATATTAATCTTCAAGCTTTGAAATCTACCATTCACCCAGCAGTCTACAGGACAAAATAACTAATTTTTGTGGTGTATTTCTTTAAATATGTAATGTATGTTACATTTATTCATCCTCATTTGTTTAATTATGTAAAGGTGTGTTGCTTTTGTTTATGCTGCTTTTGTTTAATTGTATAAAGATGTGTTACTGTTTCAAAAAAAAGAATTCAAGAAACTAGATATTAAAAAACAAATAAAACAATTTAAAAACAGGGAACAGATTTAAACAGAATTCTCAACAGAGGGATCTCAAATGACTGAGAAACACTTAAAGAAATAATCAATATCCTTAGTCATCAGGGAAACACAAATCCCAACAACTTTGAGATTCCATTTTACACCTGTCAGAATGGCTAAGATTAATAACACAAGTGACAGCTCATGCTGGTGAAGATGTAGAGCAAGGGGACCACTCCTCCATTGATAGTGGGGGTGTAAAATTATACAGCCACTATGGAAATCAATATGGCAGTTTCTCAGAAAGTTGAGAACCAATCTCCTTCAACATACAGCTATACCACTCTTGGGTATATACCCAAAGGAGGTTCTGCCGTACCACAAAGACACTTGCTTAACCATGCTCATTGTAGATTTATTCATAATAGTCAGAAACTAGAAACAACCTAGATGTCCCTCGACTGAAGAATGAATAAAGAAAATGTGGTACATTTACACAATGGAGTATTACTCAGCTGTTTTAAAAAAATTACATCATGAAATTTGCAGGTAAATGGATGAAACTAGAAAAAATTTTTCCTGACTGAGGTAGCTCAGACTCAGAAAGATAAATAGGGTATATATTTACCTAAGAGGGGATATTGGCCATTAAGTAAATGAAAACCAAGCTACAATCTCTAAGCCCAGAGAAGTTAAGCAAAGAGAAGGGATTTAAAAGGTACACAGGGATCTCCTTAGGAAAGGGAAATAGAATAAATTTTATGTACAGACTCGGGGAAGGTAGGGATGGGAAGGGTCCAGGTAGGGGGGACATGGAGTAGTAAGAGAATGTGGGGAGAGACAGTTGGAATTGGAGGTGACATTTGTGGTGGTGTAGAATTCTAGTACAGTGGACACTTCCTGGACTCTGTGAAGGTAGTCCTAATGATAACACCTACTAATGGGGGATACAGAGACTCAGCTGGCCATCTCCTGTAGCCAGGCTAGACTTCCAGTGATGGGAATAGGGTACATAAAATTGAGTTGCTAGCCAAGGAAGTCCCAAGGAAATCCCCATACTACTGAAGATTATGCTAAGACAGGAGCTTGCTCTCTGAAACCTGACAGAGGGGCCCATTGCCACAGACAACACTCACACACAACTCATGAGCATGGAGAAGTCAAGCTGGTGCCTACATAGAGCCTTCACCCCTACCTGCTAGTCTCCTCGGAGCAGGAAGATACCCTGCAGGCTAGCAAAAGAGAAATGTGGACACCAACTCAGCCACAAAACCTTTGACCTACAATCTCTTATGCCTAAAAAATATGCTAGGTCAACGGTGGGGATAGCCAACTGAAGTCTGATTTGATCTAAGGCCCACTCCATGAGAAGAAATCCACATCTGACACTGCTTGGTTAACCATGAACCAGAGACTAGATAGCCCAGAGATGCATGGTAAAACTAAACACTACTGATCAAAAACAATACAATAAAATAAAAATAAAAACAGCAACAAAATGACTCCTAATGATATTCTGCTATACTCATAGATCAGTGCCTTATCCAGTCATCTTCAGGAAGGCTTCCTCCTGTAGCAAGTAGGAACCGATGCAGACACCAGACTTTATACAAAGAGGGAATCTAAAATGAAGGTCCCCATCAAATCCCTCCCTCACAGAGTTTAAGAAATCCTGCAGAAGAGGAGGTGGAAAGATTGTAAGAGTCAGAGGGGATGGAGGGCACCGGGAGAACAAGGCTCTCTGAACCAACTAAGCAAGGTACATATGAACTCACAGATACTGGAACAGCAAGACCTACATGGGTCTGCACCAGATCCTCTACGTATATAATATTGGTATTAACTTAGTGTTTTTGTGGGACTCCTGACTGTGAGAACTAGTGGGTCCCTGTTCTTAGGACCCTTTCCTCCCATTGGGTTGTCATGTCCAACTTTGATATGATGGATTTTGCTTCATCTTATTATATTTTATTTTTTCAAGTTTGGTTGTTATCTCTTAGAAGCCTGTTCTTTTCTAATGAGAGACAGAAAGGAAGATCAGGAGGGGTGGGGAAGGGAAGTGGGAGGAACCAGGAAGATTAGAGGGAGGGTAAATTATAATCAGGATATATCATATGAGAAAATAATCTATTTTAAATAAAAGGGAAAAAAGAAAAACAAAAGAGAAAAGACAGCAACATTACTTCAGGCAAAAAGAGTAATGAGCATAGTACAGAGACTGGAAGGAAATATGAAGCCCTGATTATTAAAACACAACATGCCACAGAGAACATGAGCAAAAAAAAAGATAAACAATACTATGACCACACTTAACACAAGCATTTTGATAAGAACTTTAAATATCTATGCTGGCAATTGTCTGGTCAAAAGGTAGAAAGACCCTTGGCCCAACTAGCCAAAAGAAAAGACCCAAATTAACAGAATCAGTAATGAACAGGAAACTTTATAACAAAAATCAAAGCAATTTAGAATTATAATAAGTAAATATTATTTTTATATATTACATTAAGCTAGAAAACTTTAAAGAAATGTATGAATTTTTAGGTTCAGCCAAATCATCAAAATTAAACCAAGAAAAAGTCAACAACTCAAACAGATCTCCAACAAATGAGAGATGGAGTAGTGATAAAAAGCCTCCAACTAAAAACAGTCCAACCCAGATGGAGTCACAGCAGAATTCTACCAGAATTTCAAACACCATCTACAGCCTGTCCTTCTTAAGCTATTTTTAAAAATATAAACAAAAATCACTCCCAAACTCCATCTACAAAATCAGTATCACTCTAATACCAAAACCAGGTAAAGACACACACTAAAAGGAAAACTTAGTAGCTAATATATCTGTTGAATATAGAGTCAAATATCTCAACAAACTTCTTGCAAACAGAGCATAGACATATATCAAAAGTATTATCCACCATGACCAAGTAGGCTTTATCCCTGAGCTACATGGATATTCAACACACGTAAGTCAATAAATGTAATAAACCACATAAGTAAACTTAAGAATAAAAAAATCATATAATCATCTCAATAGATGAAGAAAAATCTTTTGACAAATCCCAACATACTTTGATGATAAGAGTCCCAGAGAATGAAGGGCTAGAAGGAACATATTTAAACACAATAAAAGCTATTTATGAGACAACCACAACCAACATCACCCTAAATGGAGAAAAGCTTGAATGAATTCTACTGAAGTCAAAAATGAGTCAAGGATGTCTACTCTCTCCAACTCCTCTTCAATACTGTGCTCAAAGCACTAATTGGAACAATAAGCAAGAGAATCAAAGAGATATGAATAGAGAAGGAAGAAGTCAAACTATCTCTATTTTCAGATGGCATGGTACTAAACATTAGAGAATTCTACCAAAATTCTATCAGAAACTTATAGGAATGATAAACAAGTTCAGCAACAGCAAGATACAGAATCAGTTTGGACAAGTCAATACCTTTTTTATGCATCAACAACATACAGCGAAAGTCATGGGCACACTCCCACTCACAAAAGGCTCAGAAAAAATAAACCATCCAGGGATAAACCTAGAGAAGGAAGTGAAGGATCTCTGCAGTGGAAATGTTACACTTCTGAAGAAGGAGAGAGAAGAAAGTGACAAGGTAGAGGCATCCCCTGCTCGTGGATTGATAGAACTAGTGTTATGGAAACGATCTTTTATCAAAAGCTATTTAAAGATTCAGTGAAATGAATGAAACCTGAAACTTCTAGAAGAAAACATAGGCGATACTCTTCAGGATACAGTTGTAGAAAAAGACTTTCTGGATAGGAGTTCTATTACCCAAGTGGGGTTCATAAAACTAAAATGCTTCTGCACAGCTAAAGAAGTAACCAACTGAGTGAAGAGAAAGAAAGAAAATCTTCACCAGCTATATATCTGACAGGGAATTAATAGATATATTATATATTTATATAATATAGTAATAATATATAACATAATATATAACTATATATAATATGAATATATAAAGAACTCAGAAAACAAAGTAAAACACACACACACAATATGACTTGTTCAAAAAATTAGCCTTGGAACCCATTCACTGTTTTTGAGAACAGAGAGTCCTTAAGATAAGAAAAAGATGGCTAAAAAAAACTGCTCATTATACCTAACAATTAGGGAATTGTGAAACAACTTTAAGATTTCATCCTACCCCAGTCAAAATAGCAAAGATCAACAGAACAATGGACAACAAATGCTGGAGGAGATGTGTAGAAAAAGGAAGGCCCATTCACTGTTTGTGGGATTGCATACTGGTGTAGCAACTCCAGAAATCAGTGCAGAGAAATCTCAAAAAGTTAAAAATAAATCTACAGCCCAGTTGTACCACCCCTTGGCATATGCCCAAAGAACTCAGTATTCCACTCCAGAGATACTTGCTCAGCCATTTTCATTGCTATTCTATTCACAAGATCTAGGAAATGAAAACAGTCTAAGTGTCCTCCACTGGAAAAATTAATATTGAATATGTAGTGCATATATATTATGGAGTATTCCATAATATATATGCACTACATATTCAATATATTGTATTCAATAGTATTATTCAGCAGTAAACAAAAATGAAAACAGGTAAATAGATGGAATTAAAGAAGATCACAGTAAGTGAAATAACCTAGACCCAGAAAGACAAACGTCACATGTACTCACTCATCTGAGACTTGCAGCTATAAGTCTTCAGATGTGAGTACATATCCTGGTGTATCTGCAAAAATCATCAAAGTAGAAAGGGATCATTGCAAGCATAGGGGGTGGGGAGCAATAAGAAGGGAAACAGCAGGGTGCAAGTGATCTGATCAGAGAAATGGAGAAGGTGGGCTCTTAGGGGAGGTGGAAGGAAGATAAATAAAAGGAGGAGGGTGAAAGAACAGTAAGCATGTCTGAAAAGTCATAAGGAATCATACAATTAAATATAAAAAATCTACACTACACCTAATTGTGTATATAAATATACATATATAGTATAAATCATCCGAATGACAATGCTACACCAAAGACCACCTAAGAAAAACCCCAATACCAGGCATGAACGAGAAGCCCTATTTTAAGCTATTGGTCAGGGTTGTCTGAAAAATTCTCCAAACATACAGCCTATTGCTGTTGCCCTTGGTTGCTCCCCAGAGGTAAAATGGAAGTCCCTATTTCTAAAGACACCATGCACTTCAGAAACACGGTCCAGAGGCTCCTGAACTGGCACTGATCTGTAACTGACTTTCATGGTTCCACAAAGTACCACATAAGCTTCCAAAGCACAGAAGAAACCAACAGCCCTACCCAGTTATGATACCTGTGAACCACAACAACAACCAGGATATCACAATAGCCCCAAGGGTGCCGTAACAACATATACACTTTACCAGTAAACTACAGCTTCCTAATTAGATTTAAAGCCACTTCACCCAGAAGGAAACCATGCCTGGTACTGGAATACTAGTCAGTTACTTAGGGCTAATGAAGTCATGAATCTTGAAGAACACACAACCACTGCTTCACTAAATCAGCATGATCCCTAACTACATCCTAAACATTTGTCCTTATGCCCACAGAGAAGTGTAGTTCTCGCCCTCCGTGAAGGAAACTTCTCTTTGCAACAGATGGAGACCATTACAGCAAGCCACAAACAATCAAAATGCAGAGTTGTGGAGCCAACTCCCAATGGATTCATCTACCGTGACTCCTGCACCTAATGCTCAGGGAACATTGTAGAAGATGAGGCTGGAAGATTTTAGAGCCAGAGGATCAGGTAATTTAAGGTAAAATTGTGTCTCCTAGGAATGCCAGAAACTACACCCATAAAGTCTCACCAACATGACTGCCTAAACTTGAAATGAACAAAGATGACAACAGATTTTCCTGGGGTGATGAGCAAGGAAGACATCAAGAATTGAACAAGGAAAACAGCTGGAGTGGACTGGGGTAAGACATAAAGGCCTCAACTCTATGCAACAAGCCAAAAGCAGTCAGGATTGTGGCACAGGCTGTTAAGCTCAGCATTTGAGAGGCAGGGGCAGGAGAACCTCTGTGAGTCTGAAGGCAGCCAGATCTACAGAGTGAGTCCAAGACAAGGGTTACAAAGAGAAACCCTGTCTCAGAGAAAGAAAGAAAGAAAGAAAGAAAGAAAGAAAGAAAGAAAGAAAGAAAGAAAGAAAGAAAGAAAGAAAGAAAGAAAGAAAGAGGGAGGGAGGGAGGGAGGGAGGGAGGGAGGGAGGGAGGAAGGAAGGAAGGAAGGAAGGAAGGAAGGAAGGAAGGAAGGAAGGAAGGAAGGAAGGAAGGAATGTTTTCAACTAAGGAATGCTGAAAGGGGGAGAAATAGAGAAATAGACTTATACAGGAAAGAGCACAGCAATTAGCTATCCAATAGCCAAGTGATCAGCCCTGAAAACATACATATTAAGTCACATTATTCAGATTGAGTATTTAGGAATACAGATGCGTGTGCATATGTGTGTGTGTGTGTAAAAGAAGTTAATGAAAAAGTGCAAGCAAGTAGGGACGTATGGGAGGGTTTGGAAGGAAGAAAAGGGAGAGAGAAATGATGTAATTATATTATAATTTCAATAAGAAAAGAAAAATGAAAAAAAGGAAAAACAATCTTACTGTGTTCTTATTGTGTAATATTTTGTTTGTGCTCTAACAAATAAAGCTTGCCTGGTGATCAGATGGCAGAGCTACCCCCTAGTTAATCACAGAAGCTGGATGGTGGTGGCCCACACTTTTAATCCCAGCACTCAGGAGGTGGAGACAGAAAGCAGGAATGTGGAGATGGAGACAGGGTCTCAGTCCACTTGCAGACTGAGGCGCGAGAGAGGAAGAAAGCAACTGGCTGCTGCTCCTCATTCTCTGATCTTCCAGGTTTTTATCCTGATATCTGACTCCTGGCTTTTATTGATAATATTAGATTGATACTTCATGTTTTGTAATTACTAGTGTAATTGCCTAAACAAATTCAGCTGCATGCATAGCATTTTGTTTGTTTGTTTTTGTTTTGCGAGACAGGGTTTCACTATAGCTTTGGAGCCCATCGTGAAACTAGCTCTTGTAGACCAGGCTGACCTTGAACTCACAGAGGATCCGCCTGCCTCTGCCTCCTGAGTGCAGAGACTAAAGGCATGCACCACCACCACCCAGCTGCATGCATAGCTTTGATTGTATCATGTCCCTATTTTTCCTCTGTGACTTGTTTCTATCCCTGGCTGTATACGTGAAATATTGTTATCAGGTCTAACATCACTCACTAAAAACAGAAAACAAACCAAAGAATTAATGAAACAAACAGCTGGTTCTTTGAGAAAATCCACAAGATTGACAAACCCTATCTGAACTAATCAAAAGACAGAGAGAGAACACTCAAATTAACAAGATCAGAGATGGAAAGGAAGACATAACAACAGATGGTGTGGGACAATTGTATTCTGTCAATTATGTTTTAAATAAGCGATGATTGGCAAGTAGCCAGGCAGGAAATATAGGCAGGACAACCAGACAGGAAGTAGAGGTGGGACAATCAGAACAGGAGAATTCTGGAAAGGAGAAAGCCCATTCCTCTGCAGTCCTGTCAAGACACCAAAGAAGCAGGATGTGATCTGCCCAGCTGAAAAAGGTACTGAACCATGTGGCTAACATAGATAAGAATAAAGGGTTAATAATATAAGTTATAAGAGTTAATAAGAAGCCTGACCTAATGGGCAAAGCAGTGTTTTAATGAATACAGTTTCTGTGTAATTATTTCGGGGCTAAGCTAACTGGGCAGCTGGAGCAAAAAGCAAGCCCCCATGTTACAAACAGACACTGAGGAAATTCAGAGAATCATTAGGTCTTACTACAAAAGCCTGTATGACACAAAATTGGAAAATGTAAAAGAAATGAACATTTTTAGATAAATATTATATACCAAAATTAAATCAAGACCAGGTGAACAATTTAAATAGATTTATAAGTCATGAGGAAATAGAAGCTGTCATCAAAAACCTCCCAACCAAATAAAAGCCCAGGACCAGAATTTTAGTTTTAGTGCAGAAGTCTACCAGAACTTCCAAGAAGAGCTAATACCTATACTCCTTAATGTGTTCCACAGAATAGAAACAGAAGAGTCATTGCCAAACTCTTTTTATGAAGCTACAGTTACCCTGATACCAAAATCACACAAAGACTCAACCAAGAAAGAGAATTACAGACCAATCTAACTCATGAACATTGATGTAAAAATTCTCAATAAAATACTGGCTCAATAAAATCCAAGAACACATCAAAAAAAATCATCCATTATGATCAAGTAGGTTTCATCCCAGAGATGCAGGGCTGGTTCAGCATATGAAAATCCATCAATGTAATCCATCATATAAATAAACTGAAAGAAAAAAACCATATGATCATTTCATTAGATGCTGAAAATGCATTTGACAAAATTCAACACCCCTTTATGATAAAGGTCTTGGAAAGATTAGTGATACAAGGATCATATCTAAATATAATAAAAGCAATATACAGCAAGCTACCGACAGATCAAATTAAATGGAGAGAACCTAAAAGGGATTCCACTAAAATCAGGAACAAGACAACGCTGTCCACTCTCACCATATCTCTTCAACATGTGCTTGAAGTTCTAACAATAGCAATAGGACAATATAAGGAGATTAAGGGGATTCGAATTGGAAAGGAAGAAGTCAAACTTGCGTTATTTGCAGATGATATGATAGTGTACTTGAGTGACCCCAAAAACTCTACCAGAAAACTCCTACAGCTAATAAGTACCATCAGTGATGTGGCAGGATGCAAGATCAACTCAAAAAAAAAAATCAGTAGCCCTTCTATACACAAAGGATAAAAAAGCTAAGAGGGAAATCAGAGAAACATCACCTTTCATGATAGCCACAAATAGCATGAAGTATCTTGAGGTAACACCGACCAAGGAAGTGAAAGATCAATCTGACAAGAACTTTAAGTCTTTGAAGAAAGAAATTGAAGAGGATACCAGAAAAATGGAAGGATCTCCCATCTCTTGGATTGGTAGGATCAACATAGTAAAAATGGCAATCCTACCAAAGGCAATCTATAGATTCAATACAATCCCAACAAAATTCGTCACAGACCTTGAGAGAACAATAATCAACTTTATATGGAAAAAAAACAGGATATCCCAAGCAACCCTATACAATAAAAGTACTTCTGGAGGCATTACCATCCTTGACTTCAAACTCTATTACAGAACTACAGTAATGAAAACAGCTTGGTATTGGCATAAAAACAGAGATGTTGACCAATGAAATTGAATCAAAGACCCGGATATTAATCCACAAACTTATGAACACCTAATTTTCGACAAAGGAGCCAAAATTATACAATGGAAGAAAGAAAGCATCTTTAACAAATGGTGCTGGCATAGCTGGATGTCAACCTGTGGAAGAATGAAAATAGATCCATATCTATCACCATGCACAAAACTCAAGTCCAAATGGATTAAAGTCCTCAATATAAATCTGACCACAATGAACCTGATAGAAGAGAAAGTGGGAAGTAGACTGCAACACATGGGCACAGGAAGTGGTGTGGGAGAATGGTCTGTATTCTGTCAATTATATTTTAAATACTGATTGGCCAGTAGCTAGGCAGGAAGTATAGGTGGGACAACCAGATAGGGAGTAGAGGCAGGTCAATGAGAACAGGAGAATTCTGGGAAAGAGGAAGTCCATTCCTCTGCAGTCCTGCCCAGCCACAGAAGAAGCAAGATGTGATTGCCCTGCTGAAAAAGGTACTGAGCCATGTGGCTAGCATAGACAAGAATAATGGGCTAATATAAGTTATGAGAGTTAATAAGATGCCTGAGCTAATGGGCCAATCAGTTTATAGTTACTGTAGACCTCTGTGTGATTTCCTTGGGACTTAACAACTGTGAGAACTGGGCAGAACAGAAACCTCAAACAACATTGGGGTAGGGGAATGTGGGGGAAGCAGGAAGAGGGGAGGCAGTGGGAACTGGTATAGGCATGGAAAATGAGAAAAGATTGTTTTAAAAATAAATTCAATAATAAATAATAACTGAGAAAAGAAGACATAAAAGTAGGAGGGAGACTGGTTGGGGAGAAGGGGTGGTCAGCAACATGGGAGGGATATGACAAAAGGACATGGCAGAAGACTGTACGATCACAATGTATTTGTACAATTAAAGAATGGTCCAAGCATTTAATAGACATTAGGTAAAACATGAAATCTAAATACTTTATAAGATTTAATGAATGCACAGGAATCAACAGTGGGGTGGTGATGTGGCTCCGTTAGTTCCAACACTCAGGAGGTGAACAGATGAGGCAGTTCAAGTCATCCCCTGATGCATGTGGCGTTTAAGGCCTGCCTGGACTACATAAAACTCTATCTCAAAAAAACAGAAAAAAAAAAGAAAGAAAGACAATCACATGAGTAAGGCCATTCAGTAAACCAAGACTGCAATGCCTAGTGTCTGCGGGGTGCTGTTTCTGGGAAGATATGGTGTTCCCAGCCCACACCCCATGATAAGTGAAAAAGACACAATGGTGTCACTTTGTTTTACAAGTTACTGGTTTCTATGGAAGATGTCTCTGAACTGACCATACTGGAAATGAATTGGCTCTTTTCGCTGTGAAGCCCAGACCCTCTCGCCACTCTCTGAAATTCCTGGAACATGTATCTCCTGCCTGTTGTGTCAGATGCTCAGGTCCCTCCCTCTGACTCTTCCGGCGTCAGTACCCACTTCCCAATTTCTCTTCCTAAGTAAGACTACATTCAGGGAGGTGGTGAATAAAAGCTGCTGTCCCCACCAGCTTCTCCGCTGAGATGAGTGGTTCCAAGGAAATGGGGAAGAAGCAGCTCGGCCCTCTCGGTGAGACTGGGCTGGTACTCCGGGAACTTGGGGATGGGGCACCATTGGGGCGGTGCGTGTCTCAGGCTACCCTGTTTGTGACTGACACTCTTTCCACTCAGATGAGGAACAGCTGGTAACCGGCCCCACCAGGTACTCCATCAAAGGCTTTGGCTTCCAACCAAATTCTGGATTCAGTAGCTTCGCAGGTAAAAGAGGTTGAGGGACTGTGGACTGCTCCTGGCAGATACTTGGGTTCCTGTGGGGGTGGAGGTTGGGGCTCTGGCCACGGGAGTCCAGAGAGTTAGAAGCTCAGATCCTGTGTACATGGTCCTGGACTCTCCAGGACTGTAATCCTGTGCCTTCAGAATGAGACTGGTGCGCTGCCTGTCTCGTGCCACATTGAGTCAGAGACACCAAGGTGCTAACATTCCACCCTTCCCTCCCACAGGGCACCTGGGCCTCAACCACGTCCCCTTGGCACTGCAGGCTTTCTTCCTCATTGTCTTCTCTGTGCTGCTGCTCGTCATCCTTGTGAAAGGTCAGGCAGGACTGAGGTTTGGGCCCCCAGGTCCGGCTCTTCAACCAGAGGGAGCCAGAAGGGAGGAGCAACTGACTGGGATTGTGTCCTCATGGTCCTCTGAATAGGCATTCTGCAGGGGAACACTGGCTTTAGACACCACTGGAGACATCACTCCAGTGGTCGATCCCTTACCTAGAAAGCTCAAAATCCTGTGTTCCACCCCCAGCACCACATAAAACTGGGTTTGACGGTGCATTCCTATAACCCCAATAATCAGCAGGCAAAAGCAGGAAAATCAGGAGTTCAAGGTCAACCACAGCTACATAGAACTTTTGGTGCAGTCTGAATTACATGAGACTCTGTCTCAGGAAAGAAGGAAGGAGGGAGGGAGGAAGACAAGAAGGAAGGAAGAAGGAAAGCAGGGAAAGGAAAAAGGATGTCCTGGTCCTACGAGTTTAGTATAGGTCAAGAAAAAATAGAAACATTTACTAACTGCAGTGACTTGTTTCTCTCGGACCAGTCTTCAAGATCCCCAGTTCTCAGGGACAGGAGCAGTCCAGCCAGGAGGTCTACCGGGAACTAATCCAGCTGAAGGCTGGGGTAGGTGAGTAACTGGAAATGAGGGCTATCACAGCCAGAGAAGGTTTCCACAGAGTCACTTTGCTTAAATAACTGCTCTTTGCTGCGCCTCGGTTTCCTCTCCTGTAGAATGGGCATGTAGTGTAATTACTAAAGAAGGTATCTCGTTGGTGTTGATTAGAGTCTGTGCACACAATAGGCAGTCAAGTGTTCACAGGGATTGTGCACAAAATAGGCACTCAAGATTCACAGGAGCCTGGACGGGGTAGGTGTGCACATGGTAAGCACTCAATGTTCACATGGTTGTGCACACACTAGACAATGTCACAGAGGTTGTGTAAATGAGGCACTCCATGTTCATAGAGTTGTGCACACATTAGGCACTCAGTGTTCACAGGCTTGTGCACGCATAAGACACCCAATGTTCACAGGGGCACGCACATGGGTGATATTTGGTTAAACCTGTCTCCTGACCTCCATTCCTAGCTCTAAACTGCAACCTCTTCCTGTCTGGAGATCAGGCTAGGACTCCTGGAATCTCCTGGGTAGATAAGGGACTCAAGAAGTGGAGTAGAGAATGGCTCCCTATGGTTCTGTGTCAAAGGAGGGGCCTGATTCTGGAGGCCTTGGAAGTTAAGCAGTCACAGAAGCATGCGTCCATCCTGACCTGCCTCCTCCAACAGATCGCCTGTGCCGCCCCTGTCCCTGGGACTGGACACCCTTTCAAGGAAGCTGCTACTTTTTCTCTGTGAGCCAGAGGACCTGGAATGATTCTGCCACTGCCTGCCAGAATGTGGGGGCTCAACTTGTGGTCATCAAGAGTGATGAAGAGCAGGTATGCCTGGTGGGGCTCAGTCCTCATCTGGAGCTGCCTCCGGCCACTGGCTGGGGGGAGTAAGTATTTGGCTGGATACAATGTTCTAGAATAGAAGCTGCTTGTCTAAAGAGGAGGATGACAGGTTACAAATGATGTCAGAGCACCTGCAAAAAGGCGTACTCCAGGGCTGGAGAGAAGGCTCGGTGGGAAGCACATTTACCAGGCAAGCATGGGAACCTGAGTTTGGACCCCTCAAACCCACACAAAGCCCAGCTTGAGAACACACATCTGTAATCCCAGTGTCCTGCAGTAAAACAGGAGGGAGTGATAAGAGGTCCTGTGGAAGCCAGAAAGCAGCTCTCCTGGTGTACACAGTGATAAACAAGAGACCCTGTCTCAAAGAAGGTGAGGATCCACACCTGACGCTGTCATCGGATGTACACATACTCTCGCACTTGTGTGCGTGTGGAGGCCAGAGGTCAGCCTTGAGCATCAGGCCCCAGGTGCTGTCCACCTTTTTTAAGGCAGGATCTCTCAGGGACCTGAAACTCTCTATTTAGGCTGAGCTGGCTGGCCAGCAAGTCCCGGGGATTCTCCTATCTCTGCCTACCCAATGCTGGGATTACAAGTGTGCACCGTCACAGCAGGCTTTTCACTTGCTTGCCCGGGGGTCAAACTCACGCATGTGTGGCACACACTTGTCTGACTAAGCCATTTCCTCAGCCCCACTACCGTAGTTTTTACTGTGATTTATGCTTTGGGGGAACACCTAAGATTTGCGACCAGCCCTTTACAACTTCCTCTGTTGGGGAAAAAAAAAAACCTCCTGATGTGTGCCCTTTTTTTCTTCGTTTTTTAAAACAATCTTTTTTATTTTACATACCAATCCCAGTTCCCTCTTCCCTCCCCTCCTCCTGGTCCTCACACCTTCCTCCCCCCACTTCCCATCTAATCCTCAGAGTGGGTAAGGCCCCTATTTCCCTGGTATAAATATCACCAGCCTTACTGATTTGAAGCACCAGCAAGACACAGTCGATTCAGAGCTGAGCAAGCAGAGGTCACTGAGACATTCAGTAATCATGAACTTGTTTGATCTCACACAGCCAGTTAAACCCAGTCACGAGTAAAGTCACGCAGACGTGTGGATAACCTCCAGACAGATAGGTACAGGACAACGCTAGGTAGGCACATTCTGTGCGTGAGAGCACATCTGCCCACAGCACACAGATGTGGAGAGTTCAGAACGCATGGTGTTCGCAGCCTTATAAGGTGTAAAACTGAACGTCAGATTGCAGGCAGAACTTCCCACCAAGAGTTTGGGGAAACACTGGTTGGAAAGAAGAAAGAGGCAGAACTCCTTTCTGACTCGTCCTCTTCTGCCTTTCTAGAACTTTCTACAACAGGCTTCTAAGAAAAGAGGCTACACTTGGATGGGGCTCATTGACATAAATAATGAAGCTACATGGCACTGGGTGGATGGCTCACCTCTGACACTCAGGTAAATACCGGACGAAGGGAATACCTTACACAGCGGGATGAGGTTTTAAGGCTTTGTCTAGAGGCATCCTTGGGGTTCATCTCCTCCCCCCTGGTCACCTTGGCATTAGAGCTTGGAACATTTGCTGAATGGCAGGGAGAGGAGGTTCAGATAGGATGGCAGGTGCCTGGGGTTCCATCATCAGAACTTCAAGAAAGACTTACAGCCAGGGTGGCGGGGGGGGGGGGGCATTAAATAGGAATCACTTCATAGGCAATCCAATGGAATCCATGGCTTTCTTATGCTACCCAGGACCACCTGCTCAGGGGTGACAACTCTCTTTGTGGGCAAGGACATATCATATCAATCATTAATGATGAAAATGTCCCCAACAGGCTACCCTACAGGTCAATCTTATAAAGGCATATTCTCACTTCCCAGGCGAAACTAGTTTTGTCAGCTGGCAAATGTTCTTAGCTGTCTGATGTCCTTAGCTGTGTGGTGTCCTTAGCTGTCTGGTGTCCTTAGCTGTCTGGTGTCCTTAGCTGTCTGGTGTCCTTAGCTGTGTGGTGTCCTTAGCTGTGTGGTGTTCTTAGCTGTCTGGTGTCATTAGCTGTCTGGTGTCATTAGCTGTCTGGTGTCCTTAGCTGTGTGGTGTCCTTAGCTGTCTGGTGTCCTTAGCTGTCTGGTGTTCTTAGCTGTTTTAGTCGTAGACAAGTTGTGGACTGACTCGGTGAAGGAGGTAATTGTATATGTGGAGTCTCTGTTGTTATTTTGTTGCATCTGACAACCGTCCCCTCCTTGGAACAAGTCCTCTCAATCATGGGAGACATGGATAAGGTGCAAAGATCAGAGTGATTCAGACATGTCATGTCGTGGGATCATGTCGTATACAAAGCAAATCTGCCATTCACTCTCCAAAAAGGCACTTACGGCACATGACTGGGGCGGAATCTCATGTCTTTGTGGTCTTTGCAGTTTCATGAAGTATTGGAATAAAGGAGAGCCCAACAACCTAGGGGAAGAAGACTGTGCGGAGTTCAGAGACGATGGCTGGAACGACACCAAATGTTACAACAAGAAATTCTGGATCTGCAAAAAACCCAAAGCTTCCTGCCCTAGCAAGTGATAGCCAACCTCTCTCCACCACCGCCAAAGTCCAAACACCCAAAGCCAAGCCAGTTTGTGATACGTATCTGTGGCCACTGCTGCCTAGACAAGATCTCTGGGAGTTTTCCCTGGCAGGTAGCTTGTCTCCTGCTGGACCCCTTCTGTATAATCCTCAGGTGTCTGCAGGTTCTCTTGGGGTTGGCAGCTGTGGCTCTGGTTCACCTTTGCCTTCTAACGGGGTGACCAGGTATAATATGGATCCAGGTCCTCAGATGGGTTCCTTTTATCTCCTCTCCCTTCCTTTCTGAGTTCAGAGCGTGTGCTGCCATGGGCAATGGATGACACGTGGCTTCAGAACATCACTGAGTTCTTTCCTCCCACCTGCATGCCTTTCTACGGATGCCTTTCCTGATTTCAGGAACTCAGTCTGTGGGCTAGAAGTACAAGAGAACCAATTCCTCATTCATTAGTCACGATCAGGAATTATTGTGTTAATGTCCTGGCTCTCTCTTCACCCCTTAGGGTACATGGTGAGCCTCAGTGTTTTAGACCCTAAGATTGAGCTCCCAAATATTTGGAGGATTATAATTTTTATTTAATCTGCTTATCGTACATTCTGGTTATTGTCACCCTCTACCCATCCTGAATCCCTCTCTTTTTTCCCCCATTTATGACTTTTTGCGTGGTTTTGTGACCCACTGAAGTTAACAAGGGCTATGAGTTCGAAACTGTCCAGTGGAGTCTAGAAGGCTCATCAACAACTGAAGACAATGACTGCCCCTCCCCCAAAGTCCGTCAGTAGCCAACAACTTAGCAGGGAGAGATGGGGCCCTGTGAGCTCTTACCTGATCTATAACTGAATGTCGAGAGGCCCGATTTTGTGGAGCCTTGGCCACTGTGAAATCATATTTGTACTAAAAAAAAAAAAGAACAGGGTGCTGGAGAGATGGCTCAGTGGTTAAGAGTATTGCCTGCTCATCCAAAGGTCCTGAGTTCAATTCCCAGCAACCACATGGTAGCTCACAACCATCTGTAATGAGATCTGGTGCCCTCTTTTGGCCTGCAAGCATAAATGTAGGCAGAATACTGTATACACAATAAATAAATAAACCTTTAAAAAAAAAAGAACAGAATTTTGCAGGCCTTCTCCATCTTCAACTCCTACATATTTCTATCCTTCTTGCACACCATCACCTGGAATCTTCTAGCTCTTTATTCAAAGAAGAACGTGCTGCTCCAGTTGCTGGCAGCTCTGCGTTCACTTGTCAGCTGGACTGTGACGGGAACAGCATGGGATAAAACCGGACTCTCTGATCATGAGGACTGATGAGAAGCCAAGGTCAATGGCAAGGGGTTTTGATCCTACTTCATGTTCTGGCTTGGTGGGAGCCTAGCCAGTTTGGATGTTCACCTTCCTAGACATGGAGGGAGGGGGGAGGACCTTGGACTTTCCACAGGGCAGGGAACCATGACTGCTCTTTGGATAGGAGAGGGAGGGGGATAGGAGTGGGGGGAGGGGGAGAAGAGAGGGGGGAGGGGGAGAAGAGTGGGGGGAGGGGGAGGGAAATGGGAGGCTGGGAGGAGGCGGAAACTTTTTTTTCTTATTCTCAATAAAATAATAATAATAATAAAAAAAAAGTGGTTGAGAAGAAAGGGGGTTTACAGTTCACAACCCCAGGTATACTCTATCCTTGCTGGGAAGTTGCAGAGGCAGAACCTGAAGCATTAAGCTATAGCACACAAAGTCAAGAGCAGCGGAAAGTGAACATAAGCTCCTGGTGCTCAGCTCACTTTGTCTTGTACAATCCAGGGCCCACATCCAGGGAATCAGGCCACCCACTTACAGATAAAAGAAAATTGAAGCAATCAAGATAGTCCCCCATAGACATGCCCCACAGTCAACCTGATTCAGATAGTCCCTTACGGAAACTATCTATCAAGGTGATTCTAGGCTGTGCAAAGTTGATAATTGAAGACAGCCTTCACATCCATCAGAAAGTCCAGTTGGTTTTCATTCTAGATGGATTCCAGTTGATAAATGCATAAAGGAGTAAGAAATCGCCATTCTGATACCTCATCTGTAATTACTGCAGGCAAGAGTCAAAGACGAATGTTCTCACCAATGGGTGACGTGGGATTCCCCTCTGAATGCTGTGACCATTGGTGAATAAAAAAAAAAACTGCTTTGAGCCTATAGCAGATCAGGGCAGAATAGAGCCAGGTGGGAAAAACTAAACCGAATGCTGGAAGAAAGGAGGCAGAGTCAAAGAGAAGCCATGGAGCCACTGGAGACAGACACACTGAAACTTTGCTGGTAGGCCATGACCTCGTGGTGATGCATATATTAATAGAAATGGGTTAAATTAAGATGTAAGATTTAGCTGATAAGAAGCTAGAGCTAACGGGCTAAGCAGTGATTTAATTAATACAGTTTCTATGTGGTTATTTTGGGAGTTTGGCAGCCAGGTGGTTGGGAAACAAACAAGCAGCCTCCTTACTACAAATGGCAAGTAGGGTCTTTGCAAAACCTCACTGTAGCTGCACCAGAGTGACAGCTTAATTGGTCAAGAATTTGTCTCACAAACATAAGGATCTGAGTTCAATGCCCAGAACAATGACACACGCTGGTTATCATGACATATGTTGGGCATCTCGGAGCTGGAGAGGCAAGGAAAAAAGAGGGGAATGTTTTATTGTATGGTTAGCAGATTTGTCTTGCTCACTGACAAATGTAATACAGAAATGATGCTGTATGGTTTTTAAAGAATTTATACATGGCAGATGGTGGTGGCATACACCTTTAATCCCAGAATTTAGGAGGCAGAAGCAGATGGATCTCTGTGAGTTCAAGGCCAGCCTGTTCTACAGAGAAAGTTCCAGGACAGACTCCAAAGTTACAGAGAAACCCTGTCTCGAAAAACCAGAAAAATTGTACACACCAAAGAAAAAAAATGAGGAAAATAATTGAAGAGGTTGTTTTGCAAAAATATGTATGAAAAGGGAAGTTAAAAAAAGCTATCCTGATTTTAAAAGATTTATTTATTTATTATGTATACAGTATTCTGCCTGCATATATGTCTGTAGGCCAGAAGAGAGAACAGATGGTTGTGAGCTACCATGTGGTTGCTGGAACTGAACTCAGAACCTCTGGAAGAGCAGTCAGTGCTCTTAACCTCTGAGCCATCTCTCCAGTCTCTAAGCTGTCCTTTTTAGCTCAGTCCTGCAAGGCCATTAATAAACTCAAACATTAGCTCCATAAATTAGGACTATGTTAGCTTTGATCTTTCCAATATCTACAGGATTTTCTCTTTTTGCATTTTATTTCATGAGGGAAAGAGCAAGAGAGACTTTTTTTTCTGTACGTGTCCATGTTCAAATGTAAGTGCAGGTATGTCATGTATGTGTGCACATGGACGCCAGAGGTCAAGATCAGATGTCTTTTATCACTCTCCACCTTATGTTTTAATTTATAAAATATTATTATTAGTGTTTGTGTGTGTGTGCGCACATGTGTGCATGTGTGTGGTGCATACATGGAGCTTGCATTTATGTGCACACACATGTGAAGGCCAGGAGTGAACTTATACAGGTATCATTCATCAGACAACATTCACTGAGTGTGTGTGTGAGTATGTGTATGTGTGTGTATTGCTGGCACACACATGAAAGCCAGAAGGACTGGAATTACAAATGGTTGTGAGCCACAGTGTGGGAACTGGATCCTCTACAAGAATAACAAGTGCCACCTCTCCAACTCCTCCACCTTGTTTTGAGAGATAGAATCTCACTGAACCTGGAGCTTGTGTGGTGTGGTGTGGTGTGGTGTGGTGTGGTGTGTGTGTGTGTGTGTGTGTGTGTGTGTGTGTGTTTACTCACTCACACACATGGCCACCATAAATTGTGGAGACCAAAGGATAACTTTATGGAATCTGTTCTCTCCTTTGATATTTACGTGAACTCCAGGGATTGGATTCAAGTCATCGGGCTTGACAGGCAAGTATACTGAAGTGCTGAGCCATCTCACTGGCCCTGTTTTGATTTTCAAATGGGGCCTCCCTCACACTATAACACAAACTGGCCGGACACTTACTATGTAGCCCAGGCTTCTTATAACAAACTCCGACCTCAGCTTCACCAGCTCTGAGATAACAAATCTGAGCCAGCACTTCTAGCCCCTTGCCACACCTGCGAAAACTCTCTTTTTTTGTAATCAGTACTTTATTAGGTTGTGCTGAAATCATGTGGCAGCCATAAAGAAATGACTTTCACAATCCAGTCTTCACCACAAATACTTTTCTTCCCCCGGCAAACATCGTATTTTTATTGATGATTTTGGAATTTCACTTCATGCACCCTGATCACATTCACTTCCCAGTCCTCCCAGGTCAGACCCTCACCCCCTTATGACCTCCTTCCCCAGAAGAAAGAGAAGGAGAAAAAGAAAAGTCCAGTTTGTATTGCCCCTATACTCCCTGGAGCATGGTCAGAGACTCTCAGTGGCCAACCCCTTAAAGAAAACCGAGTCCTTCCCCACTGCACCCTTCCAGGAGCTTCAAACGGTTTTCTTAAATTCTTAAGTTCTGTTTTTCTGAGTTACTTGGCATTGATCTGTACGTATCATTAGTGCTTGCATGTTATGTTTAATTCTGTGTAGTTGAGTTTATCATCTCTCCCTAGTACTCGGTTACTCTGGCCTGGGTAAGTATTTCACGCTTAAACCTGAAAGTTAAACGCTTAACTTTCAGGAAGTCAGAAACTCTGAGGCTGAGCCCCATCTCATGCCTTAGGTGTCCCACTGTAGATTTTCTCTGAGGAGAGTCAGTGTAATCATTGAAGACGGTAATTGTGTTTTTGAGCGTATGGAGATTTTGTGTGTGAAGAAAGTTAAGTAAGGTAAACAAAGTAACTGTTTTACCTTGCATAATTGAAAACTTTAGGCCGATTAAAATCCCCTATTAAAATCTCCCTGGAATCATCTGTGTAGCCTGAGGCTAGGAATCTGACTCTTTCAAAAGTCACCTGTAAGGGGAACTGCTTAGTATTTGTCCCTTCCTGGTTGTCATACCTCACCTAGCAGAAAGAAGAAGAAGAAGAAGAAGAAGAAGAAGAAGAAGAAGAAGAAGAAGAAGAAGAAGAAGAAGAAGAAGAAGAAGAAGAAGAAGAAGAAGAAGAAGAAGAAGAAGAAGAAGAAGAAGAAGAAGAAGAAGAAGAAGAAGAAGAAGAAGAAGAAGAATTGGGGAGCAAGTATGGAAAAAGAGTAGAGGTTAGATATGCTTGCACGCTATATGCATATGTGAAAATAGCACACTCGATATGAATATGTACAAGTAAAATGAGCTAACAAAGTAAAAAATTAAAAGCACTCCACCAAAAGAACAAAAATCAAAAGAAAAGCACCAGATGCCCCTAGTACTGTAGCGTTCACGGCAGCTAAGGCATGGAAGTAACCCAGCGTCCACAGTAAGGAAGTGGATGATGGGGGTGAATGAAAATCTCTAAGTAAGGTGCCACTCACAGGTCCTAACTTAAGGCTTCAATGTTTCTTTTTTAAGGAAGCTTAAACTTCCTATACTAGAGGTATCTTTATTTTCTTCTTAAATATATCAAAAACACTGTTTTCATATCCCATGATTAAGTAAAACATTCCTATAACTGACCCTTTATCTAGCTGAGGAAGCTTTCTCTTATCTATTGTTTGATAAGAATTTATTTTTGCATGTTTACGGGTGTTGCAAAGATGCTTCTCATAACTGTAATGAGGAAGAGACAAAAACAAGATCGGGAAGGATGTGAACCACATGGTCACCTGTTTATGAGCCCTCCAAATGTACAAAACAACTCAACAGCATGCCAACGGGTCAGCACAAGAAGTTGTTCTAAGGTCATGCGCCAACTTTGCAAAGGAAACCCCTTGGAGACAGAAACAAGACCAGACAGGGACGGGACCTCATCTAAGATATCCCCTGTGTTTGTTTTGTTTTGTTTGCCTTTACAGATATCTAGGGACTAGAGAGGTGCTCAGCAGCTAAGAGTACATTCAACACTCGGGGTACCAGTGTTCCCAGCACCAGTGTCTGGCAGCTCATAAATGCCTGTAACTCCAGCTGCAGGGGATCCAACACCGTCTTCTGTAATCCATGGACACCTGTACTCTCATGGCAGACACACACACACACACTAAATAAATAAATATATTTTGACATATGTTTTTTAATGGAGAGGATACAATTTATTAAATTGTTTTTGTAACATATCATTGTTTTTTCTAAACCCAAGTAGAAGTGGTAGCTACATTAACTCCAAATCAAAATGAAGAGAGCAAGAAGGTAGAGGAGGTGTGTATAGGTGGCAGATCTCAGGCAGACTATGACTGTCATTCTCTCTCTGACGATGTTTCTTCTGCATAGCTAGCAGTTGCCTGGACTGTGGACACAGTGTGTGAAACTTGACCCACCGCTCATGAAACTCTATTTGTAGCATTTTTATGATTATTGATTTTGGGCTCCAGACTTCTGAACTACATGATATCAAGACTCTATGAACCTGAAATGGCAGGTAAGATCTTTTTTAAAATTGTATTGGTTTTTTTTTTGTGAATTACACATCATGCACCTCAATGCCACCCATCTCCTGGTCCCTCCATATCCATCCTCCATTCTTGCAACCCCCACCAAGGAAAAAAAAATAAATTAAAAACGAAAAAAATTAAAAAAGAAAAATCTTGCTGTGGAGGCTGCGGTGTCACAGTGTGTCACAGTGTGTCGTAGTGTGTCACTGTGTGTCCCACAGCACACCCTTCCGCTCAAACAGCTTTACTTGCAAATGCTCATTGCAGTGAGTCATTGCCCTGGTCCAAGACTCTGGCCTCTGCTGCACTGTCAATATTGGATCCTGACCACATCCCCTATCAGATATCCTCTTGTTGTCCTGGGTTATGGTGATCCTGTAGCTTCAGTTCTGCAGAACTGGCCCCCACCACGAGCTCCAGCAGTTCACAGATGGGGTAAATGCTGGGGTGGGCCAATTCAACACCCTGGATCTGGGCCTGGGTGGCAGCTGAGTTGTTCAGCCCGCCCACTCTCCTGCACCCGCAGCACCACCGACACCACCAGGGCCAGCTCTCCTGCTCTCGTGTCCTTGGGGCTGGCTGTCCTGCACCCATGCCACCAGGTCCAGCTGTACTTCTAGGTTCCAGGGCTGGCCCTCCCGAGCGCTGCAGCTGATGAGAAGTGGAGCAGGCTCTCCAGTACCCACTCCACCAGGGCGAGTTGTTCCACATCGCCCAAGGAAGGGGCGGGGCCAGCTCACCCCAGGCACGATCTTTTTATATATAACTCTTACATGCTTAGCCTTTTCCTAGTAAAAAGCAAAGACAAGGAGCTGGAGAGGTGACTCATTTGGTAGAGTGCTTGCTATGCAAGCGTGAGAACCTAAGTTCAGCTCCAAAGTAGTCACTTTTTTTTTTTAAGGCATTGTAGCATATGCTGTCATTTCCAACAATGAGGAAGTAGAGAAGGAAGACCCCTTGGAGCTTACTGGCCAGCCAGTTGAGCTGAATCGGTAAGTTCCAGTTCAATGAGAGACCGTGTTGCAAAACCTAAGGTGGAGAATGATTCTGTCCACCATATGCATACACAGAGATTGGGGGACAAAGAGACTCACCAAAGTACCATATGGACCAGGAGACCTGAGTGTAACTCCAGCCTCAGAAGACAGAAATGGGAGGTCCCCAGAGCAAGCCGACTGCTGAGCCCTGGGCTAGAGTGAGAGGCCCTGCCTCAGTGAATCATGTGAAAGAGTGACTAAGGGTGATTCCCAGCACCAACCTGGGGCTTCCACATGCACAGCACATACATACACATGTGAAATACACAAAGAGAGTGACATGTGAAAACAGGAAGGGGTGGGGAAGCCATTCATTCATTTAGGCAGTCCAAGGAGATTTTCCAGAAAGGGTCAGTGGTGCTCTGGCTACAAAGATCTAAAGAGAATGCAAGCTACATCTTTGCCTTGAGGTTCAGTAGTAGTGGGGTTCACTTCTTCCTCCATTAGTCCAAAATCTCTGTGTTTGCTTTATATAGTCTGGCCACAGCTGACACCTGACCTCAGATGAATTTCCCTCACCTCATCTTGGCATCTCCAGAGAGAGAGCTGTTCTTTTCATCCTCCACGGCTGCAGAAAGTGGTGCTGATTGTCAACCTGGCAGGATCCAGAATCACCTAGTGGGCAAAGCTCTGAGCACGCCTGTGGGGTTTTCTTGATTAGACTGAAGTTGAAATACTCACTCTAAAAGTGGGTGTCATCATCCCATGCGGTGGGGTCCTGGACTACATGAAAAGGAGAAAGCTGGTGGTCAGCAAGATGACTCAGTGGTTAAGTACACCTGCTGCCAAGCCCGATGGCCTGAGTTCAATCTCTGAGATCCAAATAGTAGTAGAAAACTGACTTCCAGAAGCTGTACTTGACCTCCACATATGCAGCATGGCACATGCACACACCACACATACACACACACACACACACACACCACACCACACATACACACACACCACATACACACACACACAACAGCCAACAACTTAATAAATTTTTTTCTTTTTTATTGATTTATTGAGCTCTACATTTTTCCCTGCTCCCCTCCCTGCCTCTCCCCTCCCCTTTCAACTCTCTCCCAAGGTCCCCATGCTCCCAATTTACTCAGGAGATCTTGTCTTTTTCTACTTTCTACTTCTCATGTAAATTAGATCTATGTAAGTCTCCCTTAGTATCCTCATTGTTGTCTAAGTTCTCTGGAATTGTAGTTTGTAGGCTGGTTTTCTTTACTTTATGTTTAAAAACCACCTATGAGTGAATACATGCGAGAATTGTCTTTCTGTGTCTGGGTTACCTCACTCAGAATAATGTTTTCCAGCGCCATCTATTTTCCTGCAAAATTCAAGATGTCATTATATTTTTCTGCTGTGTAGTACTCCATTGTGTAAATGTACCACATTTTCCTTATCCATTCTTCGATTGAGGGGCATTTAGGTTGTTTCCAGGTTCTGGCTATGACAAACAAAGCTGCTATGAACATAGTTGAGCATATGCCCTTGTGGCACGATTGAGCATCCTTTGATATATACCCCAAAGTGGTATTACTGGGTCTTGAAGAAGGTTGTTTCCTAATTTTCTGAGAAATCGCCACACTGACATCCAAAGGAATTGTACCAGCTTGCATTCCCACCAGCAATGCAGAAGTGTTCCCTTTTCCCCACAACCTCTCCAGCATAAGTTGTCACCAGTGTTTTTGATCTTGGAATCTCAGAGTTGTTTTGATTTGCATTTCTCTGATGACTAAGGAAGTTGAACATTTCCTTAAGTGTCTTTTAGTCATTTTAGATTCCTCTGTTGAGAGTTCTCTGTTTAGGTCTGTACTCCATTTTTTTTATTGGATTATGTGTTCTTTTGGTGTCCAATTTCTTGAGTTCTTTATATATTTTGGAGATCAGACCTCTGTCTGATGTGGGGTTAGTAAAGATCTTTTCCCATTCTGTGGGCTGTGGATTTGTCTTGTTGACCATGTCCTTTGCTTTACAGAAGCTTTTCAGTTTCAGGAGGTCCCATTTATTAATTGTTTCTCTCAGTGTCTGTGCTACCGGGGTTATATTTAGGAAGTGGTTCCCTGTGCCAATGTGTTCAAGAGTATTTCCCACTTTCTCTCTATAAGGTTCAGTGTGGCTGCCTTTATGTTGAGGTCTTTGATCCATTTGGACTTGGGTTTTGTGCATGGTGATAGATATGGGTCTATTTTCATTCTTCTACATGTTGATATCCAGTTATGTCAGCACCACTTGTTAAATATACTTCCTTTTTTCCATTTGATATTTTTTGCTTCTTTGTCAAAATTCAGGTGTTTGAAGATGTGTGGACTGATATCCGGGTCTTCTATTTGGTTCTATTAGTCCTCCTGTCTGTTCTTATGCTAATACCAGGCTGTTTTCAGTACTGTATGTAGCTCTATAGTAGAGTTTGAAGTCAGGGATTATGATACCTCCAGAAGTTCTTTTATTGTACAAGATTGTTTTGACTCTCCTGGGTTTTTTGCTTTTCCATATGAAGTTAAGTACCGTTCTTTCAAGGTCTTTGAAGAATTTTGCTGGGATTTTGGTGGGCATTTCATTGAATCTGTCAACTTAATAAAATTTTAAAGCAAAAGACAGCCTTTAACCCCAGTATTTGAGAGGGAGAGGCAGTTGGGTCTCTGCGAGGACTAGGCCAGCCAAGGCCCTGTGAATGTGTCCTTGAGGGTTGCATTCCAACAGTATATCTTTCAGAACTTCCTCTGACTTTGCCAAGCATAGTAACATGTTCTCCTTCATCAGGGCTGATGAAACAAATCCATGCAAACCCTTTCGTAAATGTGTCAAAAAGACGTTATGCCGTTCTCCTCTCTCCCTCTCTTTCTCTCTCCCTCTCCCTCTATCTCTATCTCTATCATCTCTATCTCTCACCCCTCTCTCCCTCTTATTAAGAACTGCTTGGGTGTGCCCTGCCTGGAAGCTCTGAGGCAGTCATGGCCTGCCTCTCATTTCCTGGTGATAAAGGAAAGAGAAGTGCCACGTCCAACAAGAAGCCTTCTGAGAAGAAGAGTAGGGCCTTCTGTTTTCTTGGAAAAGCAACTCCTGGCCCTACATCACTCCTCCAAGCACTGATCACGTGTGTTTTAACTCTTTATCCTTGAGGTCTGTGCTTATGTGTTTGATGCAAGGGCTTAAAGTTTACACATAATCACACATGGTGTGTACATGTGTGCGTGCATGCATGTTTACGCGTGCGTGTGTGTGCGCATGTGTGTGTGTGAGTGTGTGTGTATGTGTGTGATTACACCTCCATTCATTTCTGTTACAAGTGGGAGATGCCTCCTGCAGTCATCCTATTCTAATTGCAGCACTGATATTGTGTCTTCAGCTCCTGAAGGGGAAGAATTCACGCTGGGACACTTGTAGAGTAACCAAAAAGTCAAGTTTTTTTTTTTTTAGAATACAAATATACATTTTTATTTGTCAAAGATAGCACATTGCATAGAGAGAACAAAAATGAGTGTGAAAGTTTTCTCTTAAAAGAGGTAACAGTATTAAATAGTCAACAAGTATCTGAGGATATTTTCTCCACCTTTTGCTGTCTAGGGAACTGATGAAGGCCCGCTCATAGTCAGGACATGCGGTTCTGGTGGAACTATCATCACACTGAAGATTCTAGTCATCAGAAAGGGAAGCAAAGTCTGCCCTCCAGAGTGGCTGACTCAGTCAGCCCCCATGAGAGCTGCCAGCCTCTGAACTGAAAAGTCTTACTCTTCCATTTTCCCTCCCTCTCTTGGTCACAGGGAAGCTGGAGGCATTCTCAATGCATTCCTAAGCCACAATTCAGTCTGGCGCAAGTAAATGCATTTAACCCAAAGGTGCATATGAAGCTATACCTATAAGTAAGATCTAGACGTTAACTAGAGGAAAGGGCAATGGTGTCTTGCACCTCAAGGGAGGCCTTTCTGTTTTCCACAGCGGTTGGTTATCTCCTCTGAGCTGCAAGCCCTCTTATTTATCTCCCCTTGTACCCCCAACCTCACCATTTTAACCCTTACATTGCTTTTTAAGCCTAACAGGTTGTTTTGGATTTTGGCTTTGGATTTTTTGTTTGGTTTAATTTGGTTTGATTGGTTGGTTGGTTTTTGTTTGGTTGTTTGGGTTTTGCTTTTGTTGTTTCCATTGGGGGTTGGTTTTGTTTGTTTGTTGTTAAAGACAGGGTTTCTCTGTATAACAGTCCTACCTCTCCTGGATCTGTAGACCAGCTAACCTGGAACTCTCAGAGACCCACCTGCCTCAGCCTCCCAAGCACTGGGATTAGAGGTGTGTGCCACTACTCCAGGCTACCCTGACAGTTTTTTTTTTTTTAACTGTAGCAATTCCCATTTCTCCCAACCCTTGCTTTTTGAGATCTGGAAATCTTACACCTGAATGACTAAGTTATGACTGATCTGATGTATGTCCTCATCTTACGGACTTATCCACTGCTCGGGGACAAAGGGATTGCCCCCAACTCTGGTGCCATAAACAACTCAGGATGAACCTTCTAGGAAGTAGATGTCCCCTTGGAGTGACCTCCTTTTTACGCATATATGTTTTTTAAATATCAGAAGCTAGGAAGATGATTTCACTAATAATGAACTTGGTTTGACAGCATGAGAGCCTAATTCAGATCCCTAGCATGCACTTCAAAAGGCTTGGTTCAGCAGCAAGCACTTATAACCCCAGCCCTGCATGGAGACAGGAGGATCCCTAGATTCACTGACTAGTCCGTCTATTGGAACCAGTAGTTCTAGGTTCAACAGGAGATCCTTTTTCAAAAAATAAGGTGTCAGTCTGGCGGAGTGGCTCAGTGGGCAAAGGTTCTTGCCCTGCATGCCCGGTGGCCTGAATTTACTTGAACCTTGTAGCCCTCATAAACATAAAAGGAGACACCCAACACACCAAGTTGTTTTCTGACCTCCACATGTGTGTACAGACACACAGGATTTGAAAAAACAATGTGGGGCTGGAGAGATGGCTCAGTGGTTAAGAGCATTGCCTGCTCTTCCAAAGGTCCTGAGTTCAATTCCCAGCAACCACATGGTGTCTCATATCTGTAATGGAGTCTAGTGCCCTCTTCTGGCCTGCAGGCATACACACAGACGGAATGTTGTATACATAATAAATAAAAACAATGTGAAGGGTGATAGGGGAGAACATATGACTCGACCTCTGGCCTACACACACACAAACCATACACATACACATGTGTACTCACAAATATCATACACATACACACACACCATACACATGCATATTCACACATCATACACATACACACATAAACTTCTCAGAAGACATATGCTGTTGCAACTTTACTATGTACTTTCACCTTCCAAATTGCTTTCCCAAGTGACTGAATTTGTACATCGATCAGCAGTGAATAAAGAGTCCCTTCTCTCCACATCCCTCCACATCCTTACCAACTCTAAAAACTACGCATCCTTTCTTCCAGCTGTAGTGGTACACACCTGTAATCCTAGAAATTGGGAGGCTGAAATAGAAGGATTGTGAATACAAAGCCAGCCTGGGTTACACTCAGATGAAAAACTATCCACTTGTCTTTAAAAGATGTGTGTATATATGTATACCCGTGTGTATATGAATGCAAGTACCTGAGGGAGTCAGAAGAGAGCATGGGGTCCCATCAGCTGTCTTCACAAGAGACAATGAGTCAACCTACGTGGAGACTCAGGAATGAGCTCATTTGACAAAAGCTGCACACTCTCTTTACCCCTGAGCCACCCCTCCGCCCTCTGCCCACCTCTTTTATAGTTTGCTATTTTATTTAGTATAACCGACATAGTGTTACTTGTGCTTCAATTCCTAATGAACTTAAACTTTCCTTAAATGCATGTTCAACACTCTGTTTTGGCTTTGTTTGTTTTTGTAAACAGGGTCTTGTGTGGTCCAGATGGGCCCTGAGCTTGCGATTCTCCTGTATGAGCCCTGAGAATTGTGATCACAAGCATGAACCCCCCATGGAGCCACACACGTTCATGTGGGTTTCTCCTTCTAGGTCTTGCTACTTCCTACCTTTGACCTGTTTTTTTTTTCCTGCTAATGCCTGTGGGTTTTTTAATTTGCAGAAGTATTTTTTGCAGATTCCAGAAAGCAAGTAATAGTTAGCTTTAGATGCGGCAATGAAGTCTCCGCACCCCACAAAGACACCATGTAGACCCCTTCCTCCTTTCATGTCGTCCACTTCTACTTTCAGGTCAGCTTTTTTTCTACAACTAGTTTCTGCAAAAGGGAAAGCCGTGTGATAGTTGTTGTTCCAGCTTGTTTCGCATAACATGACACTTCGGTTCCATCCGTTTCCTTGCAAATAGCATGGTTTAATTTCCTTTATCCATCCATCTGCTGATGGACACCTCAGCTGTTCCATAGCTTGGCTGTCGTGAATAGTGCTGTAATGGGTATGAAGGCATGCTGTGGTGTACTAACTGACACAGATTCCTTCAAATATACACCCAGGGGTGGGCATAGCCGACGAATTAGTCACACACTAGCCCTGCTTCCAGCAGGTGCCGGGTTTTGTTTCCTGTTGCTGTGTAAAAATACCTGGTGAAATCAAGTCTGAGAAGAAAAAATTACTACACTCATAACTCCAGATCACAAAGTTCTTTTCAGCAAGGAAGTCAAGATGGCGGGATGGACACATCCTGTCACAGCGAAGAGCAAAGAGGAATCATTTCTGTGAGCTCATCGCTCAGCTCCCATCCTCACAAAACCAATGTAACTGAGACTGCTTTGTGTCCCAGCTGTGTCACACCGGTTACAGACCCAAGACACCAAAGGCCATCCATGTTTACTGCTTTACCATCCATGATAGTCAAAACAAAGAAATGTAAAAAAAAGTAAGTGTCCAGCAACAGATGAATGAATATATTTACTTACAGATAATGTGACATATTTACAGTGAAATCTTGTTCATCCACAAAGAAGAGTAAAATTGTGTTACCTGCTGTAAGCAGCTGCACTGAAGATTGTCACCTTAAAGCAAAATAAGTTAGAAAATAGAGTTAAGTATCACATTTTCTCTCATTTGCAGATCCTAGACTATATCTAGATACATAAAGCTCCCTGTCTCTGTGTGTGTGTGTGTGTGTGTGTGTGTGTGTGTGTTTTCTGTGATGTTATTCCTGAAGATATGTGAAAAGTATATGCTCACCTGGATAGGAAACCAATGACAGACCGAAGTAAAGATACCACCACCGAAGTCCAATGAGATGAGCCAATGAGCGCACTGAGGCTGCTCACAGGAATGTGTGTGAGGGGTCACCTATAGGAGCATGCACAACCCAAGTGCAGCTGCATCACTGAAAACCCACCCCAGCCTGGGTGCTGACTCCTGAGGGCTGAAGCCCTGGAGCTCTCTACATGAATTAAAAGCCCCTCAGCAGGTCCGAGAGCCCACTGAAACCAGGAACAAGAGAAGGATGCCCACTATTCCTGCTCCTTTTCTTTTTTTTTTTTCCTTTTTCTTTTTTTTTTATTGAGAATAAGAAAAAAAAGTTTCCGCCTCCTCCCAGNCTCTTCTCCCCCTCCCCCCCCTCCTCTCACCCCCCCTCTCCTATCCAAAGAGCAGTCATGGTTCCCTGCCCTGTGGAAAGTCCAAGGTCCTCCCCCCTACGTCCATGTCTAGGAAGGTGAACGTCCAAACTGGCTATTCATAGCAGCATTATTTGTAATAGCCAGAACCTGGAAACAACCTAGATGCCCTTCAATGGAAGAATGGATGAAGAAAGTGTGGAATATATACACATTAGAGTATTATGCTGCGGTAAAAAACAATGACTTCCTGCTCCTTTTCAATACTGTGCTCAAAGTACTATCTAGAGCAATAAGGAAATTAAAGAGATCCAAACAGGGAAAGAAGTCGAACTATCTCTACTCATTGTGATACTAGACACTAGAAAGAAAAAAAAACTAGCTGAAAACTTCTAGAGACAATAAGAAAACTCAGCAGCATGGCAGGTAAGATCAGTTTGCACAAACCAATAACTTTAATGACAGTCACAAAGAAGGAGATTGTTGGCTCACGCCCATTCGTAACAGCCTGAAGGGAAATAAAACATCTAGGAATAAACTTAACTAAGGGAGGGAAGGATGCTTACAATGAAAACATTAAACCTGTGAGAGAAAAGATAAAGACACTAGAAAATGAAAA
Organism: Alexandromys fortis; assembly: GCF_014885135.2. Classification (NCBI taxonomy): domain Eukaryota; kingdom Metazoa; phylum Chordata; class Mammalia; order Rodentia; family Cricetidae; genus Alexandromys; species Alexandromys fortis. The sequence goes on along the minus strand of NW_026068156.1, from coordinate 667,389 downwards.
GACATCCCATGTCCATGGACTGGCAATATTAATATTGTGAAAATGACCATTTTACCAAGAGCTACTTACAGAGTCAATGAAATCCCAATCAAAATTCTCATCTCATTCTATTCTAATAGAAAAAAAAACTATTCTAAAATTCATATGGAATCCCAAAAGACTCCAGAAAACCAAAACAATCATGAACAAGAAGAATACTGGAAGGATCGCCATTCCAGATCTTAAAATCTACTGCAGAATCATAGAGATAAGAAGAGCATGGCACTGGCACAGAAACAGACATGTGGACCAATGGAACAAAATCCAAGACCCAGGCATGAGCACATGTAACTTCATCCTCTTAATATTTGACAAGAGCAAAAAAAGGTAAGCTGGAGAGAAGAAAGCATCTTCAACACATGGTGCTGGGAAAACAGGACATCCACATGCAGAACAATAAAATCAGACCCGTGTTTACCACCTTGCATAAAAACTAATCCAAATAGATCGAAAATGTAAACCTAAAACCTGAACCTACTCGAAGAAAACAGATGTAGTATGAACCATGATACAGGGGTAGGAGGGGACTTCCTCCATAGGACTCCGTTTGTGTAAAAATTAAGGCCAATAATTGACAAAACCAAAAAATAACAGCTCCTGCGAGTTCATGGCTGTCATGGGGATGCCATGCATTTCAAACATGGGGCAATCTGACTGAGATGCCCATCGCCTCCCTGACGGCCAGGGTTGATTTGGCTGGTGTGGCTGGCTAGGTGGGTGTCTGCTTCCTCCCTCACCACTCCACAAGCATCCTTCCCAAAATGTGCGCTCAGCTAAGAGGACCACCTTCCCTATAGACAGACTGGTCTTACGCCAAGGGTATACGTGTAGCTGGGCTCCGTGCTAGAGCCTCTAGACAGTCCTTAAGAGTATGACGTGTGCCAACCCTGCTCTTACACGCTCCTTGCCCCTTTACCACAAAGCTTCCTGGGTGGTAAGGAAGGGCTGCAAATGCCTTCTTTAGGACTGCGCTCTCAACTCTCCTTGACTTTCAGCATCTTTGTCACCACAGGAGTCTGCACTGATTTCCGTTCACCGAAAAGAGGGGCTTCTCTGGTTAAAGGTGGCTTGATGGTGTATCAGTCTATGTAAGCAGCGGTGGTAGACTGGCCACACAGAGCCTAAGGTCTCCTCGGTTATGGTTTGTTGCTGTTGTTGTCATTGTTTGCTTGCTTGCCTCAGAATCTTTCACTGGCTTGGAACAAGCCCCTGGGGTCCACCATCCCTCGGCACAAGGATTACAAATGGGCCACAGCACTTGCCCTTTTTTTTTTTCAAATTTATTTATTTTTTTGTGTTTGTGTGAATGTTACTGTCTGTGTGAGGAGGTGGGTGCCACAGAATGAACATGCAGTTCAGAGGACTTTTGGGGGTCAATGGGTTGCGGGTATCAAACTCAGGGAATCAAGCACGTAAGCACGTGTTTATACCAGCTGAGCCATCCCCTCGGCCCCTAGTTCTCCATCTTCTTCCCTCAGCTCCTCTTTCTCTTTCCCATACCTAGCAACATTTCATGTCCATTTTTCTTTGATTTATGCTTGCTTGTAAAGAAAGGGTCTCGCTGTGTGTAGTTTAGACTGTCCTAGAAAGCTACAATGCGGGCCGGGCTGGTCTTGAACTCACAGACTCTCAACACTGGGATTCCAGAAGTTCACCACTACTCCCAGCTTGCAGGGGGTTGTTTTTGTTTTGAGTTTTAGATTTGCACTGCGCAGGAATGGGTCACATGAGCACATTTTCATGCAAGGACACACTGTACATTGAACACATCCTTTGCCTTCCCATTTCCTACACCTCCCCCTCCCCTTAGCCCCTTTCTTTCTCCCAGGCAGTTTCACTTCTACATTCTTGTCATGTATACATTTGCGATTTTTATGTAACTATATAAAATCTAGGAACCACAAGAGAGAAAACATTCAATAGTTGTCTTTCTGAAACTGACTTAATCCAGTTAATACGATTGTCTCCAGTTGCATCCATTTTCCTGCAAACAACATACACATGTCCTTTGACTTTATAAGGCACATTTTCTCCATCTATTCCTCTGTGACTGGACACCAAACATGGTTTTATAACTTAGCTATTGTGGTAAAGGTTTTCCTTTTAACTCGCTTTTATTTTTTTATGCTCATTCTTCTTATTTTCAATTATGTGTAAGGGTGTGTGTGCACACTGGAGTGCAGGAGCCAAAGAGAACAGAGGCATCAGACCCCTGGAGCTGGAGTTATAGGTGGTTGTGAGCCATCTAACGGGTGCTGGGACTGAACTGGGGTTCTCTGCAAAAAGAGGCCCCCTTAACCACTGAGCCATCTCTTAAGCCCGCCATGTGCTTTTTAAAATTGTTTTTATTGTTTGAAACTTTCCCAATGCCATTTAGTAAGCACCATCATGCCATCACCCTTCCTCTTTCACTGGGAGTCTTCGTCTCAGTGACTCCCCTAACTGTGGTCTTGTCTTCTTTTTGAGTGTGGCCCACCAAGTTTAGCAAGGGCTGCGTCCCTGAGCACAGGTGGAAGATTATTTATTAATAGGAGCAAGATAAGTAGCCAGTGGCACCAGCACTAAAGAAAATGACACTCTCTCTCCCAGCAACCGTGGCATGATTAATTAAAAACCCAGAGACAGAAACTTGAGTTCAACCTGAAGGTCAGAAAAGCAAAACAGCCAGCCACTGGGTCTTACCTCTACCTCAGTCCGAAATGGTGATCCTGCTGCCAGGAAACTCAGAATGAGACCGTGTGTGAGAGCTGTCTCCTCCTGTCTTATATTTCTGTGTAGTGCTGGGATTAAAGGTATACACCACTACCACCTGGCTTCTATGCCAAACTAGTGTGGCTACTGGGATTAAAGGTGTGTGGTCTGTAAGGTTGGCGAGGGTGGCTGTTTTACATTCTGAACTTCAGGCAGGCTTTATTTATTAAAATATAAATGAAATATCAGTACAAACAACTGTTCCTGGAGGTAGGTGGCCCTATTGGCCCCTTTCTCATCCATGATAAATTTAACATAATGTCTGTCTCCCTGACCATCCCTGAGAAGTATTAACACCCAGAAGGAAATAATTTGTTCCCTGTTATAGCCCAATTCTCAGAGAAATTTCTGTCAAGCATCAGATATCCAATATTTGTTTAAAGAATACATTACATTTGGAGGCTGGGGAGATGTTTAGTATTGATTTGGGCTTGGGTTTGAGTTTGTTGTTTCTTTGTGACAGGGTCTTGCGTAGCCCAGGCTGGCCTCAGACTCATCTGGGTAGCCAAGTCTTTTGCCTGGCCCTCCCAAAAGCTGGAATTACAGGTGCACCACCATATCCAGTCTGTTCCCTACTGGGGATCCTGTCCAGAGTTTTGGGCATGACAGACAAGCATTCCATTGACTTTGCTACAGCCTCAGGTTCATCTGTTTAGGTTTTGGTTTTTTGTTTGTTTGTTTGCTGGGAGATTTTTTTAAGTTTTGTTTTGATTTGCTTTGGTTTGGTTTGGTTTTGAGACACAGGCTCATTACATTATAATCCAGGTTAACCCTTAAAGTTCTTCCTTGGGAGTTGTACACTTTTTTCATGTGTGTGTTTGTGTATGTGTGTTAATTTTCAGTTACAATTATTTACTTACTTTGTGTGCAGTTTCCACACACATGTGTGCCCACACAGGTCATGACACATGTGTGAAGGTCAAAGGGCAACTTTCAGGAGTTGGTTCTCCTCCCATGTAGGTCCTAGCATCACACACAGTCATCGAGCATGGTGGCAAGTCCCCTTGGCAGCTGAGCCATCTCCCTGGCCCCACCTTGCTTCTGAGACACAGACTCTCACGGTGACTCGGAACTCGCAGATGCTCCGGGGACTTGCCTGTGTCCACTTTGCCAGTGCTGGGATTACAGGCTCATTCCACCCCACTCAGGTATTTCCTGAGCACTAGGAGTCAGATTCAGGCCCTCCTGTTTCCACAGCAGCACTTGACAGACTGGGTCCTTCGCCGTGACATCAATTGCTCATCGCAGGATCAGGCCCTGTCATTGTTCCCCCTTCATCACAAAGGAGAAAACTTCTAAACGGTACACCACCTCCAGGCCCACCCTACTCTCCCCAGCAGAAGACCCAGCCAGCTTAGTTAAGAGCTCCCACGGAAGTATTCTCTCCCTTCCAACCAAAGTCAGCTGAATTCACATCAAGGTCAAGCAGTGTCTAAACAACACCTTCAGGTTCACACCTAGAGAGATTTTTCAGGATCCAACAGGGTCTTGAGACACTTGGCTGGATTCGATGTTTTCCACCTCAGGAGAAATCTCAGCCCTGAGCCCATAAGAGACAGAGACCAGAGCTGGGGGAGAGAGGCAGCTCAGGCAGTAACTGTCTGTTTTGCACGCATGAGGATCTAAATTTGATCCCCAGTAGCTACCCTAACAGAGACAGTTGGTGTGGGGCAACCCCAGTGCTGAGGTGACAGACACGGGTGGGGCTCTGGGGCTTGGTGGCCAGCCTATAGTACTTAGCAAGTTTCTGGCCATTGAGAGACCCTGTTTCAGAAAAAAGGTGGATGGGGCCAACAGGACAGAGCAGTAGATGAAGGAGCTTGCTGCCAAGATTTGGTTCCAAGGCCCACATAGTAGAGAGAGAAAACCAATTCTCTCATAGGTTGTCCTGTGAATAGAGCTCAGAGGGATCCCTGCTCGTATGCCGGCATCACAGACATACACTATAAATAAAATGCAAAGCGTTTTTTAAAAAGATAGGTGGCACCTGGATAACAACACCCCAAGTTTTTCTCTGGGGGGAGGGGAGAGAGAGAGAGAGAGAGAGAGAGAGAGAGAGAGAGAGAGAGAGAGAGAGAGAGAAGCTCATGGCACCAAGGAAACACAGCTGCAATGACCAAGCCGCACAGATTGGAGCTGCCCCTCCCAGCCCCAGCCTTGCTCAGCACTGTGACCGGCCGTTGGCTGGGTTCCTACAAAGGAATGGAGGCCATGGAAATGAAAAGGAAGGAAGGAAAAGAGATAGGACGGGGCTAGGGTGGGGACCTAAATTTATATCTCTGTCCAGGGCTGGATCCCACCACCATCATGGACGCTGGTGGATACGACAAGCTGGGTAGCGCCACCGAGGAGGTCCCCAGAGGTATGAGTGAAGGGATCACCTCATCTTCCTCCATGAGTCCTAATGTGGGGGGGGGGGACACCAGTGTACGGACAGGACTGCAGAAGGGCAGTGCCTGCACCCTGGGTGTGGGGTAGAGTAGAGCCTGGGTGTGGAGGATTCCCCAGAACCCAAAGGGCTGGGTAAGACAACCCTTGAGTCTTCCCCAGGAAGCCCGGTTAGGGGACAGGTGTTATTCCAGTCATAGACCCAGCTACATTGGCATAGAATTCTAACCCAACCTGGAGGAATCAAGAATCCATCGGTGTTCTCCTAGGGCAGTTGGGACGCTGGGAGTACTACAAACAAAGGCTTTCCTTCCTGGTCTTGGCTTTCCTGGTGGCCACAGTGCTATGGGCTCTCATTCTGAGCACCCTGCTGTCCAAGGGTGAGTGATTCTCTTTATGTGGACAGGTGTGTGCCTGCGTGAGGGGGTAACACGCGTGTGCAAGTGCCCACAGATGCCAGACGACATCAACTTCCCTAGAGCTGGAGTTACAGGCAGTTGTGAGCTATCGCATGTGGGTGCTGAGAATTGAACTCGGGTTCTCGCACTAACCCTCTGAACCATCTCTCCAGCCCACGACAATGATCCTTTAACGCGGAACAAGTTGTATGCCACCTGGCAGGGAAGGCACAAACTTGTTCCCTCTGTGGCGCGCCAGATGGCATCCTGGACGTCAGTAAGTATAAACCAGAGGTTCTCAACCTGTGAGTCACAACCCTTTGGTGTTCCCAAAGATCATCAAAAAACATATGCTTACATTATGGGTCAGAACAGTAGCGAAATTATAATGATGAAGTAGCAAAGAAAATAATGTTATGGTTGGAGGGTCACCACAACATGAGGTGGTCATTAAATATTAAAGGGTCAAAACATTAGGAAGGTTAAGAACCATTAGAGTAAACCAAACATGTGTCTGTTTGGCGCTGTGTGTATGCACTATACATGTCTCCTATCCATGCCCGAGTGCTGTATTCCTGGACTGTGCCTCCGTGGATACCAAACACGGGTCCTCACACACTCTAGGAAAGCGGAAGGTTCCCAACTTCTGCTTGCTTCTCTCTGCAGCCTCCAGCGAGCGCAGGGCGCTGCTCAGCCACCAGGACCAGCTAAAGACAAACGGTGCGTGCGAACTGCAGAGCAGGGCGTCTGCGTCCCCTGGCGGTAGGAGGTGGGACTGCCAGGGATTCCGAAACTGGGTAGTGAAATTAGCTGAGACCCCTGGTAATGGGGCTGAACCTGGATTGGAGAAGGGTGTCCCTGACCTAGTGTGTTGGGGGGGAATTCATTCCAGCCTCAGAGCAAAAGATGATGTTGAGTGCCCTGAAAGAAGATGTCGGAGCCTGCAGAAACTGCTGTAAGAAACGGGCCTGGTGGAGGCTTGAGAGCTGTGGGGCTGGGAAATGGGACAGGTGCGTCACACTGGCAGGTCTCAAAAGGTCGCTCCATCCCCACATAGGCTCCGGGATGAAAGCGCAGTTGCAAACCACACTCGCTGAGTTTAAGAACACACAGACAAAGCTGATGGAGCAGGAGAGCGCCCTTAAAGAACTGCAAGAGCGTGGTGAGAGCTGAAGCTAAACACGACCCCCTGACCCCTAACCTTCACCTCTAACCATAGCCACGCCCCTTCTTGGCAGTACAGTTCTAGACCCTCAGATCCCTGGTGATGCAACCTGGGGCTTCACATACTAGGCAGGCTTTCTTCACTGCGTGACCCGAAGCAAGTGTTCTGCCTTTGAACCATTCCCCAGCCCCTCACTGGGCGATTCTAGGCAGGTGCCCTATTACCAAGTTTATCACCAACACTCATTTTACATTTCATTTTGAGACAGGGTCTCAATAAGTTTCCCGGGATGAACTTAAACTCTGTAGCCCAATTTAGCCTTGAACTTGTAATCCTCCTCTGTCTCAGCCTACAGAAGTAGCTGAAACCACCACGCCCAGACTGAAGTTATTCTTGACCCTGATACCAACCATGAACTGGCATTGGACATAGATCTTGACCTATACATAAGTCCCAATCCAACTCCCGCTCTAATTGTCCACTGTTCTGACCCTGTAGTGACCCAGAGTTTGGCTAAAGCAGCCAGAGATCGTGAAGACGTCCGCAGTGAGCTCTTCCAGGCATTGGAGGCTGTCAAGCAACAAAACAGTGAGCCAGAGAGAAGACTAAGGATGGGAAGGAGTGGGCCCTGCCTGGGGTTCTCAAGGCTTCTCTTTCTATCAGATGTGCCTTTTGACCTAAACCTTGTTTCTCTGGTACACAATACCCTCCATGGCATTCCAATGCCTCATTTGATAACAATTCGTCTCTCTGACCCTCACCACCCAACAGAATCCTGTGAGAAGTGCCCCACATCATGGATACACTTCCAAGGATCCTGCTACTATTTCTCTGAGACTCAGGCTATATGGAACACAGCACAGAGCATCTGTTCAGTCCACGGTGCCCACTTGGTGATTGTCAAAGACCTGGATGAGCAGGTATGCTGCTGGGACTTGGCAGAGGAGAACCAGAGTTCACCTGAGCTGGTGGGGCCCGGAATGTCAAGCAGACTTGGCCAGATGACATCTCTTCTCCCTTCCAGAGTTTCCTGCGTCAGCACACACGGGGCCGAGGCTACTGGTTGGGTCTGAGGACAGTTCGCCACCTCGGCAAGATTCAAGGCTACCAGTGGGTAGATGGAGTCTCACTCACCTTCAGGTAAGGAGACGGCTCCAAGAGAGATTCGGAAGGATAAAGTTAGACCCTAGGAAAAATGCTTTGGGATATGTCTAAAGACTAATTCCTAGGAGAGGATTGTTGCTGGTGCTTTGGCGAGTGTGTATATGGTGCATGGGTATCTTGCAAACCCACGCATGCTCATGCAAAAGCTAGGGGAGAACTCTGGATAGTCTGTTCTACCATTCCTTGCTTTATCCCACTGAGACAGGGTCTCTCAGTGAACCTGGATCTAGGTTGACGGACAGTCAGAAAACCCCGTCCTGCCAGGGTTACAAACACACGCACAGCCATAGCTGGATTTTTATGTAACTGTTTGGGGTTTGAGCTCAAGTCCTTATGTTTGTACAACAAGGATTCTTTTCCACTGGGCGATCTCCACAGTCCCAGAACTAACCTTTTAAGAGTGGAAAAGCTAAACCCTGGGAATTGGCTAAGAGCTCAGTTCTGAGTCCTTACAAATGCACACTGTAGATATAAACTCAAATTAGACATTCAGGGTGTCTATGCCAGAGTCAAGCAACAAGGCGGGGAGGGAGGCTGGACCCTAGGTCTATCGCCAGCCCAGATTCCCAGTAACATGCCCCACTGAACCACCGCAGTCACTGGAACTCTGGAGAGCCCAACGATTCCAGAGGACGTGAGGACTGTGTCATGATGCTACACTCGGGGCTGTGGAATGATGCACCATGTAGCAATGAGAAGGACGGCTGGATCTGCGAGAAGAGGAGCAGCTGCTGATCCAGCCCAGTGTCCCAGTGCCATGTCCATTGCCTCAGGGTAAATCAGAAGCATGGCGCATGTTTCTTGAGCCCACTACCAAGATTTTTTTTTCTATTGCACCATTACTAAGAGCCACTCAGCTTGACCAGTACATGTTTTGGAGACCCCAGCTCTGACTCACAAAATACCCTAAACCTCCCAGCTAATCTGACTTTTGTCAGTTTCGAAATCACTGCTCTAAAGCCCTGGTCATCTGACCCACCCTCCCCCACCCCCCACCCCCACCCCCCTACCCCACCCCACCCCCGCCACCTACCTTCCTAGACACAGTGTCAGAGTTGTTCTATCTTCCTGTATCCTCCTATCCCATCTCTCTGACTTGGAGCTATCTCCACAGAGAAAAGGAACATCAACAAATGTTTGAGAGATTAATCAAGGCCCTGGGTCTGTGTTGGAAAAGAGTGATCTCAGTATCCCACAAGGAACATGCAAAGTTAAGTAACTTATTTTCCCAGGAAAGGCGTGCCAGAACCCAAACTGGGCTCGCAAGCAGCACACTTGGGCCGCGATGGTCTGTGTCTTTCATCCCCGATGAAAGTGGTGACTGCATCTCATCCCCACTGGTGGAATCTCAGCTTTACACTCTGGCGTGGTTCACGAATTAGCACAAAAAGGAAGGGGGAGCTTCAGAAAATATGGGCCTTTATCAAACTGACTACCTTCAATATTAAAAGGGGTTCTCATAATTCTCATCTCTGCATTATACAATTTTTAATCATCCCCCCATTTTTGAAGAGGTAACCTTAACTGTCATCATGGAATCGGGGCGATGGCTGGTCTGTTCTTTTTTCCAGCTGGAAGGGGTCATTGGGCATAGCAGTCAGAAGGCCCCTCCCGTGGGCCTGTCTAAAAGACCCCAACGTGTATTGGTGGTTTCTTTGTATAACATTCAGGTGTAGGGAGCAAAGGAGGTCCTTGTCTGGTGCCCGGACAGAAATATGAAGGAGAAGTGAAGACAAAGATTCCTAGCCTTGAGAGTCTGAGGCAGGGCCAGGTGGGGGTGGCACACGCCTTTAATCCCAGCACTCAGGAGGCAGACGCAAGCAGATCTCTGAGTTCCAGGACAGCCACAGCTACACCGAGAAACCCTAAAAAATAGTCTGAGGCAGGGATCCAGGAGAAACCACAACAGAGATAACTTTTTCAATGTTCAAATCAAAGTCCATTGAAATAGTTTGATAGGCTCACAAGCTCCTCCATCTGTTTTGCCACTATTGTGTTTCTTAGGCCTCGAAAACTGGTCTCCAGAGTGCTGAACCTCAGGTCTGCTTTCAGACGCTGTGATAGCTGTTGGAGAGACTAGATTCATGGTGTGAGCTCCCTCTCAGATGGCTTCTACAGAGGGAGAGAGGAGAAATTTGACTGTTATTTGGTTTGTAGGTTAAACCAATAAGTGGACCTGACTGTCTGGGTTCCAGATAGACCCTGCAGTGTTAAATTGAGCCAAGGTCTCAAGGTCTCAAGGTCTCTTATATCTGGGCAGCATTTTCCTTATTAAGAAGGAAGCCATTAGTAATATACAGCTGTCTAAGTAACGCTTCACATGAATTTAAGTCTAATGTCTGGGGAGTAGCACCTCTTGGACCGTAACAGAAACACAAGTCATTTCAGTCTCTGTTCTTTCTTGGCAGGTGTTTAAGATGATGTAGTTGGCCAAAATTAACTGGGTTTTTTTTCTGTCAAGGCCAGTTAAAGATCTTGTCCTCAGGAGTCATTTAGACTCCATTTTACCATCTGTTCCATCTATGGGAGGCTAAGTCAGAGGCCTTGCTTGACCACCGCTTCACTTGGAAGCATGATTTTCTGTGCTGACCCTCTTTATAAACTGGTTGGAGCCACTGAATGGGGTCTCCATGGCCTCCATGAACAAGAGCTACAGAACATTTTAAGGGATACCCTACAGTCCCCTTGGACCTATCTGACTTTGAAGGGTAAGAAGAGCAATACTCTCCCTTTTCATCCTTCTAGTCACATCAATGTGGCCTTCTAGTGTGGGTCTTTAACAGCCAGCAGGTACTTTTCATTACTGTGTAACACTAAGGTAAAGCTTAGGCAAAAACCAAAAATTTTATCTCCATTGTTTTGAGCATGGTTCAATATATTGAACTTTAACACCAAAAAAGTTTAGTACATCTGAACTTTAACCTTAGAAATTTTAACATCACGTATATCGTGTCTATGTCTCATCTTTAACAAGCCTTAAATAACTTACTCAGACCTTCGTAACTCAGATAAATTTTCTAGTTTTTTAATAACATAAGACATAGTAACAGCAACAAATTTACCATCTGTTGTGAGAACTTGGGAGGGGCATAACTAAACAATGTCCACCCCTTCCTTATAAAGTCCCAATGACAAAGTTTTAGTCATCAAAGTCTACCATGGAGAACCAATGAGTTTATTGAACTTACTTTCGGGGAACCAATGAGTTTACTGGGCTTACTCATCCGCATGGGTGAGGGGTTACTGACAGATGAAGAGGTAACCCAAAAGTAGCCTCTCTGGAAAGTAACCCAGCATGGATGCTGGTTTTCCCACAGCTACATAGGTGGAGCCCTCTCTCCCTATCCCTTCCCAGCTTATTCCTCTAGCGCTCCCCAAGAACTATTAGGGCACAATTACATACAACTAGCTAGCAGGAGTGACTGGATACACAGATGGGGGTCTAATGACCCCGCCTGCCCTCACATCCATGAAGGAACAGCAATAGTCAAGAAGCTGTGATGATCTTTTGTAAGCAAGTACAATGGACATGATGAAAATGGCAGTTGTTCTGAGATTCCATCTTACACCTGTAAGAATGGCCAAGATCAAAAACACTGATGACAACTTATGCTGGAGAGATTGTGGGGAAAGGGAACACTTGTGCATTGATGGTGGGAATGTAAGCTGGTACAACCCCATTGTATGTCAATGTGGCAATTTCTCAGAAAATTAAGAAACAACCTTCTTCAAGACCCAGTAATACCACTTTGGGGTATATATCCAAAGGATGCTCAATCGTGCCACAAGGACATGTGCTCAACTATGTTCATAGCAGCATTGTTTGTCATAGCCAGAACCTGGAAACAACCTAAATGCCCCTCAATCGAAGAATGGATAAGAAAAAAAATGTGGTACATTTATACAATGGAGTCCTACACAGCAGAAAAAAATAACGACAGCTTGGACTTTGCAGGAAAATGGATGGAGCTAGAAAACATTATTTTGAGTGAGGTAATCCAGACCCAGAAAGACAATTATAGCATGTACTCAAACATAGGTGGTTTTTAAACATAAAGCAAAGAAAGCCAGCCTACAAACTACAATCCCAGAGAACAACGAGGACACTAAGAGAGACTTACATAGATCTAATGTACATGGGAAGTAGAAAGTAGAAAAAGACAAGATCTCCTGAGTAAATTAGGAGCATGGGGACCTTGGGGGAGGGTTGAAGGGGGAGGGGAGAAGCAGGGATGGGAGAGAGAAAGATGTAGAGCTCAATAAATATCAATAAAAAAGAAAAGAAGAAAATTGTAGTTGTTCAGCTCAGAAGGCAGTGCTATACAATGCCACCTTAATAAAACCAAGTTGAACCTGAACTACACACTTACGATATAATGTAATAACATTACCTCACACATACTGTTAAACTAGGGGATTTGTGTGCTCCCAGGTAAACGTTATAGAAAACACAGACAGTCTTTATGCAGTATAAAGTGACCTACTTTGCAGTCTTTGGTTTTGAATGAACATAAGAAGCAGACAGAAACATCAGATACACAGCAAAACATCATCGAACTGATGTTTGCAGCATCCAGAAGACTTCAGTAAGAAAGCCCTGTTAAAACTATGGCAGGAGGGACTGGAGGGGTGGTTCAGCAGTTAAGACCACTGGCTACTCTTCTAGAGGACCCAGTTCAATTCCCTACCACCCACATGGCAACTCACAATTGTCTGTAACTCCTGTTCCAAGGGATCTGACAGCCTCATACAGAAATACATGTGGGCAAACACCAATGCACATAAGATAAAAATAAATTAATTTTTTAAATTTTTAAATAAAATTTACGGTAGGAGCTAAAAGGGCTGAAGTGATGGCTCAGCAGTTAAGAGCACTGATTGCTTTCCAGAGGTCCTGAGTTCAATTCCCAACAACCACATGGTGGCTCCCAACCATTTATGATAGGATAAGATGTCCTCTTCTGGTGTGCAGGTGTGCATGCAGAACACTCACACATATAATACAAATAAATAAAAAATTTTTAAAAGAACTTACAAAAGGGTGGGCATTAGCTTGTCCTTGCCTTGGCTTGTCCATATAGGTGTATCTGGAAAGTAAAAACAGAAGCCAGAGAACCAGGGCTCAATGGGGGCAGAAACAGAAGCAGACAAAATGCATGGGGAAAAGGAGTCTCAAGAAGGGAAAAACCTGCTGAGCGGTGGTGGCGCATGCCTTTAATCCCAGCACTCGGGAGGCAAAGGCAGGTGCATCTCTGTGAGTTTGAGGCCAGCCTGGGCTACAAAGGGAGTTTCAGAACAGCCAGGGATGTTACACAGGGAAACCTTGTGTCAAAAAAAAAAAAAAAAAAAAAAAAAAAAAAAAAGCGGGAGGAGGAGAAAAGAACATTATATCTCCATGAGCTAAACCAGGCCTGGAGACCCTGGACAGAAAGAAGCCCAGCACAGCCAGCATCTCTAGCCTCGAGCCCAAGCTGGCTGATACCTCTTCACCTCCAGCTGTTGTAGTTGCCCACTGGCAGCAGCTTGGCTTGCACTTGGCAGTCTATCATCTGGCTCCTGGTTAGACCCTGGTGCCTTCCCAACTTCTCTCTGGGCTGTTGCGAATTCCCATGAGCTTCCCGACTGTAGCTCTCTCAAATGTCAGTTCCCTTTAGTAGCTGGCTAGTGGTGTAGGTACAGGACTAAGAAAGCTCATATGCCCCACCCCACCCCCACCCCTACCCCCATCAAGAAACCAGTAAATACACCATGCAAAACAATCTGTAAAACCCACTGTGAAGTCTGGCGTTGCCTCCGTAATCTGATATAAAAATACATTGACCATATCCCTTGGAAATACAGCTCATGCTGGTGTCTCCTCTGAGTCTCTCATTTCCAAGGTACAACTATGAACCAGAAATATAATAAACAAAATAGAAAAAAATGGGAGAATATTAGAGCACGTGAGTGGATGCCCATGATACCAGAAATTTGAAGGGTGCATTGGTTCCCTGAGAGCTCAAGGGGAAGGGGAAGCTTCATGAATGACGTTATTTATTAACCAACGTGGTGGTGAAGTCACATGGTTTTCACCGCTTGATGATGTCACTAACCATGATGGAAGCCCAGCCGTATGGCTGTCTCCATCTTAGTGAGGCCACTAGCCAAGGTGGTGACAAAACAGCACGGTTACTTTTTGCTTACAATGAGTTTGGCTCCTGATAAAATAAACCCATCCCAATTAGAAGACGCTATCCTGAATGAGGTAACCCAGACCCAAAAAGATTAATATGGTATGTACTCACTCATTAATGGATACTAGCTATAAACAAAGGGCATTGAGCCTATAGTTCATGATCCTAGAGAAACTAAGTAATAAGGTAAACCCAAAGAAAAATATATAGAGACCCACCCGGAAATTGGAAATGGACAGGATTGACTGGCAGGGTTGGGAGCATGGGGGGCAAGGGGAGGGGAGGAAGAAAAGAGGAAGGAAGAGGGGGAGGGAGAGGAGAACTTGAGGGAATGGGATGGTCGAGATAGAAGGACAAAGATGAGAGCAAGGAGAGAGAGACCTTGATTGGGGGAGCCATTATAGAGTTAGCAGAAATATGGCTCTCAAGAAATTCCCAGGAATCCGAAAGGATGACCCCCATCTAGGACCCTGGGCAATAGAGGAGAGGGGGTCCCGATCTTTACTTGCCTTATAGTCGGACTGATGACTATCTTAAATATCACCATAGAGCTTTCATCCAGCATCTGATGAAGGCAGAGGCAGAGACCCACATCGGAGCACTGGACTGAGCTCCCAAAGTCCAGTTGAAAAGTCAAAGGAATGAGAATATGAGCAAGAAGGTAAAGATCTTGATGGGTTTTTGCCCACTAAAACAATTTGCCTGAGCTAATGGGAGCTCACCAACTCCAGCTGGACTGGGACGGAACAAGCATAGGACCAACTAGTTCCTCTGAATGTGGTTGACAGTTGCATGGCTGGGGCAGACTGAGGGGCCACTGGTAGTGGCACCAGGATTTATCTCTACTGCATGTACTGGCTTTTTGGGATCCTATTCTCTTTGGATGTATACCTTGCTCAGCCTAGATATAGTAGGAAGGGCCTTAGACCTTCCACAAGGCAATGTGCCTTACCCTCTCCGAGGATTAGATGGTGGTGGGGTGGGAGGGCATGTGGAGAGAATGGGAGGAGGGAAGGGAATGAGAACTTGGATTGGTATTTTTTAAAAAATCTAATAAATAAAAAAAATGAGTCCATCCTCTAGGCTCCACATCCCTATGAGATCCACACATCTCACAGATTCAAATCAGGCAGCTACCCCTTTTCTAAATAAATAAATATAAAAAAATAATAGAAGCAGGCTGGAGAGATGGCTCGGAGGTTAAGAGTGCTGACTGCTCTTCCAGAGATCCTGGGTTCAATTCCCAGCAACCATATGATGACACACCCATCGGTGATGAGATCTGGTGCCCTCTTCTGGCAGGTATGCATGCAGGCCGAACACTGTATACATAATAAATCAATAAATCTTTTTTAAAAATTGAAAAGGTAAAAAAAGCACCATGTAAACAGAGATTTCTCCGTCCCACCCCATCCCACAGCCACTTCTAAATAATCACTCGGAGGCTTACATTTATTATTAATGCTTGACCAATACCTCAGTCTTATTACTAGCTAACTCTTACATTTAATTTAGACCATATTTCTATCTTTGTTTTGCCACGTGACTCAAGGCTTGTTACCTCATTTTCTACATACCCTGCTTGTTAGGTGACTGGCTGGCATCTCCCTTGGTCCTGCCTTTCTCATCTGAGTTCTCAGTTTGTTGGTTCCACCTGAACTTATCCTGCCTGGCTATTGGTCAAATAGCTTATATTATTAACCAATGAGAGGAATACATATTCACAGCGAATAGAAATATTCCATAGCACACCGACTTAGGATAAAACAGCACATGTGGCCTAGGAATGTGGACCAAAAAAAAAAAAAGCAAAGCAAAGAAATAGAGGAAGAATTCAGTGACCTCGGCACCATTTTACCCTACCTAAGCATGGCAGGGCTGAGATAGGGAGGCACCGGACATAGGGGAGCCTCTTGCCAGGCTGGAGGATTTGGCTTCCACTCTGTCTACAGAAATCTGTCTCCTTAAGAGCACTTTTTACCTAAGTTATTTTGCATCTGGCTTTGTGAGAATTAAGCTATCAGAGATTCAGCTTTCCTAAAGTGAGGTTTCTTGGGCTCTGATAACCATACAAGTTTCAGCTTCCCACAACAGAAGGTTTTCTGTACTCTGATTTCAAGAGCTTCATCTATCTCCAGTAAATCCCCACACGGGGGTAGCCTACGTTAGATGTTTCTTAGCAATCAGAAGTCACCAGGGACACCCAAAGAGCTATGGATCAGAACCCCACATTCGCTTTGTGTCAGCGACACTTCTCATTCACCCCCTCTTACTCTGAATGTCGTTCACCCAGGATCCTGGAGACCACAACAGGGGTGGCACCTTCCCCTGTGGAAGGGATCAGAACACTGTTGTGGATAGATCTGAAATCATGAGCAAGACCAAAGTTGCTAGAAAAGAATAATCCCAACATCTCATAAAGAAACACACAAAGAGGAAGTAATTTGCCAAGGCGATTTCTCTTTTTTAAAAAGGAGCACCAGAGCCCAAAGCAAGCTACCCAGCAGCATACTTGGCCAAGTGGTCTCTGTCTTTTCTCACTAATATAGATAGTAAGACTATCTGACTCTATTAGTAGGAAGCTGACTTTACCATCTGACATGACTGGCTAATCAAAGCAAAGAGGAACGGAGAGGTTCAGAAAATATGGGCCTTTGCCTATCTACCTTTGATAGAAAAACAAACCAAACAAACAAACAAACAAAAATACATGTTTCTCACAATCTGTTCAAAGTTAAATTCCAGAGCCTTTGTTGTGACCCACTCAAATGATTTCCTGACCCCTGTAGATACTCTGTGATACCCCCCCCCAAATTCAATAGGTAGCAAGACTCAATGAGGGGATGCACCGACCTGTGAAGGTGTGTGGAGGTCCGAACTCCATATAGGCTGTCTCCCCATATTGCACTCAATCTTGTTTTCTGAGACCGTCTCTCATCACCAATTAAACTGACTGGCCAGCCAGCCCCTAGGATCCACCTGTCTTCTGCTCCCCATTACCGGTGTTATAGGTACACACAACATGACTTGCTTGTATATAGGTTACCTGCTAAGTGTCCTTAACACCTTTTTCTCTTTCTAGGGGGCTCTGGCTGCAGCATGGTGGTGCACACTCATAACCCCTGCACTGCACGGGCAGAGGCAGGCAGGACGTTCGTGGCTTTGAAGGCAGCCTGGACTACGTAGTATGAGGCCATCCTGGGGCTTAGGTAAGACCCTGTCTTGTAGAAATAAAAAGGCAAAAAGAAGAAAACCAAAACCGCAGAAGGAATTGCATTCTACAAAAACACATACAATCAAACACATGCTACCACCACTTCCTGTCTCTCTCCATTATCTGCCTCAACTTCGGGTTTCACTTCCTGCCTTTCTTCTGGGCTTCAAACTAAACAACTCCCCCTGGGCTGCAGAATCACCAAAACTCTGAGGTAAAGAAAACCCCTCCTGGAACACCCAGGGTGCCCGCGCTCTGCTGGAGGGAGGGCCTGTTTGCCCTCCTTCATTTCTTCTTTTACTTCCATGGCATTGTTCTTCCAGTTGACCTGGTCGCTCAGCAGATGAAGGGGCTTGCCACCACGCCTGATTAATGTCCTGAGCTTGGTCCTTGGATCCTACACAGTGGAAGGGGAGAATGGACTCCGGACAGTTGTCCTCTGACCTCCCAAGGTGTGCCCCCCCCCTTCAGGATAAATAAATAATAAAAGATTGATTTTGTTCTTTGACAGTTTCAAACATGAACACTGTGTGTTTTGGTTACTGTCACCTCTCTGAATTCCTTAAGCTTCTTTAACCTCCTCTCCTCCTCACAGTCCCTTTCCCCCATGCACAGCTTTTGTTTTATTTTGTGATCTGCTGAGTTTAACCAGGACCATCTGCCTAAAACACCTGATGAGCCTAATAAAGAGTTGAATGGCCAATAGGAGCAAGGATAGGCGGGGCTGGCAGGCAGAGAGTATAAACAGGAGAAATCTGGGAGAAGAAAGAAAGAGGAGCAATGAGGGAACAAGAAGATGAGGACATCAGGGCCAGTCACCCAGCTACCCAGAAAACCACAGAGAAAGAAATAAAGTTAGATACACAGAAGTAAGAAAGATAAAAGCCCAATGGCAAAAGGTAGATGGGATAATTTAAGATAAGAAAAGCTGGCGAGAAACAAGCCAAGCTAAGGCCAGGCGTTCATAACTAAGAATAAGCCTCTGTTGTATGTGATTGATTTGGGAGTTAAGTGGTGGGCCCCTCAAAATAGCCAAAAGGGTAAAATTCACACAGCAGCCAATAGGCAATAATTCAGCAGGGAGTTATAGGGCTCTGTGAGGGACCCTCTGATCCACGATTGACTATTGACAGGCCTTAGCTTGGCAAAGAATCACAGCTTCACAGTTAATCAAAGGCAGCATAAACAAAAGTAATACACCTTAAAATAATATTCACCAACAACTGTCGAATTCTGAGGGAGAGGAAGACATCTTCAGTGACACACGTACCTCTGACGTCATCAGGCCCCAAAGATTAACAGTTCCAAACCTGTGATCACACAGATGGTCCTTTTATTATTTATTTATCTTGAAAGGGGGGACACACCTTGGGAGGTCAGAGGACAACTCTCTGAAGTCCATTCTCCCCTTCCACTGTGTAGGATCCAAGGACCAAGCTCAGGTCATTAATCAGGCTTGGTGGCAAGCCCCTTCATCTGCTGAGCGACCTTGTCAGCTGGAAGAACAATGCCATGGAATTAAAAGAAGAAATGAAGGAGGGCAAACAGGCCCTCCCTCCAGCAGGGTGTGGGCACCCAGGGTGTTCCAGGAGGGGTTTTCTTTACCTCAGAGTTTCGGTGATTCTGCAGCCCAGGGGGAGTTGTTTAGTTTGAAGCCCAGAAGAAAGGCAGGAAGTGAAACCCGAAGTTGAGGCAGATAATGGAGAGAGACAGGAAGTGGTGGTAGCATGTGTTTGATTGTATGTGTTTTTGTAGAATGCAATTCCTTCTGCGGTTTTGGTTTTCTTCTTTTTGCCTTTTTATTTCTACAAGACAGGGTCTTATCTAAGCCCCAGGATGGCCTCATACTATGTAGTCCAGGCTGCCTTCAAAGCCACGAACGTCCTGCCTGCCTCTGCCTGTGCAGTGCAGGGGTTATGAGTGTGCACCACCATGCTGCAGCCAGAGCCCCCTAGAAAGAGAGGAAAAGGTGTTAAGGGCACATAGTAGGTTACCTCCCTGCTTATGTGAATAGAGCAGCCGTTAACTTGAATAAACATCGTCCCTCTAGTAGGACACAACGTCTTCTGGGTACATGTGCAGGAGTGGTTTCACTGGACACTATGATAGCTTGTTCAAGTTTGTTTTCTATTGTTGTGATAAAAAAAAAAACCACTTAGCAAAAGCAACTTGAGAAAGAAGGAGTTCATTTGGCTTGCAGAATCTGTTGACTGTTAAGGGAAGTAAGGCATGAGCCCCAGCGTGAGCAAAGGCCAGCACTATGGAGGAACGTGCTTACTAGTTTGCTCTCAGGTTCATGCTCAGCTCCCTATTTATACCTCCCAAGGCCAGATCCCACAGTATGCTGTGCCCTCTCGTATTAATAAAAAACCAAGAAATGCCACACAAATGTGCCCAAGGCTGATCTGAGAGAGGCAATTCATCAACTGAGGTCCCCTCTTCCCAAGTGACTCTAGATTGTCAAGTGGATAGATGCCAACCAGCACAACTAACCTTTTGTCAACCTGACACACAGACATAATACTGTTAGACCATAACCTTTTCTTTCTTGCTTGTTCCCAAGATTTCATGTTAATATCACAACATAAAAATTAATATAACTTTAAAAGTCCCACCGTATTTACATTTTTTCCAACACTTTAAAAGTCCACAGTCTCCTTTAAAACCCAAGAATTCTTAACTGTGGGACCCTGTAAAGTCCAAACTAGATTAATTACTGTCTTAGCCCAAGAGGGAAGAACCAGGTAACAGTTACACTGTGATCAAAGAGGGTCAGTGGGGCTGGAGAGATGGCTCAGTGGTTTAAGAGCATTGGCTGCTCTTCCAGAGGTCCTGAGTTCAATTCCCAGCAACCACATGGTGGCCCACAACCATCTGTAATGAGACCTGGTGCCCTTTTCTGGCGTGGCATGGAGGCAGAATGTTGGATACATAATAAATAAATTTAAAAAAAGAGAGGGTCAGTGACCAGTGTTTGGTAATTGTGATCATCTGGGCTCCATGGGACTTCGATTGCCCCACCTCTCCAGTTCTACCGTCTGCAACCTCCACAGCTTGTCTTGTAGGCTCAGGCAAACTCTACTCCACACCTGCCACTGTCCTGGTGATTTATCCCACAGTTCTGACGTTTCCAATATGCTGGGGTTGCGCCTGACCCAGTGGCCTTTCTGGCTCCTCGCAGTGCCAAGCTCCAGCCATCTCCATGACTCTTCATGACTGCTTTTCTACCACCAAAGCCAACATACATAAGCAATACTTACACATTACCAAGTTCAGCTGTCTGAGAGACAGCCCTGGCCCTGTCTGGACCACAGCTTCTGTGTGCTGACCCTGAAGAAATACTCCCCGAAGACTTCACCTCAATGATGCTGATCTCTTATTAGTTACTGATGATTTTCAGCCCTCGCTAACCAGCATCAAAGTAAAGCAAAGGTTTCATTTCAGTGTCTCTGGTCTCTTGTCACCGGTGACTCCACCCCAGCTAACCAGAAACCACAGGTTCTTAGTTCAAAGTACCACACAGAAAGCCCAGATAAAGTCTTTGAAGACTGGCAAATGTCCTTCTAAAACGTCACTACCAGACCTCCCTCGTCTGCATTTCTCTCAGCATTCTCATTTTCCCGTCTCCAACAGCAAAGCCCTTTAAATTCTCAGCACGCGATGGCATTTCCAGCCCAAAGTCCAGAGTACTCCCACAATCTTCTCAGAAGAACACCCTGGTCAGAGCCAATTGCAGCAAGATCCCACGTTCTGATGTCAATCTCTGTCCTCTTTTGATATCTATTGCTGTGATTTTCAAAATGCTTACCAAAGTCAACTTGGGGAGAGGAGTGTTTGTTTGACTTACACATTCTGATCAGTTGACCCATGAGGGGCTCTAATCAAGTAGGAGCCGAGGCAGGAACCACGAAAGAATGCTGCTCCCTCGCTGGCTCTCAGGCCCAGGTTCAGGTGCCTTCCTTAAACCTTTCAGGCCCACCTCCCTCTAAGGCTGGACCCTCCCACATCAATCAGAAATCAAGAAAAATGCCACACAGACACGCCCACAAACCAATCTAGAGGTAATTTGTCAACTGAGGTTCCCTCCTCCCGAGTGACTCTGGTTTTGTGATGCACTGACAAAATCTAAAGAGCACACAGATCTAATTTGAAGTTTTTCAGACACCTCCACATTGCTTTCCACAACGGCTGAACTAAATCACATTTTTTCCCCATCCTAGCAAGTGTTTGTTGTCAGAACTCTTTAATTTCTTAATTACATTTATTTGTTTACTTATTTAGTAACAGGGAAGCACGTGCCATAGTGTGCTGTGGAAGTCAGAGGAGAACTCGCACAAATCACTTTTCTCCTACCACGTAAGCCCTGTGGCCCGAAATCAGATCGTCAGATTCAGCAGCTGATGCTTTTGCCCGCAATGTTGTTGGTAGTCTTTCTCACTTGGCTGAGATGTCATTCAACAGATGAACAGAAACTGAAAATGTGATACATATACACAACGGGAATGTGCTCAGATGTAAGGAAATATAAAATCCTGAAGTTCGCAGAAAAATGGATGGACCCGGAAAGTGTCAATAAGGTGAATCAGACTTAGACAAATACTGCGTGTTCTGTCCAATGTGTCTGTCTAAGGCCCCAGCTTACCGTGTTTATACGTACGCGTATAAGCCAGGCTGAGTGTGGGTACAGGGCCTGAAACAAGAATGGAAACCACGGGAGGGGGAGGAGGTTTCCAGGAATGGGAGAGAGTAATAGGACACACGATTCATAAACTAGAAAAAGAGTGGGCGGTAGGGTACGAAGTGGGCAGTGAGACAGGAGACGAGAGAAGCGAGGAGAAGCAAGAGAACCAGCTCTAGTGGGGGTAGAAAGAATGGTTTTCGGGGAGCAGAAGGTGAAAACACCATGATGAAAACAGAAACTTCGGGTGCCCATTTTTAAAAAAGGATGGCCTGGCGGGGGGCGAAGGAGGGGAGATGGCTCAGCTGTTCAAGTCAGAGAATCCGAGTTTGGATCCCCAGAATCTCGTAAGCACCTGGTGGGTACGGGGGCCAGCTGTAGTTCCAGCTGGGAAGGGAGTCGGGAGCCCTACAACAAGCAGGCTGCTGAGACTTGCAGTGTCGGGGAGATTTCCTAGGGTGTTGTTTTGGGTATTAATAAGTTTGGGTTACGTGATTCACAACTGGAAGAAATTTTGTTTGTGGGTTTCATTCTTGGTAATTTTTTTAAACTGTCTTTATTTAACACATAAAATTTGTATTACAAGTGGGGGGTGAAGATTACTAGAAATGATGTGCTTATGTGCTAAGGTTGCAAATGGAAACTTCTAGAAAAGTCGACTCCGTTTGCCAGCATTTCTGATTGAGGGCAGAGAGGCTCTGGAGGGTGGGGAGGGAGAGCCGGGTCAGTTACCCCATCCCTGTGCAGACAGCGACCCCAGGGCAGTTCCCCGAGGACCACATGACCACCTTCTCTGGGGCTGAGTTGGTGAATTCTGGCGCCCTTGGAAGCCGGATGGAGCTTCCTGCATGGGCCATCACACCGCCCTCCCAAAACAAGGCCTTGGGATAGGGCAGTACGACCTTTCTAGTCTCTTAGCTCCATCGTCCCGATTTCAGGAAATCCCCCTGCAGCCCGGTTTCTTCTTCCCGGGAAAGCTGAAGCACCTGCGGAAGCTCCCAGGGGGTTTCCAAGTGGGAGACTGGCTACTCTCCTCAAGCTTTTGGTAGCCCCTTCCCTCATCAGACTCATTCCTCTGTCCCCCACAAGGCCCAGACTCTTGACACTTGGGAGCCCTGGCACTGACGTCTTTGATAAATGGATTCACAGAAGCTGGAGAAAGTTGGGCACTGGGAACCTGTGCTGGCTGCTGACTGTGAGCTTGGACTCATGACTTTGCCTCTCTGATGCTCTTTTCTCATATTCACCCAATGAGTATAACAATAGCATTTACCTCCCCAGTGTGACCCAAAAAGTACCCGCCTTCCTCCTCCCTGGAGCCTGTGAGTGCTAGCTTACCTGGAAGAAGACCTGTCAACATTCTCTGAGGATTTGTAGGCCAATGATTTGCTGGGAGAAGAGCTGATGAAGCCCTGCTCCATGGGCAGTCAGGGTTGCTCCACAGAGGGGAACCACTTTCTGTAGTGATATAGCCATTGTTAAGATGCCCACAGTCCTGGAAATAACCCTCATTAACGCTCCTGTGGGAATCCCAGTGAAAGTTACTGGGTCACCAGGAAAGGAGTGAAAGTAGACAGAAGGGGGTTTGTCTGGAAGAAGAAGGTGGAAGGGAGCAGGAGAGACAAGAGGGCCTCGGGATGACTATGATCAAAATACATGCATACATGTATGGAAATGCAACATCCCATAGAATTAATATACACTCATCAAAGCCTTTTAAAAGCCTGGGGATGTTGGGCTGGAGAGATGGCTCAGTGGTTAAGAGCATTGCCTGCTCTTCCAGAGGTCCTGAGTTCAATTCCCAGCAACCACATGGTGGCTCACAACCATCTGTAATGAGGTCTAGTGCCCTCTTCCGGCCTGCAGGCATACACACAGATAGAATACTGCATACATAATAAATAAATAAATAAATAAATAAATAAATAAATAAATAAAAGCCTGGGGATGTGGCTCAGTTGGTAAAGTGCTGTCCCAGAGTTCACAAAGCCCTGGATTCTATCTCCAGCACCACAGAAACCAAACATGACAGCCCACACCTCACACTAAGGAGACGGAAGCAGAAGGATTAGAACTTTGAAGGCCAGCCTGGGCTGGGTGAAATCTCTCCTTCTTGTGTGTGTGGGGGGGGGGGGGGGGTCATGACAGGGTTTCTCAGTAGCTATGTATGGAGCCAGTCCTGAAACTCGCTCTGTAGACCCTCTGACTCCAGGGTACTAGTATTAAAGGCTTGCACCACCACTGCCAGGCTGGGTGAGATATTATCTTTTAAAAAACACTCGTAAGGGAAAAATCTATAGAACAAATTCATAAAGTACACATCTGTGTGCATGTAAAATGCTTTGAATAATATAACTTCTGTGCATCTATCTGAATGGAATTAAAAGGAGAAAGTGAGCTGAGCACCAGTCAGCCACACTCCCTCTCTGCCCTGACAGAGTGGATACAATGTGACAGTTGCCCCAGGTTCCTGCTGCTGGGATTTCCCCACTACACACGCACGTGTGCACATGTGTGTGTATGTGTGTGCTCACAACTGCCTGTAACTCATGTGTTAGTGTGTTTCTGTGTGTGTGCTCACAACTACCTGTACCTCCAGCTCCAGAGGACACGATGTCCTTCTCTGACCTCCAGAGTCACTAGCATGTGCACACACACACACACACACACACAGACAGAGTGTGTCTCAAGAGGTAGGTTAGGCTGAAGACGGGAATGCAAGAAGTCAGAGGAGCTTTAGGGTGATTGGAAACAAGAGGGGATGGGGAAGAGGGGGAAAATGAAGCCTACAAGCAGGGGTAAGAGTGGAATGGAGCCAAAAACCCATCAAAACTTTCTCTTCCAAAATAGTGCTGCAGCCAGCCAGCCGAGAGCACACACATTTGGGTTAGTGCTTGTCCTTGCTTGTGCATCTGTGAAGGTGATAGAATGTGTTGTCTGCATACCTCTGAGTTTCGTGCATGTGTTTGTGTGTGCACACATAAAGCATGTGTGTTTATCTGTGTGTGCATTATGTGCGTGTGTCTGCCAGTACACTGCATCAGTTTGGCTGCAACAAACTACCATAGTGCTATAATTGACCATGGTTGTGCACGATTGTGTGCTTCTTCTATGTTATGTGTGTGTGCTGTGTCTATGTGAACATGCTACGTGTGTACGTGGTTATACCTTGATGTCTACGTGTGGAACTGCACTATGGGTCTGTTGTGTTGAATGAATGTTGTGTAGACATCTGTGAATTGTGTCTGTGTCTTCCTTAGTTGTTGCTACAACAAGAGCCTGACAAGAGCAACCTGAGGAGGGAAGGGTTCAAAGTGGCTCACAGTTTGGAGTACTGTCCTCATGGTGTGAAAGTTCCCACAGCAGGATCTGGAGCCGACTGTCACACTGTATCCACTGTCAGAAATTAGAGAGATGAACCCCGCTGTGCCAATCACTTTCTCCCTTTTCTTCAGTTCAGAGCTCCAGCTTCTGAATGGTGGCACCCACACTTAGGACAGGCCTTCCCACCTCTGCTCTTAATCTAGAAAATGTCTTACAGACATGCCTAGAGCTTTGTTTCCCTGATGATTCAAGATGATAATCAAGACAAGTATCAAAACCTGTTTTTGTGCACATATTTTTCCCTGTGAGAAAAAAAAATACCTTTTTTGGCTGGGCGGTGGTGGCACACGCCTTTAATCTCAGCACTCAGCAAGTCCCTGTGAGTTCAAGGCAAGCCTGGTCCACAAGAGCTAGTTCCAGGACAGCTAGGACTGTTAAGCTAGCTAGGGAAACCCTGTCTCAAAAAAAAAAAAAAAACAAAAAAAAAAAAAAAAAAAACCCCTTTTTTTTTTAGTGTGAAGATGTGCTTGGCTTGGTTGGGTTGTGTTTCTGTGGATTTGCCTTTCTCTGTGTGTCTGTATGTATGAGTTCTTTATCTCCAGGCTCCTCTGTATAGATTTTTTTATTGTGTGATGTCTGTGATTTGTGTTGTGTGGCCTCTGTCTTTTTTTTTTTTTTTTTTTTTTTTTTTTTTTTTGGTTTTTCGAGACAGGGTTTCTCTGCAGCTTTGGAGCCTGTCCTGGAACTAGCTCTTGTAGACCAGGCTGGTCTCGAACTCCCAGAGATCTGCCTCTGCCTCCCGAGTGCTGGGATTAAAGGCGTGCACCACCACTGCCCAGCTGCCTCTGTCTTCATGTATATATCACATAAACAGGGCATGTGCCTCTTCTCTTTGAGGTCTTATTGGGTTGTTTCAAATCTATAGTTGAATTAGATTATTCGTCTGTATCCTTGTATACATGTAATGTGTCTGTGGTGTGTCCTTCATGCTTTTATTGTGTGATGTCTGTGATTGTCAAATATGTCTGTGGTTTGGTAATATATTGTGGTTTCTGAAAGAGTGTGTGTGTGTGTGTGTGTTTTGGAGACCCTACACTTCACGTCCCATGTTCCTTGCCCTGATGGATCATAGCATCTCTCATGTGGGCCCCACACTAACTCTTCAGATTTTGTATTTTCCCCAGAGAACTGACTTCTCTAAGAGGTCATAAGCCAACTAGCACACTTGTGTAAATAGAGGAGCTCATTCATTCCTGGCTACCCAGACCCAAAATAATCACACAGAAACTGTATTAATTACAACACTGCTTGGCCAATCATTTAGGCATATTGCTAGCTAGCTCTTACATCTTAAATTAACCCATTTCTATTATTTTATAATTTACCACAAGGCTTGTGGTTTACCGGTAAGGTTCTGGCTGACAGCTCATGTCTTTCACCTTCAGCGGCTACATGGCATCTCTCTGATTCTGCCTACTTTCTCCCAGCATTCAGTTTAGTTCTCCCACCTAGCACTATTCTGCCCTTCCATAGTACATCTAGAAAACATAACTAACATTACTTCGAGCTTGATTATTATAGATGACTTCTATTAACCTGTATTTCTTAATTATACATACATCTTTAAATGAGCTGGGCAAACACAATACCTTAATCAAAAGCAGAAATATACATAAAACAAAATTGACCTCAAATTTGTATCAATAAACTAAGATCCATACCAATGCAAAGTATTCATCTCTATAGCATATCCCCCTTTAAATGTAAACAAACATTTATAGGCAATATTTGGGATTTTGGGCATAGTTCTCTCCAAACTGCTTCCTGATTTTTGTTGGGCAAAGTAATTTTGGGGGGTGTTCACAGTGGCCTTTCAGGGGGTTTTGGTCAATCAAACCAAATTAGTCTGGAAAGAATCCACAGGATCTCATCCTCTGTGGAAACAAAAGCAGAACCTCTTTCCCAAAGAAACATATCCTTAGACCAAAATTTTGAAGTCAAGATATCTTTAAAATATATATGTTGGTTTATCTTAGCAGCCCATACAATAAAATGTCTCTGTGTACTTAGTTCATTCATATACAAAAATTCAAAGAAAACACAATAATAGACATAATCCAGACTCTCTGTGTATATTCCATCTTTACACGGCTTACTTTTTTTTACTCTATTACCTTTTTTACAAGTTTAACTTTTATTTTATTATATTTACTCCTTTAATCTATGACTGTTTGTACTCTTTTATATTATAAATGTCTATACTCTTTTTCCTCTCTCTCAAGACTATATATATTATCCATCCATCACTGTGACCCATTTAGAGGTCTTTTTCATCTGAATCTGTCTTTATTGCATATCTGTAACCCTTATCTGACCATGACCACTTCTTAAAATGCTACATGGCATGGCTAGGACTAAGGCTGCTTTGCCTTTGGTTCTGCCCAGTCCAACATGGCAGAGGTCTGTTCAGATCCAGCTCTGTGAGCCATGCTCACGGCCCCATTTTCAGGCACACAGTAGGTCTATGTTGCCATTAAGCAAGCTGTAGCACTCTGCTCACAATCCCTATTTAATTACAGGACCTCTCTAAAGAGCCAGAGTTCATTCTGCCAGCATGAACCAAGAAGCTAGATCTTAAAGAAGCTGTGCAATTTTTTGTCACTGAGTCAGGAAGACTTCTCTTAAAGTAGCCACAGTGCCCCTGCTTGCTGCCAGCAAATGGAGCTCATCTGAAAAAAAATATGCAGCTACCAAAAAGCTGCGCTTGGCTCCCATTTTGTGGATCTAAAAGCCCTCTTTTTTGTTTTTATTTAAACTTGTTTTTAGGTCTTCTGTGGATCCATGTCCCACATTGGGTGCCATTCTTGTATATCTACAGGAAGAACTCCAGTGCTCTCCTCTGTGTGGAGACACAGTCTTAGGGGCACAGATAATGCTTGAACCACGCCTGTAAGTTTGGAAAAGACTACACAGCAAGTAGCTTTTGATGTAGAATATATGGTATCAGTGGAGGTGGAAGATACCTTACTTGTGGAGATTGAACATACCACATGTCTTTGTTGGGGTTTCTATTACTGTGATAAGACACCATGACCAAAAGCAACCAAAAGAATTTATTTCAGTTTACAACTCTTGGGTCACACTTCTTCACTGAGGGAAGCCAGGACAGGACCTCAAGGCAGGAACCTGGAGGCAGGAGCTGGAACAGAGCCATGAAGGAGGCTGCTTATTGGCTTGCTCCTCATGGCATGTTCAGACTGCTTTCTTATATAAGTCAGGACCCCCCTGCTTAGGGATGGTTCCACCCACAGTGCCTTCCCACATCAATCATTAATCAAGAAAATACCTGACAAACTTGCCTACAGGCTAGTCTTATGAAGGCATTTCCACAGTTGAGAATCCCTCCTCCACAATGACTCTAGGTTATGTCAAGTGGCGTAAAGCCAGCCAGCATACCTTGGTCATGGAATGGGAGATACCATGTTTGTTGGGAATGGAAACTTCATATCCATGGCACTGAGAGGTTCCATGTTTATAGAGGTGGATGTCCTGTTCATGGAAGTGGGAGATCCCATGTTCATGGAGGTGGGAAGGACAATGTTAATGAACCCCTGAGGGGGACTTATGGTGACACAAAACATTTAGGACAAGTCAGGATCCAGGACATGATGAGTGAGGCTCCCTTCTGTAATTCCAAACAGAAAGGAGAACCAAAACTCCCTGATCTGAAGCGGATGTCTGTACAACTTCCTGTTTTTTTTTCCCATACTGTTTGAGAGATTGAGTAAAATCAGAAAGGGAAGAGGTGAAGACTGTCATGCAACTGGGTCCCCTTCCAAGGTTTTCTCTGATATAAGTCTTGGTAGGAACACACCTGATTATCTGATAAAGGACACACAAGAGTGGCCTTGGGTTAGGATACCTGGCTCCAAAGAGTTTGGAGAAGCTAAGACACTAAACTCCCTCTTGGTCCATCCTTGGTCAGGATTTCATTTTGTGTCACCTCCCCACAAAGACCCATGAACTTATTCATAAGCTTCTTTTTCTTTCCTGGGTCGCCAACATTACAGTTGTGTCCCGCCTGCACAGGAGTCCCTAGAATTGGACTTACAGGTGATTACGGGCTACCATAGGGGTGCTAGAAACCGAACCTGGGTTCTCAAGAATAGCGAGCCTTCTTCAGTGCTGAGCTGTCTCTCCAGCCCTAGGGGACATGTTCTGGACAAGTCCTCTGGTTTCATTTCTGCTGCTGTAATAAAACATCTTGACAAGCCCTGAGAACTTCTGTGTGAGGATCCTGCCCATCACCACTCCTTTGAGCCAGCTGCTGGTCCCAGAAATATTCTCTACTTAGGATCCCCAGTGACTTCACAGGACTGAGACTCAGGTAAGAGATTCTCATGATGCTTCCTGCCCCCCATTACACTGTGTCAACACTCACTCTTAGTCCTGACCCAGCCTGCTTACGGGAGCTCTTCACCCACCCAGCTCCATTCACTTGACACTCTAACTCTTGGTGTGACCCAGGGTCCCCCTTTCATCCCTACCTCTCCAGACTTATTCATTGTTCTTCTGCTACCTACTTGCAAGAGCCTCTTCCTCGCCACCTCCCTGCCACACCCCCACTCTCTGGGAACTCTGCCACTTGATATGGGAACCCAGTCATCCATAACCCCTCAAAGTCTCTTCTCCCAGCCAATCTCCATTCTTTTCTGCCACCACCAACCTGAAGATACACTCTCCACCAGGGACCTCATAGCCTCCATGCTTGCTTAAGGTTCAGAGATAGTAATAGCAAAGAAAGGAGCATGCCCCTGACAAAGGCAAAAATCCAGATATCAACACCAGAAACACCTCAATCATCATAACTTCAAATGCCTAGACACCAATGTAAAAAGACCAACATTAACAGGCTAAACAAGCCTCTACCAGAAGCCAACAGCCCTATTCCAGGAGCTCTTGAATAATGCAATCCAAATGAAAAATAAGATAAGAACTCCAAAACAACAATAATAAATTTGTTCAAGGCTCTTAGAGCAGATGTTAATACATCCCTTAATGAAAACACAATAACAGTTGAATGAAGTAACAAAAAAAAAAAAACAGTTAAACACATGAAAGTAAGAATAAAATCACAAAAATAAACTCAAGCTGAGAGAAAAGTGGAAAATTTAGGAATTCAAACAAAAACCTCAATGGAGTTCAAGACATGCAAGAGAGAATATCAGGCTCTGAAAATAAAATAGAAGAAATAGCTACCTCAGTCAAAGAAAATGTTACATCTAAAAGAAAAGAAAATCCACACATAAAGCATCCAGGAAATCTGGGACACTATGAAAATATTAAATCTACAAATTATATAATTAGAGGAAGAAAGGGAGGGATGTATGGAGGGAGGGAGGGAAGGAGGGAGGGAAGGAGGGAGGGAAGGAGGGAGGGAGGGAGGGAAGAAGGAAGGAAAGAAGTTCTACCTACCAATTCAGCTCTACAGAAGGCATTAAAAGGAAACCTTTAGCTTGAAGAAGTTAACCATACCCAAAAAGACACAAGAAATAAATAGTCACCAAAGAGTAATCAAAAGGGGAGGCCACATCATAACAACAAAACAATATGAATCAATAAGTACTGCTCATTAATAACTGTCAATATGTCAACATTATTGGTTTTAATTTCCCAATAAAAAGACAGAGACTGATGTGGGATGTCCTTCTGTATATGTGTTGCTTTTATTTGTTGATGAATAAAGCTGCTTTGGCCTATGGCAGGGCGGACTACAGCCAGGCTGGAAGAGATACAGAGAGAAAGTAGGCAGAGTCAAAGAGATGCCATGTAGCTGCCAAAGGAGACAGACACCTGATCCTTACCAGCAAGCCTCAGCCTTGTGCTGATACACATATTGATGGAAATGGGTTAATTTAAGATGTAAGAGTTAGTTAATAAGAAGCCTGAGATAACAGGCTAAGCAGTACTGTAATTAATATAGTTTCTATGTGATTATTCAAGTCTGGGCAGAGAGGAAACCAAAGAGCAGTCTCCACCTACAAAAGACTAAGTCAGGCAATGGTGGTGCATGTCCCAGCACTTGGAAGCAAAGACAGGGAAATCTCTGAATTCAAGGCCAGCTTGACCTACTGAGGGATTTCAAGGACAGCCAGGGGGTTACACAGAGAAACCCTATCTCAAAAAACAAGCCAAAAAAAATACAGACTAATGGATTGGATATAAAAACAGGATCCATCCTTCTTTTACACCCAGGAAATATACCTTAACGTTAAGGATAGACATCATCTCAGGGTAAAAGAATGAAAAAATATATCCCAAGCAAAGACACTGAGTAAACAAACCAGAGTAGCCATTTTAATATCTAACAAAATAGATTCAAAACAAAACTAATCAGGATATAGAAGGATACTCATCAAATGAAAAATCCATCAAGAGGATATTGAAATTCTAAACATTTATTCCCCCAACACAAGGACACTCAAGTTCATAAAAGAAACACTACTTCAGCTAAAATCATATATTGACCCTCACATTGTAACAGTGTTTGACTTCAGCATCCCACCCTCACTAATGTACAGGTCATCCAGACAAAATCTAAGCAAAGAAATACCAGAATTAAATTATGCCATAAATTAAAGGGACCTAGCAAATAACCACAGAACATGCCACCCAAACACAAATGATATAATGATGTGGGATTCCCCTTTGTATGCTGTAAACATGTTTTATTACCATTGGTTAATAAAGAAGCTGCTTTGGCCAATGGCTTAACAGAGTAAAGTCAGGCAGGAAATACAAACAGAGATACAGAAAGAGAGAGTGGGTGGAGTCAGAAAGACAACATATAGCTACCAAAGGAGAAAGACACTGGAAACTTACCAGTAGGCCACAGCCTCATGGTGATACATAGATTAATAGAAATGGGTTAATTTGAGGTGTAAGAGTTACTTAATAAAGAAACTGAGCTGATAGTCCAAATGGTGTTGTAATTTCTGTGTGATTATTTGGGTCTGGGCATATGGGAACAAAAGAGCAGCCTCCACTTACAATATATCTTCTTCAGCCAGGCAGTGGTGGTGCACACCTTTAATCCCAGCACTTGGGAGGCAGAGGCAGGCAGATCTCTGTGAGTTCAAGGCCAACCTGGTCTACAAGAGCTAGTTCCAGGACAGGCTCCAAAGCTACAGAGAAACCTTGTCTCAAAACAACAACAACAACAAAATAAAACAATATACCTTCATCTCAGCTATGCATGGACTGTCTCCAAAATTAACTACATATTTGGACACAGAACAAGTCTCAACAGACACAAGAAAACTGAGATAACACCCTGCATCTTTTTGGACTACCATGGAGTAAAGCTGGATATCAACAACAGAGACAACAGAAAGTTTATGAACTCACGGAAACTGAACAATGCACTACTGAATGAAAAATGCAGGGATGAGATGCAGAGACGACTCGGAGATTAAGAGCACTGGCTGCTCTTCCAGAGGTCCTGAGTTCAATTTCCAGCAACCAAATGGTGGCTCACAACCATCTGTAATGAAATCTGGTACCCACTTCTGTTATGCAGGCATACAAGCAGGCAGAACACTGTGTACATAATAAATAATTTTTTTTAAAAAAGCAGGGATGATGCAACATACATAAATCAGTAAACATAATCCATCGAGTAAACAGACTGAACACATGATCATCTCACTACATGCACAAAACGCCTTTGGCAAAATCCAATACCCCTTCATGATAAAAGTCCTGGAGATAGTAGGGATACAAGGGACATACTTCAACTTAATAACAGCAATATAAAGCAAGCCCATAGCCAACATCAACTTAAATAGAGAGAAATTCAAAGCAATTCCACTAAAATAAGAGTAAGACAATGTTATCTACCTGCTCCATACTTATTCAATATTCAATATAGTACTTCAAGTCTTAGCTAGAGCAATAAGACAACTGAAAGAGATCGAGGTGATATATAGAGAAAGGGAAGAAGTTGAAGTATTTTTATTAGCAGATGATATATTTTTACTCATAAAAGACTCAAAAAACTCCATCAGAGAATGGAACCTATGCAACTGATAGACACTTTTAGCAAAGTAGCAGAATGCAAAATTAAAACATAAAAATCAGTAGCCCTCTTATAATGGCAAATGGACTGAGAAAAAAATAATAGAAATAATATTTTTCATAGTAGCCTAAAGCAATATAAACTATATTGGGGTAACTCTAACCAAGCAAGTATAGACTTATATGGTAAAAACTTTAAGAAATTAACAAATAGACTGAAGAAGATATCAGAAAATGGAAAGATCTCCCATCAGTAAGATTAGTAATGTGAAAATGGCCATTTTTACCAAAAGCAGTCTACAGATTTAAAGTAATGACCATCAAAATCCCAACACAATTCTTTACAGATCTTGAAAGTACCATTTTCAACTTAATAACACACACATGCACCAAAAAAAACCCACAGTATCACTAAAACAATTCTGAATAATTTTAAAAAACTGAAGAAATTGGAAACAACCTAAATGCCCATCAACAAATGTATGAATAATGAAAATGTGCTACATTTACACAATAGAATATTATTCAGCTGTTAAAAAGTGAAATTTACGGGGCTGGAGAGATGACTCAGTGGTTAAAAGCACTGACTGTTCTTCCAGAGGACCCAGGTGCAATTCCCAGCACCCACATTGCAGCTCACAACTGTCTGTAACTCCAAGATCTGACACAGACAGACATGCAGGACAAACACCAATGCATATAAAATAAAAATAAAATACAATTTAAAAAATAGTGAAATTCATGAGTCAGAGAGATGGCTCAGAGGTTAAGAACACCAGCTGGCTGCTCTTCCAGAGGTTCTGAGTTCAATTCCCAGCAATCCCATGGTAGCTCACAACCATCTATAAGAGATCTGGTGGCTTCTTCTGGCATGCGGGCATACATGCAGAACACATAATAAATAAATAAATCTTTTTTTAAAAAAGTGAAATTCACAGGTAAATGGATGAAGCTAGAAAGAGAAATCATCCTGAGTGAGGTAACCCAGGTCCCAGAAGACAAATACTGTGTGTATTCTCTTATATGTGGATGCTAGCTGCTAAGTCTTGGATAAGCAGGTCACACTTTGGGTAACCACAGAAGTCAGACATAGAGAAAGGGAATAGAAAGGCAGGGAGGGCCTCCCAAGGAAAGGAAAATCAAATATATTGTTATGGAGAGACAGCAGAGGAGACTTCAGTGGAAGGATTAAATCAGGAGGAGGATGGGAAAGGAGGTGAGAGAGGGATTATGGAGACGACTGACATTCAGGGTCATTTCGAAGCCTACAATAGAAGGTTATGTATATGAAAGAGATCTAAAATGGAGACACCAGGTAATGGGGCAGACAGAGCCCCAACTGAACATCTCTCATCAACAAATGAAGCTTCCCAGATTGGGAAGAGGTTACATCCAGTTGAGTTATTGGCCAAAGGGGCCCCATAGAAACCCCCAAACAACCTAAGATTGTAATACACAACAGGACAGATGCACATAAGAATTCATGGAGACTGTGGGAGCACTCACATGGCCTGTGCAGTTTCAAGCAGATGGGGGTCTCAGCACTGAGAGTGGGAAGTCTACATGGGCGCCCACCCCTAACAAAGAAGCTACTTTGATACTCACTGGCACAGAAAAATTTGTTTTCTCCAATGGAGTCTCAATGAGTATATAACCCACACTTCAGGGCAGGCCCCATACCCAGCTGACCAACACACAACAAATCCAATGGTATTTCTGTATACTTTCATCTCATATTGCCTTGGTGGGACACTTTCTGTCTTATTAGGTTTTCCTTGCATGTTTCCCATTTTTGTGGTTTTGTGGGATGTGGCTTGCAAGTGTGGGGGGGTGCGTTTCAGGAGGAAGAAAGAAAAGGCGTGGAGTTAGGTGGGTGAGGAGGATCTGGGAAAAGCTAGAGGATGTGAAAACCATGATTGCAACATTTTCAATTAAAAAAGTATGTTGACAAAAATAAAATAGGGCTGAGCACTGTGACACACACCTTTAATCCCAGCACTCAGGCAACGGCAGGCAGATCTCTGTGAGTCTGAAATCGTGGGGTCTATGTAGCAAATTCCAGGACAGCCAAGGCTACAAAGAAAGACCCTGTCTCAAAAAGGAAAGAAAGGGATCAAATTAGGAACGAAAGGAATCATAAATTCATCACTGCAGGAAAAGTCCATCGAGGCAGGAGCTTCTGGTCACATGGCACTCACAGCCAAGAGAAGAGAGAAATGAAAATGCATTCAGGTCTGTTTGCTCGCTGTCAGCTACCCTCTCTCCACTGTTCCACTGCTCAAGACTCTCTACCTAGAGCTGATTCTTCCCACACCAAGTAATAATCAAGACAGTCCCCCAGAGAAATTCCCACAGGCCAATCTGATCTAAATTATTCCTCATTAGGACTCTCTTCCCAATTGATTCTAGATTATGAAAAAAAAAACTATCACAGCAAGAACAACAGACCAGATGGAGTATGAGAAGTGTATGTTAGTGGGAGGCTGGGTAGAAACTGCCAAGGTTAGGGATATAGGTATTCCGCCCACACTGCCTAAATTTAAATGCCAGCACTACCATCTAGGAGCATTGAATCTCAGGCAAGTTACTTATCTCTGGACTTCCATAAGACAGCACTGATTTCCAAAGCATTGAGCTTCTGGGGTAGTCGTGAAAATTTATGTGTGTGTGTGTGTGTATGTGTGTGTATGTATATGTATACACATATACATATATATATGACACTAAGAATTTTTCAGAATTTAGAATGCTTCTAAATTAAGAGGTGGCACATGGCTGTCAATATTTGAGTGTTTTATTCTTTTAACTTGGAGTTTTCATTTGCTCTATGATAATTTCTTTCTATGTAGCTCAGGCTGGCCTCAGACTCACTGTGTAGCCCAGGCTAGCCTTGAATTCAGTCCTTCTGCCTCAACCTCCAAGTGCTTGGATTACCAACCTGCATAAACACACGTGTGTGTGTGTGTGTGTGTATGTGTGAAAGAGAGAGAGAGAGAGAGAGAGAGAGAGAGAGAGAGAGAGAGAGAGAGAAAATCACATCTCCTCCTCCTGTCTCAGTGTCCTCATCGTCCACCCTACCCCACCCCCGCCCCATGCACTCCTATCCTTCTCTTGCTCCCTATCACATGCCCCTCCTCTACCCTTGTCCCTTCTCTTCTGCCTTTCTTCTGTCTCAGTCCTCTCTGTCCTGTATATTTCTCACCTGTGTCCTCTCCCTCTCCTCCCTGTCTGCTTTCTCTTTATGTCTCCTTCATAGCTTTCTGCCTCTCACGCTCCTCTCTTCCTCTTTCTTCCTGTCTTTCTCCTCTTTCTTGTTCTGTCACTCCTGTATCACACACTCCTCTATCTATCTATCTATCTATCTATCTATCTATCTATCTATCTACATCTCTATCTCTATCTTTATCTCTATCTCTCCCCATCTCCTCCCTTTCTCTCTCTCACCTACTCCTCTTCCTCTCCCCCTCCCTCTCTTATCCCTCTTTCTATGTCTCTCTCCCTCTTCCCTCTTCCCCCTCTCTCTGTCTCTCTCCTCTTCCTCACACAGTGACTCAGTCCACCATAGCTTTGGTTCAGATCTAGGCTATGCCACTTTCTTCTGAATTTCAAGAGTGCTGGTTGGCATCACTGAGTCTCCTACAGTTCACTTACCTGAGAAGAAAAGGTAATAATAGCCCGGACTTCCCCAGGTTCTGCGGAGTACCAAAAAAGGCATTGTGCGTGCTGTGGTTGCCCAAGTGGCAAGCCCATAATTAAGTCTATGAAAATAGAAGCCATTAGTGAGCTGCTGACAAAAGAGAAGTGTCCCCACCACACTGGATCTGCAGCCTTCTCCAAGTGGCCCACACACACCAAGAGGACAAGGACAGACTCCAAGTTCAAGTGAGTTTGTGTCTATGTGTGGGTTACGTGTGTGGGGGGGTCTGTGTGTCTGTGGTGGGGAGGTCTATCTCTTTGTATCAGGAACTAGCTATGGGTACTGGACAGCAAAGTCTCCTTGAAAGAGACTACCTTGAACTAAGTCAAGAGTAAACCACAAGAGACCCAGTTGACAATCAGGGGCAACAGCGTAGACAGAATAAAGAGGCCTCAGCTTAGGAGATGCTGGCTTCTCCCTGGGAGACTGGATTTATTCATTTACAAAAGGAGTGAGCAGCAATTTGACTCTATTCGTATGAGGGGGAAGAAACATATCAGGTGCTCAGCACACCATTGACTGATGCAGGGGAGTTTAGATACTGAAATCTAACACAGTTGGGTTGAGAATACTGGTTGGTGGCTCAACTAGAGGCTGATCAGGAAAAGCTATGGGAAGCCAGAGAAAGTGGTATTGGAGAGGGCAAGACTTCTCAGATCAGAAAGTGAGAGTCTGCTACTCTGTTAGAAGCCAGCTCCCTAATAAGGCCAAGTTGCCAGCGAGGGGAGCAGCTAGGCTACAATGTTCCTGTCTCATCACTGTGTGGAGTGGACAGATGACTCCCTGTCTGGTACTTCATTCCGTGAATGAGGTTAAACTCCCCAAGTATCAATCAGTGGGGTACTAAACACCTCATCTGTGTTTTGCATACAAATAGAGTCAAATTGCTGCTCACTTTTTTGGTAAATGAATAAACCAAGCCACTCTCTCAGGAAGAAGCCTGGTTCAGGCCCAGGTCCTGCCCCAGATCCAGCTGCCCGGAGTAGGGATACCTCTGGCCTCTTCCCCTGATGGCAGAATCAGTTTACAGTGCTGTTAGGCAGAGGATAGCTGCCCCATACCATCATGCTCCTAAGGCTCAGAGAGGGCGTGCAACCTACCCATAATCACACAGCAAAGAGAGAACAGTTGTTGACAGTCAGGCTTCCATAAAAGTATGTTTTAAATGTAAGAGCCAAATAAAAGGGGGAGAAGAGCTGAAAATGCTATCTCTGAGCCTGACACAAATGGAGCCCTTAACCAAGACTATAATCAGATCCAGCAGCATTTCGAGTGATCACGATGAAAGTTGTGCGCATCCAAACGGGCCTGCCACAACCCCACAGCATTGCTAAGTGTGCAAGGCAGGGCCAGGGGGATGGCTCCGTGGGTAAAGAGTTTGCCCTGCCAGCATGAGAACCCGAGTTCAGACCCCTGGCCCCCACATCAGTCCAGGCTAGTGGTGGATGCCTGGAGTCCCAAGGCCAGGAAGATGAACACAAAAGGGACCCTGGGACTCACTGGCCTTCCTGCCTCACCCAGTTCACAAACTCCAGGCCACAGGGAGATCCTGTCCCAAAAAAACTCCGGAGACAAGGCTCAGCGCATAAGCTCTCTTGCTGGGCAAGCAGCATCCAGATAGATAGATAGATAGATAGATAGATAGATAGATAGATAGATAGACAGACAGACAGACCCAGGCAGGGTCATATACAAGCATGAAAGCACACCTATAATTTCAGCACTGGAGTCAGGGAGTGGAGACAAGAGGATCAATGGAGCTTACTGACTGCTCCAGGCTCAGTAAGAGACCTGTCGCAAAGGAATAAAGTAGAACGTGATAGAGCTGGTCCATGATGTCTTCCTCTGGCCTCTGCACACATGTGCACAAGTGTGTACACTAACACACATGCACAAGCTTACAGCACACACGAGACACATGTACATGCATGCAAGCCCACCTGCACACACACATACCTGAATGCATACAGACATATACACATATGCTAAAAATCCCCTTTTTACAATAAAAAAGACATTTCACATGTCTCGAGCACCTGCTGTGTGTGTGTGTGCGCATGCGCGCGCGCACACACACGCGTGATTCCTATGTGATACATTCTGGGTGCTCGACTTGTGAGACTTCTGAGACTACATTAGTCATATCTCCCAAGCTCACCACAACATTCAACTTCTGGACTAAACAAAATCGGCCAACTCCCCTGAGCTCTCCAAGTCCCAGGTGCTGTCCTACACTCATAGAGAGTATGACACTTATCCTAATGTCCACTGAAACCAGGTTGCTTCCAGAGCTCTGACCTCGGCAGGCAGTGCCCCGCACCATCACTGAAAGGATCTCAGCAGGACTGCCATGGAGAACAATGAATATTCAGGTAAGGCGGTTCCCAGGGGCCAAAGCTGGCACCCATTCTGCCCGGGAGAGGTGGGGGGCCTCTTCAGTCCCTCTCCACCCAAGAGGGTGCATTTCCAAGGAAGACCAGGAGGCGGGGCAAAGCGGGAAGATGAGCACTGACTGATGTCGGTGGCACACAGCCAGGTGGGACAGGGGAACTCGGGGCCCCTCCTCCTGTGACTCAACACCTTCCCAACAAAACTCAGTCCCAGCTGGGCAGCTCAGGGTCGCATAGAGTTGAAGGCCAATTTGAACAGGAACTTGGAATTCAGAATGAGTTCTCAAAACCAGGGTAAGGAAGAGTCGGGGACCTGTGTGAGGGACATCAAGACAGAGTAGGGGAACTCGAGTATCAGGGTGAAGCCTGCAGAGTGTGCTATCTGGGGACTGGACTTCCATATGGGGCAAGAATTGGGATGTGGTGTCTTGTGACTAGGCAAAGGGCTCAGGATTTGGGACAAACAAGAGTATTTAGGACTTGAGGATCAAGGTATGAGCTTGGAGAGTCAGGGGTCAGAACAGACTAGAAAAAGAAGGCTTCGTCCTTTAGAAGTGAGACTGGGGGACCCAGCATTGTAAGTGGGGAGGCTTAGAAGCTCCTATGTCTTTCTGTCTCCCTGGAAATGACCTGGACTGAAGTGAGACTTGTTGCCTGCTGGACTGTGGACAGACTCTGACTAGGCAAGCCAAAACCCAGACAGGCAGACTCAAGAGACTCACAGAGGAGAGATAGACAGACCAAGTTCAGGACTGATGGACATGAGCCATACAGATAGACACGGTGGTGGGCAGTTTGCACGTGGAGAAAATTGAGAAAGAAGGAGCCTAGGGTTCACTGGAACCCTCTGCTTCAGGTGAGGCTCTAGATAAAAACTTTGGCTATTGAAACTCTGGGAGACAAAGGTGGAGCCCACACTCCCCTGCACCTTTCGACACTCTGCAGAACCAACAGAATACTGGGAGCCTTCTCACAAGCGTTCCTGCTGTGCAAGAAGGGGGACACAGCTCGTGCTGGTGGTGTTGCTGAGTACAGCAATGTGGGCTGCCGTGCTGACCCTGCTTCTTCTGTGGCGTAAGGACATCCCCAATCACTGAGACATTCTACTCCCATCCCAATGCCTGGGGAGCCCACCACCCTCTTTGGAACCTGATCTCCCCATCTTCTGCTCCATCTCAATGTCCCCCTCCCCGTTGCCCAGCATCCCTGGTTCTGCTTGTACCCCCAACGCCAGCTGCCAGGTGTGGGGAGATGACTATCCTTTTTACCTGCTCCTCTTTCCACTGACCCCCTTAGACTGGGAAACGGAGAAGAATCTGAAACAGCTGGGAGCTGCCGCCGTACAGAATGGTATGAGGGGGTCAAGGTGGGCTAGCAGAAGTGACGGTTGGGATAACCAGGGATTGCCATTTCCCTGCCAGTGATCACTGAGGGGGCTGCATCAATGTCACCTTCTCCCTAGAATACCTTTTCTATCCCAGGAGGAAACTTCTCCAGTCTCTGGAGAAGCCTGGTTGTCTTGTTACCTGATATCCACAAAAACACTTGTGCCTCACAGTGCCCTTCTGTAACACAGGTGTGAAATAGCGAAATAACAAGTGCGGGAAGACCAAGGCCTCCAGGGCTGAGGATGTAGTTCAGCTGATGGAGTGTTTGCCCTGCTGCATTAACTGAGCACCACGGGGCTGCCTGCCATCCCAGCACTTGACAAACGGAGGCAGGAGGAGAATCAGAGGTTCAAGCTCATCCTTGGCTACATACTGAGTTCCAGAGCATCCTGAGTGATGAGACCCTGTCTCAAATAAAATAAATATATATAAATAAAAATAAAGAAAGAGAAAGGGAAGGGGAGGAAAGCCCTCAGAAAATATGGCTACTGACTTCATATTTAGTACTAGAGCGAAGGAGGACACAGCTGACTGCTAGCTGTGTTCTAGTTCTAGCCTGTCCCTTGTATGTTCTATTTGGTCCATCTAAACTTGCTCCATCTAAACTACGAAAAAAGCTGTGCTCATTGTGAGGATGTGAAAGAGGCCCCTGCACAGAGGACTGGGCTAAAGTGCAGTGTTCCGCCTTAACTGGGTGTGGAGGCATGTTTGCCTGTGACGTCAGAAGGTTGAGGCAGGAGGACCGCAAGTGAGAGAGCAATATGAGCTGCACAGGGAGAAAGGAGAAAGGGAGGGCGGGAAGAAAAGAGGGAGGGGAAGGGATGGATGGAGGGTGGGTCTTTGTGGTTCTTAAAAACACCTCTCTTCTTCTTCCCTTTGTCCCAGTCTCTCATGTTTCCCAGGACTTACAAAGATACCAGAGTAATCAGTTGGCCCAGAAATCCCAGGGTGAGCCAGCCACCTCTTGTCAGACTGAGATGGGGAAGGGGGGAGGCTGGGATGGCCTTGGAATCAGTGTGATCAGCCATGTGCTGCTCCAAACCACACAGGGAACAGGCAGCCCTAGGACCCATGGAGGAAAAGGCAGGGTTGGGGTAGGGGAACCTTCTCATCACTGAGTTCTTCTTCTCTGTGGGCAGCTGCTCGGATGTCACAAAGCATGCAGGAGCTCCAAACAGAACAGAAGCAAATGAAAACTCAGGGTAAGACAGGACGAGAGGAAGCCCCACCACCACCACCACCCTGAGAACCACAGGGACACAGGAGGCTGGAGGCCAGGCTCAGGATGGGGAATAGGGGACAACAGGAAGGAAAAGAGGGGGGAGGAAGGGGCGGATGATCCATACGCAGCATCTCTGAGGCCAGCCTCACTCCTTTCAGATTCTGAACTCTCCCAGAACCTGATCAGACTGCAGGAGGATCTAACCAATATCGAATCCCAGAGTGAGACTTGGGACGGCCAGGGGAAAGGGGCAAACTGAGTGGGAAGCGGGTGGTGCTGGGAGCTGCCAGTCAGTCTCTGAAACCTGCACCCATCCCTATGCCTTTCAGACTCTGAGCTCTCCCAGAACCTGAACAGACTCCTAGAGGATCTAATCAACATCAAATCCCAGAGTGAGTCTTGGAACGGCCAGGGGAAAGGGGCAAACTGAGTGGGAAGCAGGTGGTGCTGGGAGCTGCTGGTCAGTCTCTGAACGCTGCCCTCATCCCTGGTCCCCCAAGGCTTGAATGAGAAGCGCACAGCCTCAGATTCTCTGGAGAAACTCCAGGAAGAGGTGGCAAAGCTGAGGATAGAGATGCTACTATCAAAGGGTGAGTCTGACTTACCACCACAGTGATGGCCTGTAACCACATCCTGGGACATCCTGAGTGTGCGTGCGTGTGCGTGTGTGTCATACGAGGAGGCTGTGCTGATGCGATTGTGTGGCATGGTGTGACTGAGGGGTCTGTGTGATGGGCACGGACCAGGACAGATGGGGACATAGAAGAACACCTTCTGCTGCTGGGGCGGAGTCCACGCTGTTTTCCTCTTCCTGGGTAAGGCTAACCACCACTAGCTTTCTTCCATTCCTGGAGTCTGCCCAGCCAGGCTTAGAGGGGGATGTGATCAGCAGCAGCCCTACCCAGGTGGCAGGGACAGAAAGACAGTTCCATAGACTGAGGAGTTTCCTTAACCCTCTAGGGACCTCAACTCAGGTAAAACAGGGCTCTTTGTCTTTGATTCAGAGAATGCAGGACAAGCCAGTGTGGAGTAGGACTGGAGTTTATCCAGAGAGATTTCAACATGGATTTTTTTTTAATTATTTCTACATTTTATTTATTTTATGTGTGTGTACGTAAAGGTGGAGGAAATGCATGCCAGGGCACACATTTGGAGGTCAGGGGACAACTTTCAGGAGATGGTTCTCTCCTACCACATGGGTTCTGAGAACTGACTGAGGTCTTCAGACCTAGCAGCAAGCCCCTTTGCCCACAGAGCCATCTCATTAGCCCTAATAGAGATTTAAGCATGAAAGAGAAAGGATGTGTCCTTGGGGGGGAGGAGATGGGTGTGGGCTTCTCAAGCAGCTGCATCTTGGTCTCTCCAATAATCTCAGATGGGTGTGTGTGTGTGTGTGTGTGTGTGTGTGGCACGGGGGTGTGCGCATGTGCCGTGGTGTACTGTGGGAGTTAGAGGACAACCTCAAGTGTCAGTCCTCACCTTCCATCTCATCTGAGACAGGATCTCTTGTTAGCCACTGCATAAGCCAGGCTAGCTGGCTCAGAGGCATCCAGGAGTTCTCTTGTCTCTGCCCCCCCCCCAGCTCTAAATAGGGGCACTGGGATTACGGGTTGCATGCGGCCAGATCCAGCTTTAATCAGTTCTGGGGATCAAAACTGCGGTCCTCATGCTTGTTCAGCCCAGAGAATTTAAATGAGATTCCAGGGCAGTTCCCAACATGGTTACTATTGATGAGGTGAAAGGCCACAGGGGTGCAGGAAGATGGGACATTCTTACTGTAAACAGAACCAATAGTCTTGTTTGAGAGTCCTAGAATTTAGCTGGTGGAGGAATGAAGTCCAACCTGAGATCATACACCATGATCAGACCTTGAGCTTAGTTCCTCGTTTTAATATAAAAGATCCCTATATGGAAAGAATATAGATATACAAGTCCTTGCCGCTACTCGGTCAGCCTTCAAAGCAAATGCTAACTGTGCTGAAATTCTTGCCTCTGCGCTGTTCAGAGGCTCCTGCGAGACTTCAGCATGAGGAGCTGCTTTCCTTTTTCATGTCCCTATAATGTTCCCTCCCCCTGTCCCACCTCACCCTCACCATAGCCACCGCCATAAACTGACCCACTCAGCGCTAAGGGACTTGACACCTCCACCAGGGATGCCTCAGATCCGGAAAACACTGGCCCCTGGAGGCCACCAAGCTTGCCCAAGAGCCATTGAAGAGCCTGTAACACGGGCTAAGAATGGCTGCACTCCTGGCCCCTTCACTTCATTGCCCTTGACTTTTTCCCATTTCCTTCTGGAAAGTCCCATCTGCCTCAAAGAACAAGACAAG
Organism: Alexandromys fortis; assembly: GCF_014885135.2. Taxonomy (NCBI): domain Eukaryota; kingdom Metazoa; phylum Chordata; class Mammalia; order Rodentia; family Cricetidae; genus Alexandromys; species Alexandromys fortis. The sequence goes on along the minus strand of NW_026068156.1, from coordinate 622,992 downwards.
AGGAAGGAACTTTGCTTGGTTGGAAGGAGTTCCCATCCCTTGGGACAGTGACTCTGGGGATCCCGGCAGAAAACCCCTGTGGTTTTCTGTGGTAGAAGATTATGTTCACTGTTCACAGATTTCTCACCTCTTACCCTTTCTCTGAGTACACACATCATACACACCACACACCTCACACATATATACCACATGCACAACACACATACACAACACACAAACACAAAGCACACGCTTCACACATACACAAACACTCATCACACTACACACACGTACCTCACATACACACATACCATATACACTCACCACATACACACACCTACACAGATACATAGCACATATACATATCACATACACAGGTCACATACACACATACCACATACACATAGACCACATATACACACCACACACAAACCATACACACACATGAATACTGACCACATACACCCACAACAACTATGCACTGCACATACACAGGTCTCATACACACACACCACACACAAACCACATACACAGATCTCTCTCTCACACACACATACTGCTTTCCACCTCACCACAGGAACACTAGAATTACAGGTGCACTCATCCATAAGCCCCACACTCAGACCTCAAATTTGTTCAGTGCTTTGCCAACTGAGATCTCCCACGTGCAAATGGTTCTACTTCCTGGGGCCTGAGCTCAGCTCTGATACTGTCTGTCCCTAGGTGTGACAGTCATGAAACTTTTTCCAGTTTCAATCTCTCTCTCTCTCTCTCTCTCTCTCTCTCTCTCTCTCTCTCTCTCTCTCTCAATCTCTACTTTCCCTTAGTTTTTATTTCCTTTTAAATAAATATTCTTTTAATATTTTATTCTTAGTTACAGGAGAGGTAACATGCATGTCAGTTTAAGGTGCCTGCAGAGGCCAGACCCAGAGAGCTGGAGTTACAGGCAGTTGTGAGCTGCTATCTAATGTGGGTGCTAGGAACAGAACTTAGGTCCTCTGCAAGAGCTATACACGTTCTTAATCACTCAGCCATCTCTGTTTTGACTGAGGTGTCTATAGGGGTGATGCTGTGGCTGACATGTGGGTGGCTGAGGTGTCTGTGGTTCTGGTTCTGGTAATTAAAGTATTACTAACCATGGAGGCGTTAGTAACTTTGGAACTGGAAACGTTTCATAATGCTGGTAGCTGAGTTGTGGTTAGCTTTGGCTGCTTGTTGCTGGTCCCAGTGGTTGAGGTATTTATGAGGTTAGTGACAATTGCCATTCTGTAACCACCGAGGTGTCTTCAGTAATAGTGTTGGTGGCTGAGATTGCCTCATCAAAGAACTAGCCAGTTTCGGAGATCCCATGAAGAAAGCAATCTGCAGACAGGCTGTTAGGCTCTAAGCTTGGAGGGACAGGACAGTTCTTCCAGTCAAGACCCCTGGGTGGAGAATATGAGCAAGGAAGTCAGGACCGCGAGGGGTGCACCCACACACTGAGACAGACGGTGGGGCTGATCTAATGGGAGCTCACCAAGGACAGCTGGACTGGGACTGAAAAAGCATGGGATAAAACCGGATTCTCTGAACATGGCAGACAATAAGGGCTGCTGAGAAGCCAAGGACAATGGCACAGGGTTTTGATCCTACTGCATGTACTGGCTTTGTAGGAGCCTAGTCTGTTTGGATGCTCACCTTCCTAGACCTGGATGGAGGGGGGAGGACCTTGAACTTCCCACAGGGCAGGGAAACCTGACTGCTCTTTGGACTGGAGAGGGAGGGGGAAGGGAGTGGGAGGAGGGGGAGGGAAATGGGAGGCAGGGAGGAGGCGGAAATTTTTAATAAATAAAAAAATTATTTAAAAAAATCTAGGAATGAAAAAGAAAAGACCCCTGGGTGAATGCAGAAGAGAAACTATGCACATGCACACTCTGCCCATGGCGGTCAGGGGTGGCCCCCCACAATGCTCCTGAGCCTCTTCTCTTCTGTGTGAACCCAGGAGTTGCATGCAGCACGTGTCCCAAAAACTGGCTCCATTTCCAACAGAAGTGCTACTATTTTGGCAATGACTCCAAGCGATGGATCCAGGCCCGATTCACCTGCAGCGACCTAAAAGGGCGGTTAGTCAGCATTCACAGCCAGGAGGAGCAGGTGGCTTGGGCTCTGTGGAGACTATGGGCAGCTGGATGGCAGCCGGGGTTGGGGTAGGATCCCACCATGGCCTTCTGGAACGGATGAGAAGGACCATACGCATCTCCCCCTAGGACTTCCTGATGAAACACACCAACAAGAAGGATTCCTGGATTGGCCTCCGGGATCTCAATGTGGAGGGAGAGTTCATATGGATGGATGGAAGCCCAGTGGGCTACAGGTAAGGGAGCCTGTGGGAAGTGAGATGGGAGAAACACCAAGGAGGGAGCGGCCCCTGGATGGGGACCGCATGCAGGAGTCCAGGGCTCAGGGTTCCACAGGCTACAGGTGAAGGAGAGCAAGCCCTGGGGTCTGGACTTCTTAGCTTTCTTAGCCATAGGGAAAGGATGAAAGCCCAAAGTGAGGAGCAGGCGTAGATTGGAAAGGTGAGTCTTGGGCTGCATGCATAGAGGGAATACAGAAATAGGGGAGGCCCAGGTACAGATCCCCCAAACGGGGGAAACTCTCATATGAAGGGGGTGTAATGGGAGAGGGCCTGCAGAGAAGGGGCACCTCCCTCATCACATCCTGTGACTGGAGGTGTCTCTCGTTCCAGCAACTGGAGTCCCGGGGAGCCCAACAACGCAGGGCAGGGTGAGGACTGCGTAATGATGCGGGGATCCGGCCAGTGGAACGATGCCTTCTGTCACAGCTTCCTGGAAGGCTGGGTGTGTGAGCAGCTGGCCACATGCGAGGATTCTGCCCCTTCAGCCTCTGAGCGTCCAACAGGACCCACTACTCCAAAAACCGAACCCTGACAAACCTCTGCCCACTCTTCTGGATATCTCTCCCATCATGGAAAGCGCCAGGCCCTGGGGACCCCCTGTCAAGGCGTGGACCCCTCTATGTGACTGGAGGCCTCCATGATTATGCCCCCATCCATACTGAAGCAGCTGGCATATGCCAGCTCCCCACCAAGCTTCTACTGCTGACCTAAGCTGACCATCCCATTCCCTCTGCCTTCCTCGACCACAGCCCAGCCATGCAGCATGTATGTGGGCGGCTGAACCCACAGGGAGCTGAGGACAGATTTCTCAGGAGGCTTCCTACCCTCCTATCACGTTTTCCCCTTCTTCCCACTCTCTGCAACACAGACCGGAGGTCCCTCTCCCCAGGGTCTGGGAGTGAATGCTCCCACCAAGCTTGAATCATCAGTGAAAAAGATCATGGCTGGTCCCCAGCATTCCTCCCCCTCCTTGGAGGCTGTGTCCATGTGTTCAGGTGTAGCAGGTAGAAGCTGACAGTTTCAGAGACTTGGTGCCCACGAGCCTCTTTGAGAATGTAGTGCAACTGACACGGAATTTACACCTTGTGTGTCTTGATCATTTCTTTTCTTAAGTTACTAAAGTGACGTGCTAGGGAGGGGCGGGAGCGCAGCTCAGAAGCACCCGAACCTTAGCCAGGTGCGATGGTTACTTTCTTATAATCCAAGTAAGCTTGGAACTCTGGCTTTGGGCCAGCCTGGCCAAATCAGTGAGCCCCAAATAAAGCTGAGAGGAGGGCCAGCAATAACCTGAGTTCAATGCCTGAGTCTCCTGAGTCTCGTGTAGCGGAAGGAAAGAAACATGTCCTGAAAGCTGCCCTCCACAGTACCCCGTGGCGTGTGCAGCCCCCCCCCCACAACACACACGTATTTTAAGATGTTTAAGGTGGAGTCAACAGAGGAAGGCATCTTACATCTCTGACTCTACAGGCACACACAAAATAAATGTAATTTTAAAAACAAGGTAGAGGGCTAGAGACATGCCTCAGCGGATCCAGACGGGAGTTCAGACTGCGACACTCACATCAGATGACTCACAAACACCTGCAACAGCTCTAGGGGACCCAATGCCCCCTTCTGGCCTCCAGTCACCTGCATTCATGCTCACAAACCTACATACAAACACACACAAATAAAAAGTCTTTAAAAAAAAAAATAGCCGGGGGTGGTGGTGCACAACTTTTAATCTCAGCACTAGGGAGGCAGGCAGATCTCTGAGTTTGAGGCCAGCCTGGTCTATGTAGTGAGTTCCAGGCCAGCCAGGACAGCATAGCTGAGACTGCCTCAAACAGTAATAATGTGAGGAGGCACTAAGATAAACACCCAACCTCAGAAAGCGTCAAAAGGATGGGGAATTCATGGTCATCCTGGAACACAGCAAACTCAAAGCCAGCCTAGGCTGACAGCAACCTGTCGCAGAAAAAAAATTAAAAATATTTAACCTTAAACCAGGTGGCGCATGCCTTTAATCCCAGTACTTGGGAGGCAGAGGTAGGTGGATCTCTGAGTTCAAGGCCAGCCTGGTCTACAGAGTTCCAAGACAGTCAGGACTATTACACAGAGAAACCCTATCTTGAAAAACCCAATTATATATATATTACCTTTAAAGCCTTTAAATTCTCAGATGATTCTGGGCTCTTCCCCTTTCAAGAAGTCAGTGTGCCATTGTTCTCAGTGGGATCCCTGGGGCACCCAGCAGCTCTCCAGAATGTACCAGAAACAAGTTCTTAGGCACACCCCAAAACTGCAGAATCTGACTGAAAGGGCAGGGTCCGACCACCTGAGTTTTAGAAACTCCTCTATGTGACTCTGATGCTCTGAAGCTCTGCTTCTCAAAATAAGTGACCCAGGGATACCTGTGGCAATGGGGCTAGAATACAAATGTTGGTCCAGTAAGTCTAGGATGGACCAGGGATTCTGCATGTGGGACAAAGATACTGATGCTATTGGTGCTGGTGCTGATGCTGACGGTCCACAGGCCACTTTGAAGTAGCAAAGGTCTAAAGGGAGAAAAGTCACTCTCCATATATATTTTAGTCATACGGCCATGCCCTCTCCTTTATCTACTTTTTCTTAAGAGCAAACGTAGATTAAGGAAAAGTGAGTTTCAAGGGGAAAATCCCCCTGCCTGAAACTTGTTTAAGAAAGAGTCCTGTGCTGCCAAAGCTGGTCTCAAACTTGCTAAGTAGTGGAGGATAGTCTTGAACTTCTGATCCTTCTCCCTCTACCTTCCTAGTGCTGGGATGAGACAATCTGCACCATGCCCAGTGTATGTGGCATAAGGAATCAAACCCAAGGCACTCGACCAACTGGGTGATGGCACTGGCAGTTTGCCAGGACCTGGTCCCTCTTAACCTCATAACCCTGCCCCCATCTCTCCAGCCTACAGGCCCCAAAGATAATTCCACAGGTGCCCCATCTCCCCAGTACACCCAACCCTCCAACCTCATCTTAAAGTCAGAAGCTAGGTCAGCCCACTGTCAACTTATCACTCTCTACCTATGCCTGACACACTTGCCTCTGGACTCCCTCAGCCTGAGACTCAGGACCGGATCAGGGTGTGGGCAGATCTGGCGCCCCTACACAAGACACAACACAAGCTTAGGAATGGGATCTGCTCATCCTTTATCTCCTGTGGGGTCAGCGTCCCTCCAGGGCCCGATCTCGGGCGATAACGGCCTCTTCAAACTTGATCATGAGTGTGGTCCCCTTGTGCCAGTGCGCTGTAACCTTGGCAGGGAAGCCACTGTGTGTGAGCACAGCTTCCACGATGCCCGCCGTGAAGCTGGCACAGTTGAGTGTGCTGTTCTCCTTCGGCACCGAGATGTAGGTGTTAATGAGCGGCTCCCTCTCAATGATGTAGAAAGTGCGAGCGTCGTCATTGGCCTGCTCCAGCTTGTCGGCCTCCTTGCCGAAGAGTGCCTTCCACACTGCGCCCTTGACGAACAACAGCGCACCCAGCACTTTGGTCTCACGCCGGGCACCCTTTTCCCGGGCTACCAGGGCATCCAGGACTCGGGCACCCACCTGACGGCCTAGGGCAGCCAGGCGTGCCTGAAGCTCGGCCACAGAGAAGACGCGGCTCTGACAGTGCTGCACGAGCTCAGAGAAGAGAAGGGCAAAGGCGCTCAGGCTCACCTCGGTGCGTGGCCGCACCAGTGCGCGCTCCAGCAGCGCCGATTTCCCGCGCGTGAAACGCGCTTCCATGCCGCCGCCCTGCAGGGAGACCAAAAGTCAGGGTGATGGATGGATGAGGCCTGGCACCAAGCGCCAGAGGGAGAACCTCTTAGAAATACCCACACAACCCAGCTGCACCAGCGCTGAGCACTACCGTGCCCAGTGGAGGGGAGCTCTATAATCTTGCCAGCCAGTGGGGGAAAGAAGACAGATGAGAAGTAGAGAAGATGCAGAGATGACTCAGCACTTCCGAGCACGTCCTGCTCTTGTAAGTACTAGAGTTCAGTTCCCAGCACCCACTTCAGGTGGCTCACAACCACCTGTAACCCTAGCTCCAGGGAGAATCGGTGCCTCTGGCCTCTGTTGGCACTGCGCTCACATGCACAAACCCACACTCAAACACACACGCATATACAAAATGAAACAAAAAATTAAAAAGAAATCTTTAAAGAGGATTAACGAGAGCAACGGAAACGACCCGAAAGCTGGAGACCCAAGAGGTTTCTTATTCATGAAAAGCACTTGCAGCTGGGGACCCAGCTCAGCTGGTTCAGAGCTTGCCTAGTATATGCATGAAATCCTAGGTCCGATACCCGGTACTGTATCAAGCCAGGTACAGTGACGCACTTCTGCAATCCCAGGACTCAGGAGGTGGAGGCAGAGGCAGGAGGATCAGGTGTCAGAGGTCATCATCTGCTACATATGGAGCTTGAGACCAACCTGGGCTATATGAGACCTTGTCTCAAAAGGGGGGGGGGGGGCTGAGCAGTTAAGAATACTTGTTGCTTTGTAGAAGGGCACCGACATGGTGAATCATGTGGACCTTCTGTAACTAGTCCCAGGAGCTATTCTGCTGCTGAAGGCACCAGGCGTGTGTGTGTGTGCAGATAGAACACCCAAATACACAAAACAAACTTCAAACAGATAGTCTTCCTAAAGAACTATCACCGGGAGCGACAAGATGGCTCAGGAGTAAAGACACTTGCCTGATACCCCAGGTTGAGCCCCCAGAACTCACACAGTAGGTGAGAATTCACTCTCAAAAGCTGTGCTCTTACGCCCACGCACGCTCACAAACACGCACTGAATAAAAGCGTAACTCTCAAGAAGTTAGCACATGGCAAGAGAATGGCTGAAACCGAAGGTGACGTAGATATGACAGGACGCTGGGTGCAGAGGCGCACACCTGTAACCCCAGCACTCAGGGCCTGAGGCAGTCAGTTCCAGGGCTACCTAGGCCACAGTGAGACCCTGCATGATGGTTCTCCTTCACTACCTAGATTTAGAATCATCATGAAAACACACCTCTGGATTTCCAGGTAAGTTTAACTCAGGGAAGATCTACTCTGAATGTGGACATCGCCCCCTAGGGCTGAATAAAAAGGATGAAGTCACCTGAGCGCGTCATTCATCTCTCTGCTTTCTGCCCACGGGTGCAAGGCGACCAGCTGCCTCAGGCCCCTGCCATGTCTTGTGGATTGGTCACAGAAAGAGACCTGTCCTTCTTTTAGTCGCTCTGTCGGAGATCTGACCACAGCAACAACGAGAAAGGCTCTAATACACCCTGCCTTTAAAGCGGACGGTTGAGGAACGGTGAGGAGACAGAGGACGGTCAATTATGTTTAGTTGGCGGGTGCTCCAGCCCAGACTACCCTGGAGACCTTCCTGCTCAACTCCTCCAGGAAAGCAAGTGACTGACAGAAAGAGGGTGAGTCAGGGCCAAGGCAGGAGAGTGTGTAGAAAATCCCTAACCCTATATCCGGGGAGGGGGGCGGCACCGAAGGTGTCTAGGCGTCTCCACGGTGACCCTTAACTATAGATTTCCCATTGGGAGGTCGCATCGCACAAACTCTCTAGAAGGCTGCACGGATGGTGGGGAAACTAGTGGAGGAGCCAGGAGGAAGTACTGGGAGCCTCAGGGCCTCCCGTGCCTTCAGCAGGGGGCCCCAGCAGTGAATGGAGACTCTCCCCCGGAGCTGGACCTCGACGTATCTCCAGAAAACCTTCGTCACTTCTGGGGGAGGCATCGGAGCCGCCCGCCCGCCCCTACAAAGCACGTCCTAGGGACCCGGTCCTAGGAGACCAACCAGTACGGACCATCCTGCCACCCAGCTGGGGAAGCAGACAGTGCAGAGCACGCCACAAGGCTGCTGTTCCACTGAGCTTTTCAAGGGCCGGGACCCCAAAACCTGCATTGCCTCCCAAAACCCAAAACAGACTGACCCGGGAACGCTGCTCGGGACGCACAGAGAAAAGACGAGCCCCTTGCGTGCAGGAGTAGTGTGTTGGGCCGGGAAAGGTCTGAACCGGAACTGGGCTGCCGTAGGTTCAGCGGAACTTCTTGACGGCGTCGTAAAAAAAAAAAAAAAAAAAAAAAAAAAGCCCGAGTGCGCAGGCGCGTGTGGGCTAAACTGAGCTCACGGAGGGGCGGGGTGATGCGGTGACCAAGAAGGGCGCTAGGGGGCGCGCGCGTCCTTCCCTGGTCAGCGGCCCAGAACTCCAGCCTGCTGGGGACTAGGCTTGGCCTTTGAGCAGGAGCACAGACATGTCCTGGGAACATGTTTTCTTATGAATACCCGTGAGGTGTAGGTGTGATGCATTTTCTCACGGTTTACCCAGACGTGAGAAGGATGATAAAGGACACTATGGATGAAGGACACTTAATCCGGGGGATGTTTTTCCATCTTCCACAAAAGGTGTGGCTCCAATGCTTTAGTAACAGTCGTAGGATTACATGTATTTATTTGTTGTGTATTTCTATGGGTCAGGAAAGTGATAGGACAACTTGCAGAAATGAGTTCTCCCCTTCCATCAGGATCAAACCCAGGCCATCATCCTGAGCAGCAGGCAGTTTTACCTGCGGAGCCCTCTGACCACTAATATTTCCTCTGTGTGTCTGTGTCCAGTGTGCCCACATTCCTGTGAGGAGAGACCAGAGGTCGACACTGAGTGGATATCTCTATTGTTCTGGGACTTATTTTTAAGACAGGGTCTATCTTACTGAACTTGGGGTAACCATTTCTGCTAGCTGGCAGCATCTCAGGAAATCCTTCTATCTGCCCCACAAATACATCGCTGGTAGCTGTTCTGGGGTCATAGGTGTGCACCAACACACCCATCTTCACCTCTTTCTTTCTTTACCTATTTATTTATTTATTCTTTCTTTCTTTCTTTCTTTCCTTCCTTTCTAGGGAACTGGGAATCAAACTCAAATCTTCATGCCTGTACTTTACCCACGGAGACTCCTCCCCAGCCCCGTAATCGTTTTGTGCTGTTCATTGGTTGGTTGTTGCTTGCTTGAAAGAGCCTTGCTATGTAGCCCACGCCGGCCACAAAATCAAGATGCCTTGGACACTGGGATGACATATGTGCCCAGCTCTTCCTGTGTTTAGCTGACCTTGATAAGAGGAAATGCAAAAGGCAGTGAACGTGGTCATTTTTTCCTGAAGTCCATTCATATCAACAGGCATATGACAGCTGCATGATGAACTGATTTATTTCACCGCGCTGGAAGTGAAACCTAGGGCCCCACACATGCTAAGCAAGTGCTTTCCAGCCGAGCCTGTCCTGGCACCACGTCTTTAGTTAAAACATCCTAGCAGCCACATTTGAAATGGTATGAAACAGTAACCTGAATTGTTTGGTTTTTCTGTGCTAAGTGTGGAACTCAGGGCCACACATGTGCTGAGCAGGTGTTCTGCTGATAAGCGGCATCCTCAACTCTAAGCTCATTTTAATATTGTGTGTGCGGTGTGCTTGTGTGTGTGCGTGCTCATGCGTGCAGAAATGTGCATGTCACCAGGCACCCTTAATAAATATCAAAATTCAATAGGCAGAGGCAGGTAGATTTCTATGAGTTGAGGGCAGCCTGATCTACACAGGGAGTTCCAGACCAGTCAGGGCTAGCTACATAATGAGATCCTGTCCCAAATGGGAAGAGGAGGAGAGGGAAGAGGAGGAGGCCCTGTGCCTGTGGAGGCCAGAGGTCAACCTTGGGTGTGTAGACCAGGCTGGCATCAAACACAGAGCTCTGTTTGCCTCTGCCTCCTGTTTGCTGGGATTAAGGGCACGCAGCACCACACCTGGCTTTGGTTTCCTTTTTGAAACAGGGTCTCTGGCTGGGACTTAGAGTTCCCCAGTTCAGCTGGGGTGGCTGACCATGAGCCCCGTGGATCCCCCTGGCTCTGTCTCCTCGGCACCAGGATTACAGCTGTGCACCAACATATGTGACCATTCACGTGGGTTCTGGCAATGTAGTGAGGGCTCTAAAGAGTGAATTATTCCTGGAGGGACCCTTGTACTGCTGGGTGCTCCCCTAGGACCCCGGATTAGGTACAGACCACACCCAAACACCAATTTCCAAGCACGAATCAAACACAAAGAGATCGTTTATTAAGTAAGGCGAAAAGACCAGGTGACTGAACCCTAATCAAGCAGAAACAGCAGCAAACAGCTTTGCAAGCGTTAGTTTCAAGAGAGAAAAGGGGAGGTTTGTGTTTGAATGAGGCAGGGTGTGTTGGTGAATTCTGACTGGGTACTTAATCTGGTTAGTCAAAATAATAATTTTGATAGCTGGACTTTGATGTTCTGATAGCTGGACCTTGGTGATCAGCCTCAGGAATGAGTCAGTGGCCAATAAGAGAATAGACATTGAGGGCTGGCTTCAGGGGTGTAATCTAATGGTTTAGCAAGGGTGAGGGAAGGGGAAAGGGCAAAATCTGCCGGTGCCATGTTTGCCGTGCTCGGGCCTGTGTCTGCCGTGCTCGGGCCTGCTAAAGCCCTTCAATCCCCTGACCCAAAATACTATTTTTTAAATGTTTTGCTTTGTTTTAAGAACTAGGGAAACGGCTCAGTTGCTAAGAGTGAAGGGGGCTCTTTTCCAGACCCCAATTAGGCACAAAGCACACCTCAGAGATCCTTCAAGCGGGGAAGAAAAGTTAAAGTGGCTGCTTTCTGACAGGCAGGAAAGCAGAGCCAATGGCCTTGTGCGTGTCATTCTTAAGAAAGGGGAAGTCTGTGTTAGAATGGGCTAGGATGCAGTGATAAAAGAGATAGAGGATGAGGGAGAAGGGGATGAGGGAAAGGGGGAAGGGTATTTGTCTCAGAGGGACAAAGGACTGACTGTCTCTACATAAAGGGAGACAGACACAGCACACAGGCAAATGGTATATATATATATGTGTATATATATACACATAACGTGTGTGTGTGTGTGTGTGTGTGTAAAAGGGAAAATTCCCTGTTAGGATGAGGTGTTCAGTTTTAATTTGGTGAACCAAAGGGGGCTTCTGATTTCTGGACTTTGGTAGTCAGCCTCAGGAGGAAGTGGCCAAATGAGGGAATAGACCTTGGTGGATAACTTAGGAATGTAATCTCACAGTTTTTAGCAAGGCAGAGGGGACAGAGAGAAAGACAAGGCCTGCCTGAGCCACATGCTCAAGTGGGCTAGTGTCCCTTCAGAGAGTACTAGTTGCCCTTGCAGAGGACCACGGTTCAAAACACCAGCACCCACCTGGTGGTTCACAACCATTCCAGGAATTCAATGCTCTCTTCTGACCTCCACAAGCATGAGGCATGCATGTGGTACAGATACATGCAGTCATATATGCAGTCAAAGCACCCATAGCATAAAATGGACAAATCTAATTATTTTTAATAGATTTGTTGCATTTTTATTAATTTTGTGTACATGTGTGTATACTTGCATGTGTGTGTGCCGTAGCATGAGTAGAGGTCAGAGGACAACTTTTGTGAGCCAATTCTCTTCCTCCACCATTTGAGTCCTTGGGGCTGACAGCCCCAATACTGCTTTTTTTTTCTTTTTTTTTTTTTTTACTAAAATCTCTTTATTGAAGCACACTTGGTACAGAAAATTTCACAGATATTTAATGATAGACATGACATTTTGATATATGCTTATGTCCAGCAACCATTACCACCACCAAGGCAACAAATTAATCACTCTCAAAACCATATTCATATGCATTTATAATCTTTTTTTCCCCAATACTGCTTTTAATTAGTATAATACCTCCCATATTGTCCTGGTGGGCTTTTGTCAATTTGAGAAAATGCCTCCAGCATCTGAGAGGTAGAGGCAGGAGTATCAGGTGTTCAAGATCATCCTTGGCCTCACAGGTCAATCTTGGAAGTAAATGAATATTAATATTTTTTCCATTTGCTCAATTTCGATCAGTGAACATTTCTACTGTTCTAAAAACAAACAAATAAAAAACAAAGCAACAGAAACAGTAAATATAACTGAATATGGTGCTGAATGCACCAGCTCCCATGGTGTAATGGTTAACGCTCTGGATTCTGTATCCAGCGATCTGAGTTCATATCTTGGTGGAACCTGTTCCTTGAGGAAGAGACCTGGTCAGTCTTCTTCATCAACCGAGACCATGAAACCCAATATAAACGGGCTGCCCATGTATGCTTCAGCACTGCAAGGGACTTGTTTCACCTTCTTTTCAAGGTGCTGTGTGCCTATAGCCGCTGCACACTGGAGGCTGTGAACGAAGGAATTGGACCTTATATGGACCCTTCTCCAAGACTGAACCACCGCTTAGAGATTCGGTGGTGGTGGAGAGGCTGGAATGTTGCAGGTCTGGAACCTAATTACAATGTCTGCTTGGTTCTCATGGTCTGACCTTCTGAAATGTATCTACTAGCAGAACACTAGAGTCCAGGAGATAATATCTGAGACCTGTAGCAGAGATTTCTCCACTTTGTTGCCTGCCTAGTTGATGTTTCTGCCGATGTATTTGACAAGCATTTTGCATCTCCCACTATCTATAACCATATCTAAACACCACTATTTAATAACCCCCCAAAATAACCATAATTACATTTTTTTAAGTCTGGCTTAAAGATGGTTCTGAACTTGCAGCAATCCTCCTGCCTCTGCCCTATCAATGCAAACACACAACTCTCACTTCAATAGTAATAAGAGACAAGTTTATTCTGGAGGTAAATTGTCAATGGCTGTGGCCCAGGGAACACAGATTTATGTCACCCTCAAATTCTATGCTATGCTGTGATAAAAAGTCTATGACGTCTTCCTAGCGCCAGAACAAAAAGAAATCAACACACTGGGGCGGGAAGAGCTGACCCAAATGAAATCGTTAGGGCAATTTATTCGACTTTAAAATGAAAAGCCCAGGGCGGGCAAACTGTAGGTGAGGGCAAGGCAAGCAAGGTGCCCAAAGGAGAACGAAGACAATAAGATGTCGTGGAGGTTAATCACACGTGATGGGGACTGGAGCTTTAGAAAAAAGACTAAGGAAGCCCAAGCCAAATCGTTACGGAGCTTAAAACTGTACTCAGACAGGGGCCATCATCCTAAAAGAAAAGAAAAAGGGCGAGGGGCGGTGCTTATAGACTCAGCTAAACCTAATTAGTCCAATCTGTACTGAGGAAGGAGAATTACATCACCTGAAACTGAAGCCGCCTCCCAGCGGGTGGTCCTTAGCAGGACCCTGACCCACCCCATTGCATTAACCCTTTGGAGAGGAGACAAGGGCCCTGGAGAAGACTGTCGCCACAGCAGATCAAGAAGCCGGCGTTGGGTAGCGCAAGGGTCCAGAAAAGGATCTTGGAGGCGAAGTGGGGCCTTGGGTGCTTCTCCCGATAAAGCAACGACAGACACTCTTGTGGAATGGGGTAGAAGTCAAGAGCCCTACCCCACTATGCATGCACCAGGACCCGGACCCGGGTTTGTAGGGTTGGGGTTGGGCGGTACTGCACGCCAGCCCAGAAGGGGATTGTGCAGAATACGTGGGAGACCCCTCTACCTGTATGCTCTGAGAGGCTGAGCTGAGCTGCTCCAAGACTGGTGTCTCAAGACCTCCCCGTCAACTCCCCCACCACACTCCGCCCCAAGAACAATCCAAAGCAGATAGAATGGGAGACGCAGCTGAGATCCACAAAGAAAGGACGAGACCGATGCAGGAAGAGCTGGGGTCTCACCGAAACTGCACCGGGCTGTTTGCAAGCGTTTTGAGTCATTAAAAGGATACCATGCGGGCTCAAGTACGGGGAGGGGCGGACAAATGCACACCCAGGTTGTGCGAGAGAGCAGCCGCAAGGGGGCGCGCATGTCTACCTGACTCAGCAGCCTATCTGAAATCTACCCTGAGCATTTTTCTATTTTGAATTAGCTACTTAATGACATTTTCATACTTATCTAGTTTGGGTTGACTCTTCCCTTAAATCTCCGCTCTTCCATCTTCCTGGCCCCCAATCCCACTATGACCCTACCTCCCCAGTATCCTTTCCACTTTCAACATATATGTATGTGTGTATATATGTTGTATGTATACATATATATATACATATATGCATATGCGTGTATAAAGTTAGACTCCACATATAAGAGGCAGCATTTTGCCTTTCTCAGTCTGGCTGATTTCACTTAACACAGTGATTTCCAGTACCATCCATCTTCCTGCAGATTTTTCTTTTGTGCTGAATAAATTCCATCGTGTATATGTGCATCACATCTTCATGGCCATCAGTTGATGGATGTCTATGCTGTTTCCATTTCCTGGCTATTGCTAACAGAGCAGCAATAAGCTCTATTACATTATCCATTGCATGGATGAGCAAGTGTCTCTGTGGTAGGATGTAGATTCCTGTGGGTATTTTTAAATTTTATTTTTATTTTAGTATTTGTGTGTGCGTGTGCTATGGTATGCATGTGCGGGTCAGAAGTGGCTCTCTTGTCCCACTGTGTGGATCCCAGGGACGGAACTCAGGTAAGACGATGCCAAGTCCCTTTTACATTCTGAGCCAGTTCACTACCCACCCAAACTCGTCTTTTATAGCCATGATCCTCCTACAACAGCCCCCCAAGTGATGAACTTACAGTTCAGCTGCATCGTGCCTGGATTACAGCAATGAGTGATCAGTCGCATCCCCAAATCCAAGCCCTAAATCTAGTCTCCCCACCAGTCGTGAACTTCTGTGCCACATACAACCCAATAACCGCTCAAGAGCCGTTATCATTCCTCTTGGCATTTATCGTCATGAATCATAAACTACAAGCACAGAAATTAATGGGTGCATTTGTGTACACGCTCTGAACCCACAAGGTGACACAGCCAAGCACACGAGGAATGACACACAACACAGTACATCCCCAGAGTGTACATTGCTCACCACTGCGGTGACACACACAAAATAGCCACATGCACACATACACACTCAAGCTAATGGGGAGGCATATCCCTCATATCACCTACAGCCACCCTCGCAATGACACACTTTGAGGGCTTCACAGGAACAGCTATCCATCAGGACATGCCTATTCTCATATATGTCAGGCCATACATGGCCTCTTTGTGTGGCCCATAAAGAGTAACGCATGCTGTGACTTCCATGTTCTCTTTCCACCGTAACATCTTCTCCTTGAATGCACGGAAACTCCATATGCCACAAAATGTCCCCTTACGTGCACACTCCACAACAGTCATTCCCCCAGATGGGTAATTCTCTCTATGAGGATGAATGGCAGACTCACACTCAAGCCGGGTACCCCCATTTGCCATCTTCACTAGCAGGTGCAATCCCAAGTCCTTCCAGCTGTGGCTATGATGTCCTCTTATTTACTTAGAAGTGGGCGCTGTCAGAGAGGAGAAAGCTGAGGTCAGGCAGACCGGCACTAGGTCTGGAACTCCACCCCAACACACCTCCCTAGCCCCCGGCTTACGAGCGAGGGCTTTCTTCTCTAGCGCTTGAAGGGTTTTCTTGATGTCAGTTATATCTGGTGGGAGAAGAGACAGGCAAATCTGGAGTAGGGCCGCAAATAAAGCCCTAATATCATTAGCAGTTTTCAGTTTAAGTGAAGGAGATTCAGATGTTGGTGGTTCGCGGTAGTGAAATGGTGTGTGTGTGTGTGTGTGTGTGTGATTTGTGCATGTGTATATGTTCACAGTATTTGCACTTGTGTGTGCAAATGGTAAAGAAGTCAGAAGCTGGCACCAACTAGCTGTTTTCCTTTATGACTTTATTTTTGGAAACATGGTCTCTCATTGAACATGGGGATTTGGCTAGACTGGTTGACCAGTAAGCCACATGTATCTGCCTATCTCTACCACCACCACCCTTGCCCAACTGCTAGGGTTGCATAGCTGTGCCACCAAGCCCAGTTCTTACGTGAGCCCTGGGGATATAAACTCAGGTCCTCATGTTGTCCCTTACTGGCTGTGTCACCTTCTCAGCCCCACCAGTGTTCCAAGCGCCCAAACAAATCCACCCAAAGAGAGCAGGCCTGTGAAGGAATACCTTCTGGCACCGTCTTCAGCTTGTCATTTCCACTCTGCACTTTGCTCGAGACTGTAGCAATGTTACTCTTGGCCTCCCGGATGCCCGTCTGGACAGCTTTCCAATGATTGTCTTGCTGATCCTGGCACTGCTGCACCAGGCTTGAAACTAAGGGCACAGCGTTTGAGATGTTCAGATGGCCGCCCCTCTCCTGTCCCACCAGCACCACTGTGGGCCTCCTCTGCACCTCCCACTCACCATTCAGAAGCTCCACTCTCAAGCTCCACAGCTCCCTGGACATTTCAGAATCTGTTTAGGAGAGGATAGAAAAGCTTTTAAGACCCCCACCCTCCTTTTAGCCTTCTTGGAAATGGAGTTGGGGGAAGGGAGAGGTAGCAGAGGAAATTCCACAATCCCGCCCCTCTCCCAGCTCCCAGGATCACTTGCTTTTGACCAGGACCAAGGCCGACAGGATGATGCAAAATGAAAAGATGAGAGCGAGGAAGACATATAAGATCATGATGGTTCTGTGCAACCAGGGGGGGATCTGGGGTGTGTCCGGTGATGGCTTGACCTGGGCTGGGACAAAAACACAGAGCACATGACTTGCAGAGCCCAGCCCCACCAAGCAGGCCATCATTACTGTCTGTAGCATCTATCATCAGCACCGAGGACCACCGAGGACATCCCCACTCAGTGAGCATCAGTACTACTACCTTGTATTCCTTACACTGTGACCCTCACATTCCTCTCAACAAATTCTGTCACCCAAAGACTAAAAGCACAGCCAACAGCACTGCCTGAAGCATTTTCAGAAACCCCACTTCCATAGTCTCAGCTACAAAGCTGCCCCCACCAGAGTACGTAACAGTAGTGTTGGGGGGGCACTGGGTATCCTCCTCTGTCACTCTCTGCCTGTTTCTTTGAGGCAGAGACTCTCTTGTTTATTCAGCAAAGCTGGGAATTAGCACGACCCTCTTGTCTCCAGCCCTTGATGCTGGGGTTGCAGACATACACAGGACACTTGGTTTATTCTGTGGGTGCTGGAATCTGAACTCTGGCCCTCATCCTTGTGCAGCATCACTTTTAACCACTGAGTTATCCACATCCCCAGTCCCACAATCTAGTTAGTTAGCTAGTTAGTTAGTTAAGGTTTCTTATATCCCAAGCAAGCCTCCAACTCTCTGTGTAGCCTGCAATGACCTTTAATCTCTGCTTTGAGCCCCCAAATGTTAGAATAATAGGCGAGCACCCACACCCAGTTTATACAGAAATGGGGATTGAACCAGGGCATTGTGCATGCTGGGCAAGTTGTCTCCAGCTGAGCCACAACCACAACTGCATCGCCATCTTTAATGCCACCAACCCCACACTCTCCAGCACTCACCCCTCCACGTACTCCTTAAGGTTAGCGTGGGGTGGGCAAGCAGGTGTCTGCTCACCTTGTTTCTTGGGTGCTGATTGTTTGAGTTTGAGCTCTTCCTTGTTTCTGAAGGCCAAGGTTATATTCTCATAGTCAGGATGGTGAGTACCTGTGTATGGTTTGTTGAGAGGAGATGCTGAGACTCATCCAGATATTTGGGGCGTTGGTAGGGGAGTTCAATCTAGGGGATTATACTAAAGCAGGCATGAAGGACCAAAATCAGCCCTGTGATTAAGCAGTGCAGATGTCGTGAGCCCCTCGAAGAAAGGAGCTCCTCTGTCCTGACCGCTCTTACCTCAGGCTTCCTTATTTCCCCTTCCCATCCCAAGTGTCCTGACCTTCATTATGGCCTGGCTTCCTCCGGGTCTTGTCCTGGGAGGCTGATGCCTGCATTCTGCTTGGTTGGTTGAAAGAGATTACCACAGCCTTGGGCCCTGGACCTCCCAAGTGTCCTCATATCCCCACCTACCGGAAGGCGTCAAGACGGATGAGGAAATCTGAGGGTGGACGGGAGGGAAGAAGGCTTCATCTCCTGCTTTCAGGGATCCACACCAGATCTCCTGCTCAGAGGCATCTCCAGTTTCCGCAACACTCTAAATGACTCCTTTAGAGTGACAGAAGTCTCATGGGTGGCCAAGAGGGGATCCTATATGTTAGGACAGAAGAGAGATTTTGAGGAAGCCAGAGGGTCTGGGTAGAAACACACACATGGTTTTTTGCTGTTGTTGTTGTTGTTGTTGTTTTGTTTTGTTTTGTTTTGTTTTCCCCAAGACAGGGTTTCTCTGTGGCTTTGGAGCTGTCCCAGAACTAGCTCTTGTAGACCAGGCTGGTCTTGAACTCACAGAGATCTGCCTGCCTCTGCCTCCCAAGTGCTGGGATTAAAGGTGTGCACCACCACCGCCAGGAAGGCACACACATGGAACAGACAGATGGAATGGGCCTGACTGCATCTCCCTGACTTTTTTGGGGGTGGGCAGAGGACAACCCCAGCTTTTGATCCTCAGGCAATGGCACCTTGTGTTTAAGGCAGCCTCTCTCAGTAGCCTGGAGCTCACCAAGTATGCAAGGCTAGCTGGGCAACAAGTCCTTAGGCTCCCTCTTTCCACCTCCCCAGCTGGGATTACAGTTGTGCCCCGCATGACCAGCTTTTCTTCTATGCTTTCTGTTTCCACAAGAAAAGCTGTATCAACTCAGAATCTGACTTTTAAAACAGCGGCTGAGTTCCCTCTTCCCAAAACACCTTCCTTCTCCACTCCATAGCTCAACCCTGCCCCATCCAAGTTCTACTTTTCATACAAGTATCACATGTTCGTTAAAGGCTAGACTCACAACCATAAATATAAAGACTTCGGTTCCCAGCACCCACGGCTGTCTCTCCAGCCACCTTATTTAAAAAAAAAAAAAAAAAAAGTATCACATGTTAACCGATTGCACCATGGGAGCAAAACGGATGTGAGGCAAGAAGAGAAAACCACTTTGACACCACACCTACATCTAAACTGAGGGCAGACCCAAGTCCGCAACAATTGCCCTGTGCATCCTCAAGGTATTCTCCCCCCCCCCCACATGGACACACCAGAAGGAAAAAAGGCACTCACTCCATCTATCTGTTCCCCTTCCTGGTTCACACACATGCATTCACACACATGCACATTCAAACCTCCAAATGCCTTCAGTCAGAGCTTATGTATGTATGCCACACGCTTATTTGCATACTATTGTAACTATGACATATCCACATGAATATGCATGTGTATTCGCATATTTCGAGTGTCTATCGTCTAAGTGATGTCTTAAATTTTTTTTTGATGTCTTAAAATTTTTAAGACTTTAGTTAAAGAACTGCTGGAGATATCACCATCATTGGCCTCAACTTGTTCTACAGAGCTATAGTAATAAAAACAGGATGATATTGACACAAAAACCAATGTGTTGCTCAATAGAAATGAATTGAAGACCCAGACATAAATCCTCATGTCTATGGACACCTGATCTTTGACAAAGAAGTGAAAAATACACACTGGGGGAAAAAATAGCACCTTCAACAAGTAGTGCTGGTCAGACTGGATGGTTGCATGAAGTAGAATGCAAATAGATCCATATTCATCACCCAGAATAAAAGTGAACTACAAATGGATCGAGAACCTCAATGTAAGGCCGGATATACTGAATCTGATAGAAAACAAAAGTGGGAATAGCCTTGAACTCATGAGCCAGGAAAAGGCTTTCTGAACAGAACATTGATAACACAGGCACTAAGATCAATAATTAATAAATGGGACCTCATGAAACTGAAAAGCTTCCGTAAGGCAACTGTCACTATCATTCAGACAAAGCACCAGCCTACAGAGTGGGAAAAGATTTTTACCAACTACACATCCAACAGAGGGGCTAATATCTAAAATATATTTTTAAAAAACTTGAAAAAACTGGACATCAAGAAAACAAATGACCCAATTTAAAATAGGATATGGAACTGACATAGAATTCTCAAAAGAGTGGGCTGGAGAGAAAGCTCAGTGACTAAGAGCACTGGCTGCTCTTCCAGAGGACCTGAGTTCAATTCCCAGCACCCATATAGCAGCTCATAAATGTCTGTAATCCAGCTCCAAGTGATTTGACACTCTCATACAGACATAAAATCAGGAAAAACATCAATGTTCATAAAATTAAAAAAATACTAAAAAAAGAATTCTCTTGACAAAAAACACAACACTTAAAGAGATGTTCAACATCCTTAGCCATCAGGGACATGTAAATTAAAACCACTTTGATATTTCATTTTACACCTATCAGAACAATCATGATCAATAAAAGAAATGACAGCTCTTGCTGGGAAAGGGGAACACTCATTCATTGCTGGTGGGACTGCAAGTTCGTGAAACCACTATGGGAATCAGTGTGGCAGTTCCTTGGGAAACTGGGACTAGATCTACCAAAGGACCAGCTATACCACACTTGATCATGTAACCAAAGGACCACTAGAGCCTAGATGTCCATCAACCAACGAATAACCAATATCTGGTACATTCACACCATGGAATATTATTTAAAAAATTAGATAGTCAGGTAATGGTGGTGCACACACCTTTAATCCCAGCACTGGGGTGGGGGGCAGAAGCAGGCATATTTCTGTGAGTTCAAGGCCAGCCTGGTCTACAAGAGGTAGTTCCAGGACAGGCTCCAAAGCTACAGAGAAACCCTGTCTTTAAAAAACAAAACAAAACAAAAGATGCCCCCTTTGTGCCTACTGAATAGGTGGATGGCTGGTACCAAGGGTGGAGAAAAGAAAAGAAATTATGCCAGGTAGTAGTGGCAAAAGCCTTTAATCCCAGCACTTGGGAGGCAGAGGCTGGCAGATCTCTGTGAGTCTGAAGACAGCCTGGTGTACAGAAAGAATCCCAGGACAGAAAGGGCTACACAGAGAAACAATGTCTTGAAAATCATTTTTTTTAAAAAAAAAAAAAAGTGAAATCATGAAATTTTCAAGTAAATGGAGGGAGCTAGAAAAACATCATCCTGAAGGAGGTATAACCCAGCCCACAAAAGACAGATACGATATGTATTCTCCTATGTGTAGATGTTAGCTTTTTAGCCTTCAGTATGTATACTACAATCTGCAAAACCACAGAGGTAGGTATAGGGTAAGAGACTGGACGTGGGGACAATCTTCAAGGAAGGAGAAATAGAATAAGTAGTTATGGGAAGATTGGAGTGGGAGGATTAAATGGGAAGGCAGAGGGAAGAGGGAAGAGGGGGTAAAGGAGGGAATACAGGGAGGAGCAGCTAACAATAAGTGCCATTTGAGGGGCCATATATAAACCTATTCCTGTTGATGTTTCCATATATGTGTGTGTGTATATATGTGCATATATATATATATGTGTGTGTGTGTGTGTGAATGAAAGAAATGTAAATGAAGTCACAAAATAACAGGGCAACAATGCCCCAAGTAGATTAGACATCTTTCCCCACCAAGTGAACCCTCCAGTGCCAGGAATAGGTTATATTTACTTGAATTGGCCAAAAGGGCCCCCGTGCAAACCCCCAAACAACTCCAGCTACTCGTGCACATATGAACCTGTGTGCCTCCAAGGCAGATGAACTCCCAACTATTAGTATAAACTGATAGTAAGGCCCTATTTGTTGAAGACAGCACCCACATAACTCATAGAACATGGAGAAGTAGAATTGGTGTCTACCCAGAATCCTCACCCCTACTAGTGTTCATGGTACTGGAAGGTGCTCTGCCTGCTACCAAAGGAGAGGGGTAATCTCTAAGGTAGCTACAAGCCCTGTGGCCCACAACAGTGACTTCCCTGAAAGAAACACTGGTGCATTAGTGTCACAAGCATTGTGTGAGTAACCAAGCACTCTCTGCCTGGATTTGAGGGCCTGATGTGGGAGTGTCATATATCAATCTGTTGATTTCATTGGTTAAGTTATAATAAACCAGCTGCTTGGCCTCATGGCTTGGAACATAGATGGGAGGAGTAAACAGAATAGAATTCTGGGTGGAAGAGGAAGTGAGGTCAGACTCTGCTCTGCTCCCGGAGAGACTCTGCTCTCCGGATCACAGACGCCATGCTCAGCTCTCCCGGGTAGACGCGATAGCTCTGCTCTCTGAGGCACACACGATGAAGATGGATGTAGGCTAGAATCTTCCCGGTAAGCGCACCTTGGGGTGCTTACACACATTATTAGAAATGGGCTAGTCCAGGTGCGAGAATTAGCCTGTAAGGGCTAGAGTTCATGGGCCAAGCAGTTCTTTAAATGAATACAGTTTGTGTGTTGTTACTTCGGGCATGAGCTAGCCAAGCGGCTGGGGTGTTGGGAACGCAGCCCCGCCACCGCTCATATTTCAACAAGGGCCACTCCATGAGATGGTACCCTTGTCTGACACTGCCACAGTGGCCAAGAACCTGAGACTGGATTGGCCATGGGTCTAGGGGAAAACCAAATACTATTGTTACGCCAAAGAAACATAGCAAAAAAAAAAAAATGTCTCCAAACAACATTCTGCAATACCCAGCGATCAATATCTTGCTCAGCCAGTATCAGAGAAGCTTCTTCTTGTAGTAGACGGGAGCTAACAAAGAGACCCCAAACTGGACAGTGTGCACAGTGAGAAAATTGGGAACACTCGGTCCTAAATTGTAGCACGATTAATAAAAACCCAGAGGCAGATATTGGGGTTCAACCTAAAGGTCAGAAAAGCAAAACAGCCATAAAACTCCAGTCTTATATTCCTCTCTGGTGCTGGGATTAAAGGTG
Organism: Alexandromys fortis; assembly: GCF_014885135.2. Lineage (NCBI taxonomy): Eukaryota > Metazoa > Chordata > Mammalia > Rodentia > Cricetidae > Alexandromys > Alexandromys fortis. The sequence continues at coordinate 599,938 of NW_026068156.1, read as the reverse complement.
TGCACCACTACCACCTGGTTTCTATGGCAAACTAGTGTGACCACTGGGAATAAAGATGTGTGGTCACCACTGCATGGTCTGTAAGTCTGACCAGGGTGGCTGTTTTACTTTCTGATCTTCAGGCAAGCTTTATTTATTTAAATACAAATGAAATATCACTACATTGTGTTCATCAGGTCAAATCAGATGGAATCCCAAAACAGAGAGGGGAGAGTGGACATGGCCCCCACTACTGACCAAAAACCATCTCCACCTGACAACTGCTTGCCAAGGAAAATTTGTTTCTCTCAAATGGAGTCTCACAGGCTTATGAACCATACTTAGGGGAAGGCACCAGGCACAGGAAGAACTCAGTGGTGTTTTTGTAGGCTTTTTGTTTTATATTTTTTAATCTTATGGGCCTTTTGCTTGTACATTATTCTTTTCAATTTTGTGTTTTCATGGATTTGGGGTTTATGAATTTTTTTAATTCTTTGTTTTTGTTTTTGTTTGGTTTTGGTGTGGGGGGTGAATGCATGTGTCTGGGCACATGAATCAGAGGTGGTTGTTAGCTGCCCATCACAGGTGCTGGGAAACTGACTGGGGTCCTCTGACGGAGCAGCAAGTACTCTTAACCTCTGAACTCTCTCCAGCTCCCACTTTCTCCTCTCTACGCAATCAGGATGTTCAACAGTGAAATGTTACCACCTTCATTCAGGGTTTTCCCCATTGATTAACCCAATCTACCAACCCCCTCACAGGCATGCCCAGATGTGTGTCTTCTAGGTAACCCTCCATCCTGTCAAGTTAACAATCAAGATTAACCATCACAGAGTTATTAATTCGACAAACATTTTATTGCATTTATTTATTATTTGTCTACTGTGTGTGTGTGCACATGGTGCACAGGCACCTCAGTGCACGTGGAAGTGAGAGGACAACTTGGAGGAGGTTCCAGGAATCTCTCTCAGATCACCAGCCTCGCAGCAAACACACTCCCCACTGAGTCGTCTCACTGCCCCTCATTCAATAGACTCACTAGCACCCGCAGGCCGTGCTTTATTCTGAGCTCAAGATACAAGAGAAAAATTATCCTCTGCCCTGGGCTTTTCTATCTAGGATTCCTGGGGCGGGGAGGAGAAGGGTAGGTGCCCTGGATGCCTCTGATTCTAAGTAGGTATTTGACACTGCATCCACAGAGGTGAAAAATGGACTTGAGAACTATGGATCCCCCGTCCTGCCAAGGTCCAGTCTCATCTGTGATGGCGAGTGTTGTTTAAGGCTAGCCTGGATTACATGAGACCCTGTTGAAAAGGTGGGATAGGAGGAAGGAAAAGAAAAAAGAAACAGAAAAGGGGATAGAGAGAAAAAACTTCCATGTGGTACAACACTTCCCACGCACCTTCTTCTCCACTAAAGAAACCACACGAGGCGCGTGTCCACTTCACCGATTCACCTTTATCAGCAGCAGCAGCAACATCACCATCACCCCATCCTCTGTTTCCAGCCCCTCATCTTGGACTTGCTCCCTGCCCTCTCGCCAGCCCCATCCCCCTGCCCCAGCACATGGCAGACCAACTCAACTCTCAAGACCTCAGGCACCAACCCCCAGGGCACAGCAACGGGCTGCTGTCCAATCTATGCCTGCACACTGGCAGTGACACGTTGTTCCCTCTCGAACATCCCACGAGCCACAGGCAGAGCCACAGGAGCAGCTGGTGACTGCTAAGCCTGCAAGGAGAGAAGCCCCTGAGAAGCTGGGAAACTGCAGGAGTGGGCGGGGGAGATGGGCTGAGGAGGCTGGAGGCTGTTGCCCAGGAAGTAGAGGGTAAAATGACTGGGTGGGGGGCTGATGGAGACCTGGAGCTGGGCTGGGAGCAAGAAGACTGGAGGGTGGGACAGATTCCTAAGGAAGTAGATATCGAGGACCGAGACGAGGAAGCAGAGGAGTCTCGGGGGATGTCCAGAAAGTCTGAGCAACAGTTTGCACTCACCTTCTGGGCAGGAGGCCAAATCCCCTCTGGAAGAGACTGTCCGGCATCGGATGCCACCGCTGATTACTGCTTCTGACCCTGCAGAAAGGAGGGCGGAAGGGATGGTAAAACGAAGCTGTCCCAAATGCATCCTTGCACGGGGAGACCTCTGGGTTTGACACTAGCAAAGGAGTCAAACCCTTCCCAGCAGAGTGGGGAGATGGCTCAGTGGGTAAAGAGTTTGACTCACAAGTGCGAGGACCAGCGCTCAGATTCCCTGAACCCACCTAAAAGCCAGGCAGGCATGCGTGGGGACACCTATAAACCCAGCGTCCAGGAGACAGACAGACATGGGGTCCCCAGAACAAGCTGCCTAGACTCTCCCAAGCCCACAAGTCCTGGGTTCAACTGAGGGACTCCGCCTCAACAAAGTAGAGAGAAATCGGGGATGATGGCTCTACATCAGCTTCAGGCATCCCCATGCCGATGCACACGCATGCACCTTCACACATGTGCACCACATATATACACACACAGGTGCAGCACACTTGTGTATAGTAAAATATTTTGTCCCCCGAGAGGATAAAATGGTGGCTCACACCTGTACGCCAAACACTCAGGAGACTGAGGCAAGAGGAACAGGGGCTGGAAGACTCCTTGAACTGCAAATTGAAGCCTTTTGGGGGTGAGGGGAGGTTTGGGGGGGATGGTTGGAAGAAGTTAGGTTGTGGGTTGGAGCTGTGGTTCAAGGTAGGGCAGGGTGGGGTGGGGTTGGAACCTGCAGATTGGTTGATTTTGAGGCTGACGTTAGCCTTGCGGCTGGGTGGGTCTGTGATGAGACCCACGGGGATGAGATAAGCCTGTGAGGCCCTCAGCAAGGTTGGGTGGGGGGCTCCTCACATAGGGAGCTGAAGCCTTGCTTGATCTTCTTGTCAATGGCTTTATCCATGGAACAGAGTGACCTGCTGGAGTCCAGCAACCCCGGGACAGGGAAGAGGAGGAAGAGGAGAAGCGAGAGGTTTTTCATCCTGTAAGTACTGCAAGAGACAACCAAGAGCCCCACCTTAGGTCAGACCCTTCCCACGCTGGAGAGAGCCAGACCACAATGGCCTTTGGTACCGGTGGGACACAGGAATGGACATTCAGTGGCCCTAGGTACCCCACATCAGAGCTCCGACTAGGGAAGGGCTGTCACTTACTGTGGCAGTGGACTCAGCGGGACACAAATCAGGTCTGGCCATGAGCTCCTGTCCCACAGCTCCTTTTTGTAGACCTCTGGATGGAACCCGTCCTGCCTTGGGTAATAAGTCCCTTGGCCCCTTGGCCCTTGCCCTCCATTGCCACATCTGGGCCAAGAGAAGCAGACTCTAGAGACCCCAGAGGAGGTACTTCCCTCCTGCACAGCCCTCCTGCATCAGGTACTGCTCAGGAGGTGATATCTGCGGATAACTCCAGGGACCAGAGTGGGAGAGGCAGGGGTAGGAGTCAAGGCTTTACCTTCAGGAAGGGGCTGGACATGCAAACTGAGACAATGTCCCTGTGTGACCACAGCTACCGTGTATGCTTCTTTGTTTGGTTGCAGACATACTCTGTAATCGAGTCCTACCACCTAAAATCTAGACAAGTGCTCAGTTGCTGAGTCACATCCCCAGCTCCTCACTAGGGGATTCTAGGCAGGCCCCTAGCTCTGAACCATGTCCCCAGCCACCCAGTAGAAGAGTCTCGGCAGGTGCTTTCCGCCTGTGCTACACCTCCAACCCCTCAGGGCTGTACCCTGCGCAGATAGTCTACCGTGGAGCTTCCAGCCCCAGCCCCTCACCACAGGAGTATAAGCAGGAGCTCTACCAGGAATTCAAGCCCCCAGCCATTCTTGGAAGGTTCCAGAAGTCACTCTAGCTGTCAGCCATCACCTAAAGCTCCTCACTGGAGGATTCTAGGCAAGCACTCTACTTCCTGGTGCAAGAATCAAGGGATCCTTTGGAAATGCCTCTTTATCACATGTAATTTAAATGATAACCACTGGGTGGTCATAGTTCTGGTCTGAATACAGAATATTCATGTGTATAAATGACTCAGTGGGACTGGTTTATCTTCTCACTTTAAAAATATTATTTAGTGGGGACTGGAGAGATGGCTCAGTGGTTAAGAGCATTGCCTGCTCTTCCAAAGGTCCTGAGTTCAATTCCCAGCAACCACATGGTGGCTCACAACCATCTGGAATGAGGTCTGGTGCCCTCTTCTGGCCTGCAGGCATACACACAAACAGAATATTGTATACATAATAAGTAAATAAATAAATATTTTAAAAAATATATTATTTAGTTGTTATTGCATTGTGTGGTTGTATCTGTGAGTGTGTGTGTGTGTGTGTGTGTGTGTGTGCACCATGCCTAGGTGGAGGTCAGAGGATGACTGAACTCGGGTTGTCAGGCTTGCAAACTGTTGGACTTGGACCTTGGACTTGTTGCACTGGCCTCTCTCCATCTTTTTTTTTATTTTCTGAGACAGGGTTTCTCTGTGTATAGACCCTACTGTCCTGGAACTTGATTGGTAGACCAGGTTGGCCTTGAACTCACAGAGATCCACCCACCTCTGTCTCCCAAGTGCTGGGATTAAAGCTGTAAGCCATCACCCAACTCTCCCTCCATCTTTTAATTAGATGGTGACTGATGCAAAATTGAGATCGGCAGAGGAAATTATAAATTGGACAAATGAAAAGACTTTAATATGCTGGCTGTGATGGACAATCTTCAGGAGTTGGTTATCTCCTACCATGTGGGTCCCAGGGATTAAACTCAGATACTCGGGCCTGGAAGCAAGTGACTTTACCCAATGAGCCATCTCATCAGTCCCAGTACAGTATTATTAAGCAGGGCAAGGCACGCACTTGTAATCATAACACTTAAGAGAGAGTTAGAGGCCCGAGGCTTGGGAGTTTAAGATCATCCTTGGCTACATAGTGAGTTCCTGGCCTGCCTGAGCTATATAAGACCCTGTCTCAAAGGCCTGATACTGGAATTAGAGTATTATGACCATAGCTGGGTTTTGGTGAGGACTGTTACCACCATCACTATGATGCAGCTCAGGGGAGGGAAGAAAAAAAAAAAACAACTTTAACTGGAGTCAGAGAGCTGGCTCATTCATTAAGAGTATCTACTGCTGCTCTGGTGGAATTTAGTTCTAGCATCCGGTAGCTCACAAACACCTATAAACTCCAGTACCAGGAGATCTAACGCCCCCTTCTGGCCTCTGTGGGCACCCGCACTCACATGCACCTATATGCACACAGAGACATATATGGAAAAGAAAAATCTTCAACTGGTAAGCCTAGGGCTGAGCCCTGTGACACCATCATGTCAAAGGCAAAAAAAAAAAAAAAAAAATCCCAAGGCAAGGCAAGGACAGGATCTCCCCAGCCCATTCCAGTACAAGTTGTTCTTTGTCAGCTAGTATCTATTGGACAGGGGGCTGGAGAGATGGCTCAGAGGTTAAGAGCACTGGCTGCTCTTCCAGAGGTCCTGAGTTCAATTCCCAGCAACCACATGGTGGCTCACAACCATCTGTACTGAGATCTGGCGCCCTCCTCTGGCGTGCGGGCATACATCGAGGCAGAATGTTGTATACATAATAAATAATAAATCTTTTTTAAAAAAAGGCCATAATTCAAAAAAAAGAAGCTAGAAGACAGCCAAGATGGCCATACCCAGGGGAATCTGCCCTGTGCCTGCTTCATCTCAGAGGTGGGATGCATATTCTCTTAAAACCCATCACTCTGGAAGGGGAGCCCATTGACACCACTGAGCTCATAAAAGGGCAGAAAGATGGACACATCATTCTCAACACACCCAGACAGTCCTCTGGCCTGGAGGGAGGGTATCTTCTTTTTCCCTCTGTTAAGTATTTGACAAGTTTTGTTTGTTATACTTGAAATAAAAAGCTTGTACTTGCCAGGCAGTGGTGGCGCACGCCCTTTTAATCCCAGCACTTGGGAGGCAAAGGCAGGCAGATCTCTGTGAGTTCGAGGCCATTCCACAGAGTGAGTGCCAGGACAGGCTTCGGAGCTACACACAGAAACTGTCTCAAATAAACAAAAACAAAAACAAAAAAAAAAAAAAAAAAAAAGCTGTGCTCCCCTCGCATCTGTATTATTACCTATAGGCTCATGTTGCTGTTGGTTTTAAAGAATTATCTTTAATAATGAAAGGCAAAAAGAAAGATTTTCACAATGTGGCCAGTGTTGTTTCTGCCTTTTGTACTTCTAAACTTCTAGTTGTGTGTATGTATCTGCTACATGAGTGCCATGCCCATGGGAGCCAGAAGAGAGCACTGGGTTCCTTCGAACTAGAATTACAGGTGGTTGTGAGCCACCATGTAGCTATTGGGAACCAAACTTGGGTCTTCTGCAAGAGCAGCCAGTGTCCGTCTTGGTTTTTGGATTGTTTATGTGTTTGCTTGTTTGTTTTCACGGGTCTCATGTATCCAAACCTGGCCTTGAACTCCCCATGTAGCCAAGGGTATGAAAAGAGTAACCCTGAACTAATTTTCTTTATATTTTTATGTGTATTTATATTTTATTTATGTGTATAGGAGGTTGTGACCCTCGGAGAGCCAAAAGTGGGTGTCAGGCGTGGGTGCTGGGACCCAAACACAGGTCTTTGAGAACCGCAAGCATTCTTAACCACTAAGCCATCTCTCCAGCCCCAACCTTGAACTTGTGATCTTGCTGCTTTCACCTCTCCAATGCTAGGATTCCAGTCTCCTCTGCCAAACTCCATCTATGTTGGACTGTGTTAAGCCTGGCACCTTGTTTTCTCCAAGCTACATCTCCACTTCCTCTTCACCTTGATTTAACAAAGTCTCCCAATGTTAAAAGGAACCCCTAAACACACAACTTTACAAAAAAACCACTTCCTTAAATTGATCTTGTGTGTGTGTTGTATGTGCAGGACTGTGTATGATGTATGTGTCTGTGTGTATATGCAGGCACATAGATGTAGAAGACAGGTGCCCAGATCCATCACCCCCGGCCTGATTCCCTTGATGTGTGATCTCTCACTGAACCTGGGCCTAGACCAATAGTCAGTGAGCCCTGCAGTCCTCCTGTCTCAGCCACACTTACGGCTGGGGCTAGAGGCAAGCACACAGCTAACTGTAGCTTTTCACATGGGTGTGAGAGATGCACACTCAGGCCCTCATCCTTGAGCTCTCACCCACTGGGCCATCTCCCCAGCTACCGTCCTTGCATTTCTACTGCCAGGAGTAACTAAAGTAAATGGGTCATGGATTTATGGAGCAACTTAAAACTTCCTCCAAAAGAAGAAGTCTTGAGGGAGGGAAGGACCTTCTGGTTACCGTTTCCTGGAACGAAGTTGAGCCATCCTTCCAACTCCCTCCTCCCATCTCTTCAGTCTCTGCCATTAACTCCGATGACTACACATGTACCGCAACGCTCCCTTTCAACTCTTGCAAGAGTCGTGTGCAATTTTACAGATGGCACAACTGATGTCACGTGAGGTGGACGCACATTCAAAAGGCTACTGGGACAGCTGGGGAGTTGGCTCAGTCAGTAAAGTGCTTGTTCTGCAAGCGTAAGGATCTAAACTTAACTTCTCAGCATCCACATTAAAAAAAAAAAAAAAAAAAACTGTATACCTATAATCCCAGTGGTGGGGAGGCAGAAACAGGAGGATCCCTAGGGCTGGACAGCCAGAGTCTAGCTTGAATCAGCAAACTCCAAGTTCAATTTTTAAAAGAATCACCCTGCCTCAAAAAATAAAGGTGGAGAGTTAGGGCTATGGCTCAGGGGAAGAGCCCCTGTCAAAAATCCCTCAGTGAGGGGCTGGGACATGGCTCAGTGGTAGAGCTCCTGCCTAGAATACCCAGTGAGGAGTTAGGTTGTGGTTTAGAAAAAGAGCCCCTGCCTAGAATTCCCCATTAAGGGGCTGGTGTGTGGCTCAGGGGGAAAGCAGCTACCTAGAATACCTCGTGAGGGGCTAGGGCATGGCTCAGGGGAAGAGCCCCTGCCTAGAATTCCCCAGGGAAGGGCTGGGGTGTGGCTCAGGGGAAGAGCTCCTGCCTAGAATCCCTCAATAAAGGGCTGGAGATTGGCTCAAGGGTATGCCAAGACCTTGGGTTCTATCCCACGCACAGCGCACAAACACAAGATAAAACTGTGTACAGCCAATTACCATGTGCTGCTAACCTTAGACCCAGAGGACATCACCCTTGCCTCAGAAGACACCCTTTCCCCTACCAGGCCATTCCCTCACCCCAGACACATTTTCACAATGTTCTTGGCAGCAAGGAGTCGTCGGTCAACTTGTGTTGCCAGATTTCAGCAACTTCAACAACACAAAAAATGTTCTGGACGGAGAATTTGATGGCTACTTTTGATTATGGCTACTGTTTCTTTTTTCTTTTTTTAATTTGTGCAGCAGTGAGGACTGAATCTAGGGCCTTAACCATGCTGAGCCAGTGCCATACGGCTGAGGCACGCTCCACCCTCACTTTTGGGTTCCAAGCAGGGGCTGTACTTCTGACCCATGTCCCCAGTTCCTTTCTGGGAAACTTCAGGCAAGCACTCCACTGCTAAGTCATGCCTACAGCCCCACCTAACACCTTACCTGGAGAGTTAAGGTACTGAGGGCTAGGAACATCCCCTGAGAGGACAGCATAGGCCCCTTGATGTGAGGCAACAGGAAGGATCCAGCAAGTGCATCATTTTCCTGGCTACTGATCACTGAATCAAATTAAAACGGATGCTGTTTGTTTACGGAAAACAGGAAGGCAGGGGTGGGAGCCCGTAGATGCTAGGGGACCCATTATGGAAGGTGCCAAGGAAGCCAGCAATTGAACCCGGAGTGTGGGACCCTCCACAGTCCGGGAAAACAACATGTAGCAAGTAATGCTAATGCAGTGACACTTGAGCTAAGGGGAGGTAGCAGGAGCGCTGCAGACGCAAAGGCCCCTGGGACAGGAACAAAGTGTCACAGGTTAGAGGAAGGTCAGCAAGTTCCCCCGAGGGGTTTACCCAGGTAACACAGGAAGCAAGAGTGGACATTTTTATTCTCATAGAGATTCTTTGTATTGTGGAAGGTGTGCCAAGATATCAGATGATGACATTTACTATGGGGGACAATTAATACTTGCAAATCAAGATTTGTGTCTGGTACAGACACTGTACTTGGCTAGTTTTATGTCAAATTGATACAAGCTAGAATCATCAGAGGAGGGAGGCTCAACAGAGAAAATACTTCTTTTGGACTGTAGGCAAGCCTGTAGGACGCTTTCTTAATCAGAGATTAATATGGAAGGGCCCATCCCATTCATTGTGGGTGGTGCAACCCTTAGGCTGGTGGTACTGGGTTCTATAAGAAAGCAGGCTGAGCAAGCCAGTAAGCAGCACCCCTCCATGGCCTCTGCATCAGCTGCTGCCTCAAGGTTCCTGCCCTCACTGCTTTTGATGATGAACTGTTATATGGAACTGTGAGTGAAATAAACCCTTTCCTCCCCAAATTGCTTTTGGTCATATTTCGTCACAGCAGTAGTAACCCTAAAACACACACATCGCTTCGAGTATCATTAGAAGTTAAGGTGGCTGCCTGGTAGTGGTGGCACATGACTTTAATCTGAGCACTCGGGAGGCAGAGGAAGGTAGGTCTCTGAATATGAAGCCAGACTGGTGTACAGAGCAAGTTCCAGGAAAGGCTCCAAAGCTACACAGAGAAACCCTGTCTTGGGGCAAAAAGAAAAAAAGAAAGAAAGAAAGAAAGAAAGAAAGAAAGAAAGAAAGAAAGAAAGAAAGAAAGAAAGAAAGAAAGAAAGAAAGAAAGAAAGAAAGAAAGAAAGAAAGGAAGGTGGATCTACCCCTGCCTTTTAATCCCAGCACTGCCCCCACCCCCACCCTGGTCCACATTGTCTCACAGTCAAGACAACATAGTGTGATGAGATTTTTTTAAAAAAAAGTGAGAGTAGCTTGAGCAACAGAGAGTTTTGCTTCTGTTGAGCACCAAGGAATAATCCTTAGTCCACTTAAAGTCACTTAAACCCTGATTACAATCTGGAATGAGCAAAGAAACTGGAAAATTGAGCTGCAGCACCCCCTGGCGCTCGTCTTGCTTAACTACACAAACAGATTCTGGAAAAGAAACAGTTTTCCACCAGATCGTAGAGCTTACATTTTTACCTTTAGAATTACCTCCCATGCCAGAAAACCCCAACACTTCCGAGCCTGAGGCAAGGGGATAGTGAGTTCCCGGGCAGCCTGAGCTACAGAGCAGGAAAAACACCCTTCATCTCCCTCCACTTAACACCGACCCCTTCCGCACTGAATCTAGGACAGCTGGTCTCACGGGGTGGGGGTGGGGTAGGTCTGCGACGACCCACTTCCTCCCACACAATTATTATTCATCCCACAAATTTCATGATCTTTCTGTCCCGAGTTGGGGCGCTGAGAACAATCCGCTTAGAATCCCAGGGGCTCGTGTTCTCAACCAATCTGGGTCTTGTCTTTAGATTCCCTCGACTTAGATGAACTCGCAATCAAAAGGAGCCTTCTTGCTGGCTGCAACTCTTTGTAAGCATAGTTCACAAGCCCAGAAGGGGACTCAAGAGAAGTAAACATCGCACTGCCAAGGGGTGCTACGTTTGGCTCCAGCCCAGTCCACAACCATGGTGTCCATTTATCAGTAACCAAAAATCTTTGACGAGCCTGAAAGGGCCCACGTAGTTATCACCTTATTCTAAGGGCAGGGATGGAACCCGGGACTTCCCGGTAATGCTAGGCAAGCTCTAGAGTCCCAGCATCAATGGTCAACACTACTTCCTTCCACGTTTTCAGCTTTGCAGCCTTGAGCTCCCCATGCCCCTCTACTCACATCATCCCCTCCAGATGAAACACGTTGGGGTGCCTTCCATCCTGTCCACACCTGTCTGGCTATGTCTCCAGAGAGATGGACCCTTCTCTGAATTATTCACAGTGAAACATGTCTCCTGTCACCCAAATGCTGTGGGCTAAATTGTATCTGTTCCCCAGAGTTAGATGCTCATGTCCCAATCCTTAGTATCTCAAGGTGACTGATTATTTTTCTAAATTTAGAAACAAGGTCTTTTAAAAGATAATTACAAAAAACAAAATGAGGCCAGAGGGTGGGCTCTAATCCAATATGTGATGTCGTAAGAGGAAACTGGGACACCTGTAAGGAGCTATGCGAGGACACAGGGAAATGGCTGACCTCAGAGCTGGAGATGTGGCTCAGCTGGAAGAGAGCTTGCCTAGCACGCTTGAAGAACTGTGTTCATCCCCAGCACTGCATAAACTGCATAGTGGTGCTCAGCTGTAACCCCAAGAGTAAGGCAGGAGAACCAGGAATTCAAAGACATCCTTGGCTATTTAACAAGGCCAGCCTGGGGCTACAGGATACCCTTTCTTGAAACAAAAGATGGTCATCTAGAAACCAAACAAGCCAACACCCTGGGTAAAGACCAAGCTCCCAGAACCATGGGACAATAAATTCCTGTTAAGTCATGCAGAGTGACGTGCTTTTATTTATTTGTATTGTGCATGTGTGAGCGCGCTCGTGTGCATGTGTCTGGGTTCACACTGAAGCCATGAGAGAGCACTGAATCCTTGGAGCTGGAGCTACAGACAGTGGTGAGCCACCCAGTGCAGGTGTTGGGAACCAAATTCTAGTCCTCTGTAAGCAGCAAGCACTCTTAACCTCTGAGCCGTCCAGACCCTGGGGATATTTTTTAAGTTGACCCTAAGGAACAACTATATCTCTACTAAAAGCTCTGAGAAGACCTGCAATTCAAGTCTACAGGCATACCTTGGGGTTGGGCCAGTGGGGATATGTTTTCTGTGTGTTTTAAATGCTTGCTCCAATTCCTGGAATTGTGGCTGCAAGTTAAACTTGCAATAGCTTCGGAAGGTTGCAGGGAAGTCAGGATTCAGGCTTACTCTACCTTCTATTTCTGGAGCTGGAGAGAGGCCTGTGGTCAAGAGCACTGCTACTCATGTAGAAGAACCAGGTTTGATTCTTAAGAGTCCACATGGCAACTACAACCATCTATAACTCTGGTCCCTGGGATCCAACACCCTACTCTGACCTCTGCAGGCATTGCATGCATATGCACAAACATACATGCAAGCAAAAACATTCATACACATAAAATAAATAGAAACGTTAGAAACTGTTCTATAAGTCTAAAGAACTCTAGTTACAATGGGGTCCCAGCCCTGCCACCCCCTGATCTGCAGCTTTCTGCTCTCTCCTCTGCAATCTGTCTGCTAAAATAGGACCCTGGGTATTGAATGGTTCCCAGCAAGATAGCCAGGGCCTTATAAACTTGCAGCCAATACAGAACCTACAGTCCAGGTTCTCAAACTTCACGACAGCTGACAATGTGGCTGGGGGCCAGGGAAATGTTCTGAGCAGGACAGTAAAGAATGGGAGGTTGGCAGCACAGGACTGGCTCAGTAAAGCCCCCTCTGGGAAGCAAATGAGGTGAGCCCTGAGGGAAAGACCAAGGGAGGAGTTTATTTCTCTGGAACCGGAAAGCACAGAGGCAGGGGCTGAGTCAAGGCAGGGCCATGTCCTCCAGCTTCTGATCCAGGGTCTTGAGGTCATCAAGGAAGCGGGTTGGAGTAAGGATGTGAGAAGAGCCTGGGCAGGAGGGCAAGGATGGGGAGGTACAAGTCCTGCCTGGGAGTCTATTACTCCTGGCTAGTGTCCTGGCTGGTGAGAGCAATGCCCTGTCTTCTCAATGATTCAGGAGTCCTGAAGCTTAGGAACATGGGTGTCCCAGTCCCAGGTGCTTACTCCCCTGGGGACCCAAGCCCCAGCCCCTTAGAGACCCCAGACTCCTGTCCCAAACCCAAATACGTCAGAGTCTAATCCTAGGCCTTTAGGGACTCTTGAGTTCAGCCCCAGAGCCCAAGGGGCCTCAGAGTCTAGTCCTAGATTCCAAAAGACTCCAGAATCCAGCCCCGGGCTTTTAGGGACCCAAAATCGAGTCCCAGGGTCCAAGAAAGCTCAAATCCATCCCCAAGTCTTAAGAGTCCCCATGTCTTAGGCCTTTTGGGATACCAAATCTAACTGAAGACTCCAAGGGACCCCCCAATACAGCCCTGGACCCCAAGAGTCCCCAGAGTCAAGCTCCCAAGGACCCCAGTTCTGGCTACTCACCTATAAGAACTTCCCACTTGCCTTCAGTAGCCCTGGTCACTTCATAGGCAGCCCTCATTTCAGACATGGCTACACCACCCACAATGTACACGATGAGCCTGGGCCCAGCCCGAGCCTCGATGCCAGCCTTTTTATGCCAGTGGCCAAAGCGGGCACTGCTGGGGTGATGGGCAGAGGTCAGTCCAGGCTGGTATTCCCAGTCCCCACCCCAGCCCTCTCCAGGATCCTCACCTGACAGCTGCCTGGGAGCTAGGCACAGGGGTAGGGTCAGACACGAAGGGCCACAGCTTTCGGTCCAGCCGGTCCTCCACCACATCCTGGGAGGCCAGACAGGAAGGGTTAAAGAATCCCAGCCAGTGGAGCCCAGGAACTGAAATGGCCTGGGCCACAGCACCCTTGCCTCTTGGGGACCCAGGAGTACAGGAAGCCAAGGTTCAAGGATGCTAGGCCCCCAAGCAGGAGCTACCAGGACCTTCCAAAGACTGGGAACAGAGGCCCCAATATACTACTATTTGATGTTGACGCTTAGGGGTACCAGGATGGCCAGAGGCCAGCATAAGAAAGGCTTTTCTAGCAAGGCTTTCCATTGAGGTCCCAATTGCTGGGGTGCAGTTTTACATGCCACCCTTCCCACAGAGCAGATAGGGTGCCAGGGGTATGCTAAATAGTGAAGGATTTTCCACTAAGCCCCAAGGCTTAGCACTGAGAGCCTGGGTGGGTGAAGTGGAAGGCTTAGTGGGTAATGGGATCAGTAGAGAGGAACAGGGGCCCCCAGCATGTGTACCTCCATCACATCTTTGATGACCGGGGACCAGCGGGACAGCTGGTAGGTTGGCTCCAGGCGTTCCCTTCTCTCCAGCCGGCTGGAGGTCCCCGAACCCTACAGATGGGGCCAGGTGGGGACGGAATAGGGTTGGGAAGGGAAGGAGTCCATCACAGATGGGAAGGGGCTACAGGTGCACAGAAAGATGGAGGCATGGAGCAGAAAAAGACAGAGAAGCAGTAGCAAAAAGAAAAAAAAAAAAAAAAACAGAGACAGAGAGACAGAGACACAAAAAAAGCAGAGAGAAGAGAGAATTCGAGAGATATAAACAGGCAGAGGCAGAAACAGAGGTAGACAGAGACAAGATACAGAGAGAAAGATGGGAAGATAGAGAGAGATGGGAGATGGATACAGAAAGACACAAATACAAGAGACAGATAAAAAAAAGACAAAGAAAGAAAGAGACAGATAAAGAAAGAGGCATGCAGACATGGAGATATAGAGATGGACACAGAGGGAGAGAGACAGAGTAGGAATGCAAAGGTAGAAAAAAAAAACAGAAATGGGAAGGGAGAAACAGAACAAAGAAAAATAAGGAAGATGGAAGTCAGGTGAAGGATACAGAAACAGCAAGAGGCAAGGGACGAGCCAGGCATGGCTGGTCACATCTACAATCCCAGGAACTTAGGAGGCTAATGCAAGGGGATGGCCATGAATCTGAGGCCAGTCTGAGTTATGGAGTGAGTTTAAGATCAGCCTTAGCAGCCAAGTGGTGGTAATTCACGCCTTTAATCCCAGCACTAAGGAGGCAGAGGCAGATGGATGTCTATGAGTTTGAGGCCAGCCTGGACTACAACCATGAGTTCTAGGACAACCTGTTTACACAGAGAAACCCTGTCTTGGGAGGGGAAAAAAATCAGCCTTAGTTTAGTTGCAGAGTGAATTCAAGGCCAACTTGAGCTACATAGTAAAAGCTGCCTCAAAATAAAAAGAATGTGTGAGAGACAGACAGACAAGAGACAGGGAGAAGGACAAGGGACAATGTCACAGGCCTGTGGCACAGCAGAATCAAGCAAAGCTGGACATGTAGGTCAGGGAAAGACAGACCTCAGAGTAGAACACAGGAAACCATCATGTGTGTTGAGGGGGGAAGAGGCTTACTGTGGCCCCCAAAAGCCCAGTTTGACCCTGTCTCCCATTAATGGTGACTCACTCTCCCACCTGCCCTGGAAGGCTCAGATCACACACCCCTACTGTACCAGCACCTAGGGGGTTCATTTCAGCTCTGCTGCCCATCATGTTAGGGAACTGGGGAGGGCCTTGGTACTCTTGGTCCCCAAAAAGCCACACCATGCTATACACCCAGGCTGGACATGCATTATCCCTATCCTGCAAGGGCCAAGCTCCACGGCTCATCAGCTAGCTCCCCACATACCGCAGAGTTGGTGACGGTGCCCCCCAGCTGCTCCAGGTTCCGGATGAGGTTGCTGTGGTCCTGCACGTTGGCATGCTGAATCAGCTTGGCCAGGTTTTCCTCAGTCACACCTGGGGAGAGCAACAGGGTAATAAATAGTAAGTGACTGGTGGCATCCTGTGTGAAGAGATCTGTAAAGAGATCTCACAGCTAGGACATCTCCAGAATCCAGAAGCTTCCAGTGTTCATAGAAACGAAGAGTTGTAGATAGCTATCCCTGAAAAGGTAGAATGGGCAAATCCTCCAGAATTAGTTGAAGAAAGCTGGAGAGATGGTTGAGTGGGTTAGAGTGTTCGCAGCACAAGCATGAGATCCTGAGTTCAAATCCACAATGCTCACATAAAAAGCTGGGTGTGGCCACAGAAGCAGGAAGATCACTGGGTATTTCTAGACCCCGGCCTAGGTCAGGTTCAGGGAGAGACCCTGTTGCCGAGACTTGAGGCCTGATCTGATGAGGGGCGGTAAGGGAATGAAGAACCGAAACACTGAAGAAATCGGGCACATGTACAGGTCAGATGGACTGTGCACACCCATATGGAACGGCACTGCTGCAAGTTTTTGTCCACATTGGTCAATCGTTTGAAAATGTTATACTTGGATCAGAGGAAGGCTTTACCATTCCAAACCTGACCCAAGGAAGGTTTTGCCACCCCATGGATCTGAAGCATTGGGTCCTTGACATGGCTGTGTCCATATCAACATTACACATCCACTCATAGCTTCCTCACACCCTGTCTCAAGGGAATAAGGCAGAGAATGATACTGGTATTCAGCAGGACACCCAGTGTCATACTCTGGTCTTCCCACATGCGTGCAAAAAGACCTGAATTCAACACCCAGTAGTCAAATGCACCTGTAACCCAGTGCTTCAGGGATGGGGACCAGGTGGTCACAGACCTACTTGACTCCAGCCCAACACAATATTCAGGGAGAGACCCTGTCACAGAGGAGTACGAGAGGGGCTGATAGAGCAAGGTCCGAAGTCCTGCTCTGGTCTCCCCCATGAGCACACAACACATACAATGGACAGGCAGAATGAGTACAGGGACACCAGCTCCATGGAGGCCACAGATGGGGAGTCTTTTCTTGGCTAACTTTCCTTCTTTCTGTATTTGTACACGTATGTGTGTGCGTGTGGGTGTTTATCCGTGCATGTGCATGTGGATTTATGTAAAGGTAGAAGCTGAACACTGAAAGCCATCGCTCTTCACCTTGTTTTACTCTTTCATTAGCTTGGAGCCTGCTAATTTAACTAGACTAGCTAACCAGCAAGCTCCAGGGGTCCACCTGTCTCTGCCTCCCAGACCCTGGATTACAAGTGGGCATCGCATGGACTAGACACATGGCTCAGCAGTTAAAAACACCGGCTGTCCTTTCAAAAGAGTTCAGTTCCCAGTAGCCACGTAGTGACTCACAACCTGGGTCACAACCCAGTTCCAGGGGATCTGATGCCATCTTCTGGTCTCTGCATGTACTAGGTACACACATGGTACACAAACATACATGTAGGCGAAGCACTCACTCATATAAACAAATCTTTTAAAAAATGATTAATTGGAACAGGTTGGCCTAGGGACATGACTGTGGGGGATTTTCCTAATGTCACAGCTGAAGTGGGAAGCCCTGCCCACTATTAGTGGCACTATTCCCTGCGGAGGGGATCCTGAACTATGCAGGGGTAGAGAAATAGGGCCGAGCACAAGCATGCATGCATCCATTACTCTCAGTTCAACTGTGGATATGAACAACTGCTTTGAGCTCCCACCACCCCGACCTCCCCTCGATGGTGATGTCTCTCTTAAGCTGGTCAGGGTATGTTATCACAGCAACAGGAGCAGAAACTAAGACAGCGTGTTAAGGAATGAGGACCTTGGGGCTGCAATGTTTCTAGGACTTGCGACTGTCCTTGGCCGTCCCCTCACCCACCATTCCGAAGAAGGATGTAGAGCAACAGCACCCGGATCTTGTCGTAGGGTGGCACCGAGGCGTCCAGCAGCACCGGGACAATCAGCTTCATGGCGTCCTTGATCTTCTCACCCTCAGCATCAGAGCCCATGGCCAGGTCCTGCATGGCATGAGAGTCAACTGTCTAGCCAGCTACTGGGGGAGGCGGTGGGAGGGCAGCAGAGCAGGGGCAAATCAGGGACTTTGGTAAGATGTTCCCACCCCGTCTCCTCAAGCTCATCTAGCTGAGCACAGGCCATGCCCTCCCCGTCATCTCCAGCTCTCACCCAGGTCTTGTCTCTAAGCACAACTCTACTCACCTGTCCAAGACCTTCGCCAAGGCCCACACCTCACCAAGTTGCCTCCTTCCCAACCCCCGCCCCTCCGCAAGCTGACTGTAAACCCTCTATCTGAGGCCCTGCCTTTCCCTAAGGGCCCCAGACCTTGTGTGAGCACCCCTTGCTACCCCAGATTTGCCCCATGGAGGGGCCCTGGCCACCCCTTTCAGGCTTCACTCCTCCCCAAGCTCTACCTTGTGGGGAGCCCCACTCCTCCCTTGGTTCTGCCTGCTGGAGGACCCTCTGCTGAGGCCCACCTGTTCCACACTGCACAGCTTCTCCACGGAGCCTTTGAAACGCTTCATGCAGTCATCTGCTAAGTGCAGGTGTGTAGAATACTGCAGGGTAGAGACTAGGTTAAGAGACACAATCGAGTCAGACATCCAGACTGAGCCCGGGGCTCAACCGTCCAAGCTTACCTTGTTCAGTTCCTTCTGATACTGAGGCATCTTTTTCAGAATATGAGACAGGTCTTTGATATTGGCCTGAAGTAGGGGTAGGAAAGGGTAGAGAGGGTAGGGGTGATGCCAAACCCCTGCCCTACATCAGGGGAGGTTCCACTCTGGTCTGAGGACACAGGCTGAGGCTCTGTCCCACCATGGTCTGCTACCTTGTCTGTGGTCAGCCGCTTGCTCTCGCAGAATGTCTTCAGGAGCTCCGTGACCTTCCTAGCCATGAGCAAGGGCAGGGGAAGAGAAAGGGTGCTGAGACAGTGGAGGAGGGCCTCTTTCTGCCAACTGATGGAGGACACCTAGGTGCCTGTACCAGTTCCAGCCATGGGTGTAGACTAGGGTGAAGTGCAGTTAGAAGCAAGGCAGGGATCCCCCTGAAGAATGTAACTCATAGGCGGATAATCACGACAAAGGAGGGCTGGACGCCTGGAGCCCTCCCTCTAGTACCCGTCCTATACTCTCACTTGGAAACATCCGCTATGTGCATGTGTCGAAGCTCCACCCACAGGTCATCATCTTCGTCCAAGAGCACCGCCTTCTCCCGGGACTCACTCAGTCCTGTGGTCTCATACCTGGAGGGACAGGACATGCTGGAGGACGGGAGGGCCTAAGCTGACAGAGGAAGAGGTGGAATGCCATCTTCCTGGATTTGTCTACCTGTATGTGTCCTGTTCAATGTCCAGAAGATCATAGGCCATGGCCTGGAATGTGAGTTCATGTAAGAGCGGAGACACGGGGTCTGCTGCCCGGTCCATTATGAGTAGCTGTGAGCGTGTTTTCTCTGGACCCTGGGCAAGGAGAGAGGATGAAGGCACTGGCTGTGACCCTACAAAGCCTTCCTGGCACCCCCCTCAGCATCCCTCTTACCTCGCCCAGACTGGGAGTGTCTGCTTTGAAGGCATTCAGCTTGGCCAGGACAGCATGGGCCAGCTGGGCTGTGTCTTCTGGACCCCTGGAGGTCAGACATAGATAGGGGCATCAGGATATGGGGGCTGGGACGACTGGGCACAGATAGGAGACATCAAGGGTAGGGATGAGGACGGAAGGTAGGGGACTGGGTGAGGATCAAATTAAAGACTGGACACAGGAGCCAGGGAGACGGCTAAGTTGGTAAAAATGACTAAGTTGGTAAAAATGCTAGCATGAGGGTCGATTTCATCCCCCAGGAGCCATGTTTTAAAATTGTGAATTTGCAGCTCTGGGGAGGTGGAGACAGGGGGTCCTTGGGTCTCTCCTGCTAATCCAGGCAAATGCAGAAGCCCTGGGCCCAGGGAAGAACCTTGTCTCAAAAACATGGCTAAGTAGTTAAAGGCTCAAACTGCTCTTCCAGAGAACCTGAGTTCTGCTCCCAGCACCCACACCCAGAGACTTACAGCCACCTATAACTATAGCCCAAGAGGTCAGGCACCCTCTTTTGGACTATGTAACAACACCTCACATACATAAACATATACATAATTTTGTTTGTTTGTTGTTTCTCTGTATAACAGCCCTAGCTGTCCTGGAACTAGCTCTGTAGACCAGGCTAGACTTGAACTGCATCTGCCTCCTGAGTACTGGGATTAAAGGCGTGTGCTACCACCACCCAGTTTTTTTTTAAAAAATCTTTTAAAAAAAAATAAAGGTGGATGGTGACTGAGGAAGACACCTTAGGTTGATTTCTGACCTCCATACATACACACATGTGCACACACATGAAAACATGCATACACACAGAGAAAAAATGGACACAGAATGAGAGTGACGGTAAAAAGGTAGCACTGGGGTTGGGGAGGGGATGGGTCCCCACTTGCGGTAGCGAATGGATGGGTATTCCTGAAGGGTGGCACATAGTGTGGCTATCTGCTGGGCCAATGCATCAAGCTGCCGTGCCCGCTCCCCTGCCCGGAATGGGCAGTAAAGGTTGTAGGTGCTGTGTGGGGCATCCAGAGAAAACACCTGAGGAGGACAGAAGTGTCATGGCCACACCACAGGGGATACCCCCAACCCAACTTCCAGCTGCTGTCCCTGCACCTGCCAGGGGCCTTTGCTATCTTATGGAACCTGTTTCATCAGCTTTGAAGCAGGCTAGGATATCTGCTATGTTGAAAGGGAACAAAGGCAGGTCTTTGTTCACTCCCGCTTTGGGGAATGAGACAATTCTGCCCTGTACTCCAGGCTGCCTGTTTGGAATAACCAGAGGGTTAACACTCCAGGCAAGGGCCTGCTAATTGTTCACTCCTTGTTGGTACTGTCTATTCTGGAGGGAGCTGGGCCATTTGGTCGAGGACAGTCCATCCCTTCCCCACCACAAGCTGGGGCTGTACCTGGGCCTCATAGGGGAGGAAGGCCAGGTGGATCTCTTTCAGTGTCTTCACCACCTTTGCCAGGCGAGAGCGGCCCAGTTCACTGAACAAGGGCTCAGGGCATGCTGGAATTGAGAGAGGGACCATCAGACCAATGTTTCATCACCATAACCCCCACCTCATCACAGCACCCAACACCCCTAGTTCTCCTCACTCACTGTCAGTGAAGAAGACATGGGCTGCTTTGTAGGTGAAGGTCGGTGTCCCCCGGAAGTCTGCAATCAGGGCCTGAACCGACTGAGGAATGCAGATTTCTGTTAGAATCAGACCCTGCACCCCAGACCTATCTTCCACAGGGAGTCCTCAACTGATGCTCATCCCCCACTATGTACAATTGTGGAGAGGGGGGCTCACATACATTGACACATGCATGCATTCTGACATGCACACTCATGCACACATACACACATATACATTCTGACATGTGAATACACAAATGCCTACAATCTTATATGTGTACACATATAAACACACAAATTCTGGCATGTGCACACACATATATGCACAAGTACATTCTGATGTGTACACACTGACATATGCATATATGCACATATGCATTCTGACATGTACATATGCATATGCAGCATATATATGCACTGGCATGGATATACACACGTGCACGTATAAATACATACATTGGCATATGAATATAATGCATTGTGACGTGTGTGCATGCATCACATATGCACACACATGCATAATGGCATGGGTATCACACTCAGATACATGCATTGACATGTGCACCTTGCAAGCACACACAAACCCATGCACATGGAGGCTAACTCCTATAGGCACCTTCTCCGTGGGGCTCAGTAAATAAATGGCCTCCAAGCTGGGAATGGGTTCTCGACGTTTGTTGATGTCTTCCACAACTAAAAGCAACAGAGGAAAAGACACACACAGGTGGTATGGGGAAAGAGACAGGGGGAGTCTCAGGTTTGGGGAACTGGACCCATGGTGGAGGTGCTTTAAAGGGTTATACTACTCCCTTGGATCCCAAACAGAAATAAAGACCTAAGGTTCCCCCACTTAAAGAGCTAAGAGTCAGGGCTCTTTCTGCATATCTGGAGTAACACAGCCATACTCTTGGAGTCTATATACGCTTGAGAACCCAGAGTTGCTGGACAGTGGTGGTGCACACCTTTAATCTCAGCACTCAGGAGGCAGAGGCAAGTGGATCTCTATGAGTTCTAGGACAGCCAGGGCTACACAAGGAAACCATGTCTCAAAACAAAATAGAAATAAATAAATAAACAAAATAAGAGAGAGAGAGCCCAGAGTCCACCCACACTTCTTACAGGGACATCTATAGGGGGTGCACAATCATTGTTTGTTATTTGAGGCAGGGTCTCATGTAGCCCAGGGTGGTCTTGAATTCACTAGCTAACTTAACTTCTGATCTTCCTGCCTCCACCTCCTGAGTGCTGGGATTATAGACATTTGATACCATGCCCATTTTATATGGTGCTGGAGACCGAACTCAGGGTTTTATTCATTCTAGGCAAGCACTCTGCCAATGGAGCTACATTCTCACCCAGGGCATTGAGCTGGTTACAGTCAATGAGGATGACCCTTAAGGGTTGCAATCAGGAAGTCCAATGTGGACTTCCGTGCTTAGAGGAGGCACTTGGTCATATGCTCTGGGTTATGTAGGGAGAACTATAAGCTGAACCAATCTGAAGGGATCCCATACTCAAGAGCTACACCCAGAGGTCCCACATTCAAGGGCTCAGGTTCTATCTGGGGAACATGGGGGCAGGCATCCACTCACTGGTGATGCCCTCCGCCAGGATGTCTGACATTTTACAACAGGATGACAAGATCCTCATGCTTGGATGGTCCATGATGAGCACCTGTCCAGATAGATGGACACACAGACATAGAAAGACATAGAAGAGTGAGGCAGGTTAAAAACAAAGCCTGTAGCTGGTCCTACGAGGATCAGAGGCAATGGAGCACTCATCTACCCAGCCCAAACCCTGGGAATCAACATCTTCTTCGAGGAATTCTTGAGGGGACTGTCACATTCTGGGGTCCCCCTGGGTATCCAGACGTTCTGCCTTGGCCCCTACCTTCCACTCGCCATCCTTCTTAACGCTCCGGATGACTCCACTTAGAATCTCTAAAGGGAAGGAAGAAGGGGAGAAGAAGGCTTGCGACACTCATCTTCTGGGCTAGACCCTAACCCAGAACCTGAGTGGCAGCTCCTAGTATCGCCCCCAATTTACAGATAGGCACATTGAGGTTCTGTGAGGTCAGGTAACTTACCCAAGCACCCTCATGTCTAGACAGTATAATGCTCAGAACACAGGTCCATCTTAGAGAACAGAGTGAATGGAAGTGAGGGTCCCCTAATTCCCTTCGACCAGAACGCTTGGTTCCCAGCTCTGCGGGTTCTTATCGACCTCCAAGCCTCTTTTCCCCATCTCTCACTAACGCTTATGTAGGGGAGGTTCCTCTCTAGCACTGAGGTACTACTGGGCCTTTCCAAGAAACCTGTTCTGCCCAGAGGCAGGAGTAGGGGAAAGGGGAAAGAAAGGGAGCCTTGCCCAGAGCCTGGCCAGTGCACCAGAGTGTCAGTCCACTCTTATCAGGAAGGAAGAAGCAGCTGAGGCCGGAACTACTGGAGGTGGGGGAGGGGATCCTCAAACCCTCTTTCTCCCCACCAAGAACCTGAGCCTGAAAGGCAAGGAAGCCAATCCTCAAATTGCAAGGAGCTCCTAGGCACGATGCAAAAGAGGGAGCGTCCCCTTCTCCACCCCCATGGGGAATGTGCACACCACCTGTGAACTCATACACTACTTGGGGTCGCTGACCAAGGCACTGTAGGACCTCCGGAGTCCAGTCCCTGAACTTTCCGGGTTAAGACACTCGACAGCCTATAGCTGGGGCAGACCCACAGGTCTAGACTCGAGCCTGTGTCTCTCTTTCCTTGATCCCTTGAGTCCTTCGCGTCCCAACTTTGCTCCTCCGGCTGCATTTGAGGAGTGGGTAGCCCAGCTGGGCCCAAGTCCCCCGCCCGTCCCCTCAAGAGTCAGGTGCTCTCCCCACCGTCAGGGTCCTGGGATCCCAGAATCAATCCGTGCACCGCCCCTCTCCCGAGGCCTCCAGCCCCCCGAGGGACATCCGAGGGGACACCAGAGCCCCGCCCTGGGGTGACACTCACTTTCCCCCACCACCGCCTTCAGCCCCAAGGGCGCCATCTTCCCCCAAAGAGTACGGCCGCTTCCGGGTCGGTCCCAAGGTGGGGGCGTGGCCCCGCCCGTCATCCATGAGGGCCCCACCCCGCGGGTTCGGGTCACGCCCCCTGCGCACCTGGTCCCGCCCCGTGGTCTTCTGGTCTCTCCCTGCCTGCAGGAAGTTGGGTCCTAGCAGCAGCAGTTTGAGGGCGGGTGCACTGACAGGGGCTCAGACGGACAATCCCCAGTTTGTGTGCTTCCTCGAGGAGTCCTTCATGGGACTCTTTAAGTGCTCTCTTGTTCACACACATTGAGATCCGTTTGCTCAGCGTGATGGCAGAGCAGTACAAATACCCATCTCACCTGGGTACCACTACCACCTGTCCAGAAGCTCCTCAGTCTGTGATATAGTGTGCCCACTGAAAGGACATCGCGGCCTTCTAGATCTGGAACTGTTAGAACAACTGCCGCTGTAATCCAAAGACTAGTAGCAAAGATCGGACAACAGTCGGTAGACTCCGGAGGCCTGGAGACCCCACCTCGTACTAGGTACTTTTTCTCCAGTTTTCTCACAGCCTTAACATTCTGTAGGAGACCCATGCTGAAACAGAAACATAGACGTAGGGTCTGTGACCATCTATCTGTGCCTGCTCATGAAGAAATGCTTCCCGGTCTTTTTTATTAGCATATATTAATTGCACATGATAGTGAGTTTCACTACGATATTTTCATACATGCATATAATCTATGTTGGTTATAGTTACCTTCATTCCAATCCTTATGCCCCATTCTGGATGATCCCTTCCGCTTCCTAACTAGTCCCTGAAGGAGACACACCCCCGCCCCTGCTGCACAGTAGGGGCTCCCTCCCAGGCCCTGGATTAGGCACAAGCCACCTCCAAACACCTGCTTTCACAGAGAGATCCTTTATTAAGCAGGGGAGAAAAAGTTAGAGTGGCTGCTTTCAGACTCAGGCAGAAAAAACGGCAGCAAATGACCTTGTGGGTGTAACCTTTCAGAGGAGAAAAGAGGGAGGTCTGTTAGGATCTGCTAGGCTGCAGTGGCATATTTTGATTGGACGTGTTAATTGGGTGAACCAAGGGGGGCTTTTGATTGCTGGACTTTGGTACTCGTCCTCAGCAAAGAGTCTGGCACAGGAAAGTGTCCAAATAAGAAAATAGACCTTGGTGGCTAGCTTTAGGGACACAATCTAATGATTTTTAGCAAGGCAGGGGGAAAGAGGGAGAAGGGAAAGGCCAGACAGAGTCACATGCTCGAGTGGGCTAGCGTCCCTTCAGTCACCTCTACCTGCATGTGTTTGTGTGTCCTGATGGGTTTTAACTGGGGTTGCTTACAGCAGCATCAGCAACTTACCAGTGGCTACATCGCTGAAAAAAAAGTCTCACTCCCCTTCAGTTCCAATAGGTCAGAAAAGAATGAGGCTTTCTGAGCCTGTAACAATCATATCCACACCAAATTCCTCCTTCTACTCCCCCAGATACCTCCCAATACATAACCCTCCCAACTTCACTTCTTCCCTTGCTTGTTTGTTTTGTAACCCACTGGTGTCTAGTTAGTGCTGCTTACTGGAATTTTGACTGATAATGTTGGCGTAATCTTGTGCAGAGAGTGCACGAAGGTAACAGCCGTGTCATGTCTGTGTTGTGCCCACTTTTTGCCCCCCCCCCAAAGAGACCACCAGGGAACCGGAACTTGGATGCAAAAGCAAAGTTTATTCCAAACGAGCCTTTCTTTCACATGTATCTTGCTCTGTCAGTTAAACCTTGTAATTCAAGAGTCACCCAGATAAAAGACTAAAGGGATCACAGGGTGATGGACCTTAACAGTTTTAGAAACCTTGCTTTTGCATCCAAGTCTCGGTTCCCTGGTCATCTCTTTGGGGGAAAGAAGTCTGGAAGCAGCATTTCTCAGCACTCCCTCCTCCTTTCATGTTTGTCACCCCCTCTTCCACAATGCTTCCTGAGCTTTGAGGAGGTTCCTAGTTCTTAAAAAAAAGGGGGAGGGGGTTGGGGGTCACGGTGACAGAGGATCAAACCCCGGATCTCATATGTACTCAGCAAGCACTTTACCACTGAGCAACAACTCCAGATGTTTGTCACAGTGTTATCTCAAGAACCACACACACAGGGTGACAATTGTATCCGTGTGCTGATATGTCCATGTGCAGATTCAATGCTACACACATACACACACACACACACACACACACGCGCGCGCGCGGGGATCAAATTAATCTCAGAATGTCAGAGCAGAACCTGCTTCCGTCGTTTCTCTAGAGAGGAGCTGACACCCTGTGACGGAGGGTGCATCACCCATAGGCATGAGGTTGCAAATCTAACAAGTGATAGCTGTGGATGCGGACTTGCTAGTCTGAAAATAAATCTTCCAGGTGGGGCTGCGAATGGAGCTCGGTTGGTCGAGCACTTGTCTATCATGCACAAAGTTCAGGGTTCCGACCCCAGCACCACTTAAACCAAGCATGGTGGCCCACACATGTAATCCCAGCAACGTCTGGAGGCAGGAGGGTCAGGAACTCAAGTCCATACTTGGCTACACAGCTGGTTAGTGAACAGGCTGGGCAACATGACATCCTGTATCAAAATAAATAAATAATTCTATAGGGAACGAAGGAGGGTAAGGGTGTGAGCTGTAAGTAAATATGAGAATGACTGACAGGAACGGGAAGTGACAGGAGCCGGAAGTGGCTGGCAGGAGTGGGAGATGACCAATAGAAGCCAGAAGTGCTTACAGAAGCAGCAAGGGGCAGTGGCCAGACTTCTTAGGTCAAACTTGAGTGAAAATGAGGACATGATCGCTCCAAGGTATGGCTGAGAAGGATTTTATTGCAGATATGAGTGAGAGTACAGCCAGAAGCCTCTAGAAGAGCCCAGGGCAGAAAGAGAAAGTAGTAGACATGACCAGTAGACTGAACCAGGCCATGAGATGAGAGACAGGACGAGCAAAAGAGGAAGAGGAGAGAGAGAGAAACAGAAGCAATCAGACCAAGAGAGAGAGCTTAGGACTCCAAAGCTGGGGGAGGGAAGTGAAGCCCCTGGGCTGGAGAGGTTTAGGGTAGGGGGTGAGGTGAGAAGAACAGAGAGGATTCAAGGATACTGAGTAAGTTTGGCAGCCAGAGTGTGCTTTGGTGTGCTAACAGGCACCTCAGTTAACCGGTTTGGGACCAAACATTGAGTTTCTTTGAGACCAAACAAAACTAAGCCATCCCTCTTTAGTGGATTTCTCAGGTCACAAGCCAAGATTTACAGTGAGAAAAATCTCTCTCTCTCTCTCTCTCTCTCTCTCTCTCTCTCTCTCTCTCTCTCTCTCTCTCTCTTTTTATGGATTCAGCAATATCTCCAGTCCTCTTTTTCATTTGAAACGAGGTCTCATTTAATTGCCAGGCTGACTTTGAATTTGAAATCCTGCTGTAGCCTTCTGAGTGACTGGGATTACAAACCTGCATGCCCAGGATCAACCCATAAGACCTGACATGTACAGATGAACAGGATGGCCAGCCACCTTTGTGGGACTTGGGGCCATTCCTTCTTTTCTTCTTCTTCCTCCTGTCTCCTTTTTAACAGCTTTGCCAAAAAGTCATTCACTGGACCAGTGAGACAGTTTGTCAAGGAAAGGCGCTTTCTACCAAGGCTGACAACCTCAGTTCGACCCAGGGCCCCACATGCTGGAAGGAGAGAGCTGGCTCCTGACCTCCGCATATGTGCCATGTATACAAATGAACGGCTTTTGGCATATTAAAGGGTATACATCTACTGCCACAATCCATTTGTTTGTTAAACCCGAGAGTTAGGAGGAGAAAAAACAAGTCCACAGTTGTCTCTGTTAGGTTTCAACCCTGGGACAAATGACTGGGGTGCCTATTTAGCAAATCAAAGTGGACCTGGCCATCAGGTTCTCCCTGCATCCTTCAGCCCCTACCTGTTACTGGGCCCTCCCAGATGGCGTACCCCACCCCCTACCCTGAACTCTCCAGCCGGACTGCCTTTGCCTATATAATCCAACCATTTCAGTTACCTGCCCTCTATGGACCTTTGGGCCTCCTGACTAACGAAACTGGTTCTCCTCTCTCTTCTCCCCCTTCCCTTCCACCCTCTCCTCAAATGGCAGAGCTCAGTCTGCTCATGTCCACTCTAGACTCTCCCAGATGTCCCTGTCCCTGACCCTGTCTATGCTGTCCCCCATATCTCTAATAAACCTCCATCATACATAGGAGCAGTCATGTTTCCCTTCTTTTCCTTTTTATTTCTTTTTTATTCAGTCTGATTAAAGCAAGCTATATTTATATTTATAACCATCTGGCTGCTTCTCCCTAAATTGGGATTTGAGAAAGCAACCCCTGCCTTCCTTTGAAGTCGCTTTTACAGGAGAGATAAGGTGTCCACAAGGGCGAGAGTTAGCTGTTCCACATTGTTAGAAAGATACTATGAAAGGGAAGGAATTTGGCAAGCATGTACATCATGTGAATGGGGTCACAAGTTGAGTGTAGGTGTAGAAAACATGTTTTGCAGAAACAGGAACTTATTCTTAATTATAAATGGGAACTAACTTTCAAGGACTTAAACACAGGACAAACAGGCACTTATTCTTTAACTACAAACAGAAACCTTAACCTGCACAGGACAAACTCATTCTTAATTGTCTTAACTGCAAACAGAACCCTTCACCTGCAGGCTATATGTTCCCTGTTTTGGTTTCACATTAACTTTCAAGATATATTCCTGTTCCGGTCTTGCAGTTGAGACTGGGTGTCCTCCTGTAACTCCAGCTGACCTGGAGCTTCCTATGTAGTCCCAATTGGCCTTGAAATTGAGATCTTCCTGACTCGGCTTCCTAAATGCTGGGTTTACAAATGTGTGTCTCAAAGGATGGGCAATGTTTATGAGAATGACCGGGGGTTGTCCCTCTGGCCTGCACCTGCAGACATATGAATATGTACACACATGGTTTTTAAAAATGACCTTAGTCAGACCCCCTTCGGTCAGAGGATTAGGTAGAAGAAAAAAAAATCTCTCTAGTGGCTGACTCCTTTAATTTTCTGATCTTACAGTATTTCCCCTGATATCAGACTCCAGGTTTTTATTATTAAGACCAATTAGAATTTGTGCTACAGATCTGCCTGCCTTTGCCTCCTGAGTGCTGGGATTAAAGCTGTGTGCCACCACTGCCTGACCTCTATGGCTAACTAGTGTGGCTAGCTCCACACTCTGATCTTCAGGCAAGCTTTAGTTGTTAAAGCACAAACAAAATATCACCACACTGGTCTCTGAGTTTGGGGACAGCCTAGTCTACAGAGTGAGTTCCAGGACAGCCAGGACTAATTCTAAAAACCTGTTTGAGCTCCTTAAAATCCCCATGAAGGGCCGGGCGATGGTGGCGCACGCCTTTAATCCCAGCACTCGGGAGGCAGAGACAGGCGGATCTCTGTGAGTTCGAGGCCAGCCTGGTCTACAAGAGCTAGTTCCAGGACAGGAACCAAAAAGCTACGGAGAAACCCTGTCTCGAAAAAAAAAAAAATCCCATGAAGGTGGAAGAAGAGAACTGATACTAGGAAGTTGTCCTCTGGCATATGCATTCACCCCACACAGCAATAAATAAATAAAACTTTAGATGGCCTTATAGCCACTGGACATGGTGGCACATTCAGGAAGCAGAGACTGGAGTGTCAGTGGAGGCTCAAGGTCAGCCTGATCAACAAGTTCTAGGCTATCTATCTATCTATCATCTATCTATCTACCTATCCTATCCTATCTCAAACAAACAAAAACCCAAGCTGGTAGCTTATAAAGATGTGTACAAACAGAAAGAGTGTCGTGTGTCTACACAGGTAGGGACCCAAGTATAGAAGCTGCCAGCTAAGGAATCCCAAGACTGAAGGTACAGAGAGGCAAGGCAGAATGCCCAGACTCCTGGGTTTCAAAAGGAATATGGCCTCCCTGACACCTTTATTGATACGCTAAATTCCTGCAGCTTTAAACCACCCTATGAGAGACACTGACCCAGCAGCCCTTAGGAAATGCATACATCCTACAGAGAATAGGACACCATACTGTGTTCTGAGGATTGGGGCCCGGGTGGCCATATGAGAGCTGGGGCAGGTGTTAAGAGTGCTGGTTCAATAACTTCAGGAGGGTGTGAGGACTAGTCTTGGTCGTTGACACACGTGTAAAAAGGAAACTTTGGTTGAAAATTGCCTTCCATCAGACTGGCTGTGGGCATGTCTGTGGGGCCATTTTCTTGATTACTGATGGATGTGGAGTGTTCTGCTCACTCTGGGAGGTGCTATCTTTGAGCAGGTGGACCTGGACTGTAAAAGAAGAAGCCGGGCTTTGGTAGAATCAGAAGGAAGACAGTTGTGAATTCATGGCAGTCTGGTCTACACAATGAGTTCCAGGACAGCCAGGACCATGTTTTAACATTTCAAAAAGGAGGGGGGGTGGAGGGAGAGAGAAGGAAGGAGGAAGGGAGGGAGGGAGAGAATGAAAGATAGCTGAGGGCTGGAGAGATGGCTCAGTGGTTGAGTACTTGTTCCTCTTCTACAGAACCAGGTTCAATTGCCGGCACCCACATGGTGTCTCATAACCATTCATAGTTCAAGTTCCAAGGGATCCAGTGTCCTCTTCTGACCTCCATGGGCACATCATATATGTGGTGCAACAACATACATTCAGGCAAAACACCCATACACATAAAATAAATATAAAAATAAATTTAAAGTCAGGATGCTCAATGCCCAGCCAGCCCAGCCAGCCCAGCCAAACCTAGCAGCTTGAGGTTTAATTTTTCAGACTGTGTCTCAAAGGAAGGTAAAGAGCAGTAGAGGGAGATAGATACCTGATGCTGACCTCTGGTCTTCCCACGAGCATGCATATACCACATGTGCACACATACACTATATACACAACCCCTACCCCACACACCCCCAAAGAAAAAAATGTAAACTTTTAACTTTATTTATTTAAACTTTTTAAAATGTTTATTTTATGTGTATGGATGTTTTGCCTGTATGTATCTCTGTACACTGTGAGTGTGCCTGGTGCCCAGAAGGCCAGAAGAGAACATTAGATTCCCCTAGAACTGGAGTTACAGATGGTTGTTAGCTGCCATGTGGGTGCTGGGAATTGAACCTAGTACTCTGGCAAAGCAGCCAGTGCTCCTACCCAGGAACCGTCTCTCCAGCCCTGGAAAAGAAGTGTATCTGGTTTCCTGAAAGGCATCTTAAAGACAGGACCAGGCTCTCAGAGCCCGTTTGCTGGGGTGGACAGGAACTTCCTTCCTCTCCTGTTCCATGTGGGAATGAGAGACTGAAGACACTCGGCTTGGCCTTTGAGGGGCAGATGGACAGGAGATCGGGTGTTTCTTTCAGGGTAGCCCCAGGGTAGGGATACAGAACCTCAGGAGTGGTGAGTAGCGGGCACCAGGTTGGCTTGTGTGTCTGTGGAGGGTGCAGGGATTTGAAGAGTACTGAACCCCAGCTCCCTCCTTGGCTATCCCCTGCAGATGTCATCTGCCCTGCAGAGGGATAAACCTGTAGACAGGAACTGGATGGCATGCCTGGGGACATCCTCCACCCTCCTGTTTTGCACTGGCTTTTTCTTGTTCCCAACTGAGAGTCCTCAGGGCCCCGTGAGTATGACTCGGTCCAGTGAGGTCCAAACCTGGACTTCCCTGCCCCCTCCACCCACACCCACCTCAGCATCAGTCTGGATGAGCAATTACCTAGAGATCATCTTTCTGGGGCTTAAGCGTGGGTGGGAGCAGATGGGATATGAGCTGGGGATTTGGGGATGGGGAAAGGTATCTGTTCCCCTTCCCCCACATCCTGGCCCTTTAAAAGGCCCTCTCAGGTGTGGGGACCCTGTCACAGGCCAGGAGGAAAGTGTGGGAAAGACAAATGATGGATCAGGAAGAAGAAAGGGGCGAGGGGGGCTCAGGCCGTCTGGACAAGGTAAGAGGGCTCTGCCTGACTCCACCACCAGCTTCTTGAGGTCTCAGTACCCATGACTGACAGGATTAACTCATTTGTAGGGCATCTAATTAGCAAGCAAGTCTCTGGGGTCCCCTGACCCAGTTACCATAACACATGGGGGGGTATATTAGGAGGGTATAAGTGCCCCTCCCCCTGCTCAGGGCAAATGGTTGGATTCCTAGTACTGTTCCCCCCAAGAGATGATAGGTGCTATGATTTAGGGGCACTTCTGAGCCCCATTTCTCTGGTAAGTGTCCCAGCCCCCAAACCAACCCCAGTATGGTCTTGATCTAGGACAGTGGTGGAATACTGTCTCTAGAGACGGTACCTTGTGAAATTGTGCTGCAGGCTGGGGCCCCAGGCTGGGAGGTGGGAGGTGGGGGGTGGGGGGGCAGTTCAGGGAAGAAGACTCACTTTTCATTTTGAGAAACTCTACAGACCTGTGAGGACTATGGTGAGAGCAGAGATGGGAAGGCAGGCGCTGGCTCGGGTGGGCGCTGGATGGAAGGCAGGAACGGTACAGTACCCAGCTAAACCAAGCATGTCTGTTCCCAAGGCAGGTTCACCAGACCAAGAAGGCTTCTTTAACCTGCTGAGCCACGTGCAGGGCGATCGGATGGAGGAGCAGCGTTGTTCCTTGCAGGCTGGTCCAGGCCAGACCCCAGAAAGCCGTGAGCTGGGCATGATGCAGGGCTGGGGTTGGGGCTGGGTACTGCCTGAGAAGTAAATGCGGCAGAGGTGCAGGGGTCCTGGGGTCTTGTGGCTCTTTGGACTCAGGCTAGAAAGCACCATGTGACCTCCTTTGGATTTGTATTCATGACCACCTGTCTCTGATCCAGAGGGTGGCCCTGCTCCCGAGATGGACAATCTCATGGATATGCTGGCCGACACCCAGGGCCGCCGCATGGATGACCAGCGTGTGACAGTCAATTCCCTGCCTGGCTTCCAACCTATTGGTCCCAAGGTAGGTGATGTCTAGATAGCCTTTGGAGTGAAGCAGTACAGCTCTCTAGATTATGCCCATCTCCAGCCAAGATAGGACGGGACCCTGTCTCTAACTCTGGAAGAGGAAAGCGCAGATAGATGTGGGTGTCAGGGGGCTTAAGATCATGCAGGACTCGTGCTGGTATCAGACTGATGGCTGGAAGTTACAGCTCCTGCCACAACATCTGTGTACCTGGGAGAGGCCTCAGGGAGAAAACAGTTTTCCTATGGTGATGCTCCCGGGAGAAGGGCAGATGAGCTCACACACGCATGTATTAACAAAGAGCATGGGTTCTGTTTGAGGCCTTTTTGCTTTTGAGATAGTGTTTTATGTAGCTCCGGTTGGCCTCAAACCCACCAGCCAATGATGACTTTAGAGTTCTAATTTTCCTACATGTACCTCCTTAGTGCTGGGATTACAAGTGAGCCACCAGGAGTGGGCCGTGTGGTTAGGATGGAATCCGGAGCTTTGGTGCATTCTGTCAACTGGGCTACATCCCCAGCTCTGTGTCTGAGTACACTAGCACACATGTTAGAGGTCCATGTGCAAACAAGCAGGCGGGGGCCAGAAGTTAACTTCGGATACTGTTACCCGGTCGCCATCACCATTTGAAACAGGATCTTTCACTGCCCTGGAACTCACCAAGTAGACCAGTCTCGCTGGCCAGGAAGCCTTAGGGCTCCTCCTGACTCTACTCAAGCCCTGAAATTACAAGTGAATAAAACCACATCT
Source organism: Alexandromys fortis (assembly GCF_014885135.2). NCBI lineage: Eukaryota > Metazoa > Chordata > Mammalia > Rodentia > Cricetidae > Alexandromys > Alexandromys fortis. The sequence continues at coordinate 566,583 of NW_026068156.1, read as the reverse complement.
GGCTTTTCATTTAAACTCAGGTCTTCAAGTGCACACAGCAAGGATTTTAATGACTACGTTATCTTCTCAGCCCATTTATTTGTTTGTTTTTGAGACAGGGTTGTGAGTCTGGAACTTTTTACGTAGACCAGGTTGGCTTTGAACTTGAGAAAATTCTCCTGCCTCTGCTTCTTGAGCGCTAGGATTAAAGATGTAAACCAACAGCTCAGGTTCTGATCAAGACCCCATTGAGAGTTGACTGTCTCATACCAAATACCACACTGATTGGCAGATGAAGGCAGACAAAAAGAAGTGTTGTCTAAAGGCTCCTCTGGCTTGCACTTTCCGTGGTCTCCTCCCTCTGTCTGACCCTTCTTCATCCACAGGATGGAATGCAGAAACGACCCGGGACCCTCAGCCCTCAACCCCTGCTCACCCCTCAGGACCCTGCTGCACTCAGCTTCCGCAGGAACAGCAGCCCCCAACCCCAGACACAAGCTCCTTGAGAGTTCTAGCCATCCTGGGCCCCTCACTGGCCCCTGAAAACAACAATAAAACGCTTGGCACTAGTAACAAAGCATTGAGTGTGTGTTATTTCCTGGGTGGAGGCGCCGGGACTTGAATACTTGAAGGTCTCAGGAGCTCTGCTGAGCAGCCTGAAGAAGTCTCTCTTCCCTCTGCTTCCGGACCTTCTGTTTGAATTCTTCTAGCTCCTGGCGCTGGAGTGAAGAAAAGGGTGTGATGGGAAGGAAGGAGGGGCGCACACTGCCGGGCCTGGACTTACTCCCACTACGCTTCCTTTGGCTTGACAGTTCAGTATCCATCCTGGGATCCCATGCCAATCACAACCACCATACCAGTGAGTTCAGCCTGAGCCTTCAGGGAGATGGTAATATATGAGACCATTTGTGCCCTTCCCACTTTTTAAGACAGGCTAGTCTTGAGCTCATTATGCAGGAGAGAATACCCAGAATTCTCGATCCTTCTGCATCCACCTCCTAAGCACTAGAATGCTGCAATTACAGCCCTCTCTCCCTGCTCCCTCTCTCTAACCTTTTGCAGTCCAGGCTGACTCAATCTGATAATCCTCCTACCGCAACTTCCAAGTAATCATGGATATAACCCATCTCTAACAGTAAGAAACTTGTATGGAAACAAGGTCTCTAGCCCAGGCTAGCCTGGAACTCCTATTCGTTCTTTTGTTTCCAATTTCCTATCTATGGCTGATGATGGAATTTGTTCCAAGTCCACCCAGGGTAAGGTGACCCAGCCCCTTGGAAGAAGAATGGGCTCCTTACCTGAGCCTCCTTCTCTGGTGGCCACAGCTCCCTCTGTGGAACAAGGTCACAGGTGAGAACACAGCCAAGAGAAGCCAGAGTCCCTCATTCAGAGCAGAGTTGCACATGAGAGGCAGGTAATGGTCCCCAGCAACAAGTCAGTGCCTCATATCCTGCCTTCCCCATCCCCGGGAATGACCCAGCAAACTCTCCTGGTACCCACCTTGCGCTGGACAACATAGTCCTCAAACCACTCTGCCTGATTGGAGATCCAAAACATAACCACGGGGAAAGTGAGGTAGAGTGACATCTGCAAAAGCAAGGGGTGGATAGACAGAGCCCAGAACTATCACCACCCTAGTACAGGGAGATTGTAGGAAAGTCCAGAAGACAGATCTATCCTTCTACACAGGCCAGGAGCCTGGCCTCGTGGCCTCCCCAAGGAACTCCAGAAATCCTACCAGGAGAATAGAAATTCGGCACTCTAAAGCCTGGTCTTCCTGATCCAGTAGGCTTTATACGTAACAGTCCTGTCCAAGCCTCACTCTCAAACACACACACATACACACCAAGGCGCACGGTAGTGGTGGGGGACAGTCCAACAGCTCCTACTACAAAGATATATCCTTGAGGTGTTATTACCTCCCAATCTGATCCTCGTAGCATTTTAAATAGAGGCCTCATTTTTGCAATTATACTCTTCTACATCTAGGAGTCCGCCTACTGAGACAGACCTATTAGGAGCCCGGGGCTCCCCTTCTGGAAAGCCCGCTCTGGATCGGAAGCCTCCTTTCATTCCTCTCTGAAACGCTTCCTCAGACCAAACCCAGACTCTCCATTTTAAGCCCCCACATCTAGAGCTCATTCCGCTGAGTTTCAATACAAATCTCAGATACTTTCTCCGTGGAACTCCCCGCTCTACCCTTCTCTCGTTTCCAATAACCATTCTCAAATTCTGAAAGATGCCAGGTTCAAACGTCCAACCCACTCCTGAGCTCACTGACCCGAAACACCTCCAGCTTCACCCCCATCTCGCTTCTCCGGTTCTATGAAGCCACTTCCGCCCAAAGGTGACTCTCCAGCAATACAAAATCTCATTGGTGTATCTGAGAAGCGATCTTAAAGCTGAGTGGCCAATAACGCGCACGGTGGCGTCATCTTCCGGCGCCGCTTTTCTGCTTCCGGTCACAGCCTTGACGATACAAAATTCGACCGAGCAGGCCCTGCAGAGAAAGTGACGTGCAGCCAACAGAGAAAGTCTGGCCGGAGAGGGCGGGCCTTCTGTGAGTGACGCCACCAGCGCACGACTCTCGTCTGTACCTGGGATCCAGGAAGATGGTGGTGATGGCGCGGGTTCCGCGTCCCGAGCGGCCGGATCTTGTTTTTGTAAGTCTGCGGCGAGGCCAAGGGTGATCCGTGAGGGAAGATCCGAAGCCAGATTCCTCCCCGGCTCGGAATCTGGCAATCGGGGGGGTGGGGGGGGTTAGATCCAGATTGTGTATGCCCAGTTCATGGGAATCCTAACGAGCCAAAGGCGACATGTCAAAACACTGACCAGGCTGGGAATAAAGAACCGGGTCTTTCAATGCCTGAGTGAAGCGAGGAGCTGCTTTTGAGGTTAAGGTCTTGATGTCTCGGGCCGGAAGAAGGGAGGTCAAGAGCGGAAGGGGATATAGTAGGGAAAAGGTATGGATCTTGATAGACATAGTGACCGGGTTAGAGTTCTGACTTCTGGAGCTACAAGAACCTTGAAGGATGAAGAAAAGACTAGTGATGTGGATGGCCCCTGGGATCCTAAAAAGGTGAAATTTTGGTGGCTGAAACAGAGGCTCCATATTTAAACTGCGTTTATAGTGTTTTGGGTTAAGGGCCATAACTGGTATGTGGGTTTCTGGGGTTTAACCAAGGGTCTTGAGCATGCTAAGCAAGCACTCTACAATTGATCTATATCCCCCCACAAATATGTGTGTGTACCCCAGCTCCGGAGATAAAAACCCTTTAGCTTGCAATTTCTGGGGTAGCGTTGAGCTAAAGTACAAGGTAATGAGATCCTGAAGGGCCAGAAGTTTGATGGACTAGATGACTTAAGTACCTGGGGCTGCAGAGGTGGCTCAGTTGATAAAGTGCTTGCTGTACAAGCATAGGCCCTCAGTTCAGAACCCTAGCACCCATAAAATGCTAGTGAGAGACCCTGTCTCAAAAGGCAGAGAGCAATTGAGGAGGACCTCTGGCTTCTTCCAGCGTCGGCTCCCACATGTGCATATATGAATGTATACACCTACAAAAAAGTATTCTTGTTTTGTTGGAGATAAGATCCCACTATGTAACTCTGACTGGCCTGGAACTTACTGTAGACCAGCCTGCCCTTGAACTCATAGAAATCCATCTGTATCTGCCTCCGTAGAAGAGGCTGGAAGAAAAAAAAATAAATGAAAAACTTTAAAAATTTGAGGCAAGCGTGGTAGCACATACCTTTTGAGTCGAGTACTTGGGAAGCAGAAGCAGGTAGATCTCTGTGAGTTTGAAGTCAGTGCGGTCTACATAGTGAGTTCCAGGACAGCCAGAGCAAATAGTGAGACCCTGTCTTGGGTGGGGAAATCTTTAACCTTTCATTGTCTGGGCCTGGCATGACAGTATGAGCATGAGGGAGCAAAGCCCTATGTCTGGGGAGAAGTGTTGTGAGTACATGCCACCTGTTGGCAGTGGTAGAGGCCTGGCGCCCGGACCTGTGCGCCAGTGTCACGAAAGTCTAGAGATCATGGGGACAACATGGGAGTGGAAAATGGATGGTGAAAATGTCCAAAAATCACTGTATATATGTATGGAATTGCCAAAGAATTTTTAGAGTGGGGGAATTGGGACCAGGGAGTGGGCAGTGGGATTTACTGACCAAAGCTGATACTTAGGCAGGGGTCTCCTTAACCACTAACAGCTGAGAAGTGTCCTTGGGCAGTTGAGCTCCGAGGGTCAGAGATCTGCACAGACACTCTAGCCCAGTGTCCCCAACCATAAGATTATTTTCATTGCTACTTCATAACTGTAGTTTTGCTACTGTAATGAACCACAGTGTAAATATCTGTGTCTTCCAGTGGTCTTAGTTGACACCTGTGAATAGGTTTTTCATCCCCCAAAGGAGATGTGACCTACAGGCTGAGAACTACTGCTGTAGCATCTGAGTGACTCATAATCCTCTTTCAACAGAGGAAGAAACCATGCCTGGGACCTTGTTGTGTTGTGTTTGTTTGCTTGTTAAAGATGTATTATTTATTTATTTATTTGTTTGTTTGTTTGTTTGTTTTTGCTTTTTCAAGACAGGGTTTCTCTGTGGTTTTGGAGCCTGTCCTGGAACTAGCTCTTGTAGACCAGGCTGGTCTGGAACTCACAGAGATCCGCCTGCCTCTGCCTCCCGGTGCTGGGATTAAAGGCGCGCGCCACCACCGCCCGGCTTAAAGATGTGTTTTTAAAATCATGTTTGTGTATGTATCTTTGTATGGGTATATGCCTGTCAATCAGGTGTCCATAGAGGCCAGAGACGAGAGTTATAGGTGGTTATGAGCTGCCTGAGGTGAGTGCAGGGAGCTGAGTTCGAGTCCTCTGCAAGAGCAGTACATGCTTTTAACTGCTTGCTGAGCTGTGTCTCTAGCCCTGTTTGTTTTTAAGTATGGTGTGTATGTAGTGCTTGAGTTTGTGTGTGTGAATGTGTATTGGCCAGGAATAGATGTTAGCTGTATTCCTCAGTTGCTCTCCATCTTTTTGAGACAGAGTCTTCTCTTTGAACCTGAAGCTCGCTGGCTAACTAAATGCCTGGCTAATGAGCTCCAGGGATCTACCCCTGTCTGGTTGCCCCGCATTGGGATTATAGGTAGACACTGCCGTGCCTGGCATTTACATGAGCGTTGGGGATCTGAACTCAGGGAGTCATGTGTGTACATACTGACTGGGCCATCTTTCTATTACATTTTGGTTTTTCTTTTTCTTTTTTTTATCTTAGCATGTGCAAGAGGTAAGTCGTGTGTGTGCATGTGGAAAGTAGAGGACATCTTAAGGAACTGAGTCTCTCCTACGATGTGGATCAAACTCAGATCTCAGGCTCGGTGGCAGGTGCCTCTTCCCACTGGGCTTCTCACCAACCTCGCATTCGTTTTATTCTTTGAGGCCTTTTTGTTCTGAAGTGATGGGAGTGCAGGCTTGCTCCACCGCCTTTTGTTGGGGCATGGAATTTTAGTCGAAGCCTAGAGTTTGATGCTAAGACCCATTATAGGATATGACTCCACCGAGACTAAGGACAGGCCTCTTCTCCCTTTCCCTGGCAGGAGGAGGAGGACCTTCCCTATGAGGAAGAAATCATGAGGAATCAGTTCTCCGTCAAATGCTGGCTCCGCTACATCGAGTTCAAACAGGGGGCCCCCAAACCCCGGCTCAATCAGTTGTACGAGCGGGCACTCAAACTGCTTCCCTGCAGGTGAAAATGGCCCTTCCTGTGCTACCCACCTCACCAGCCCCACCCCTCCGCATGCGTCACAGCCCAAGCGGCAGTGTGTCCCAGGTGACTGCTGTCGTCCCTTCCTGAAGCACAGCCCCCATGGGTCACACCTCTCCTGTCCCAGTCTTTCCCTTCCTTGTGAGCTCTCTCACCCCTCCTCAGAGCAAAGGAAGGATTCGGGGTTTCATGAGCCATTGTGTCTGTCTTGCCCGCTCTATAGCTACAAACTCTGGTACCGCTATCTGAAGGCACGCCGGGCACAGGTGAAGCATCGCTGCGTGACTGATCCTGCCTATGAAGATGTCAACAACTGCCATGAGAGGGCCTTTGTGTTCATGCACAAGGTGGGGAGCTGGAGACGGGCTATGCAGTGGGAGCTGTTTCCCCAGGGATACGTAAACAGATGTCTACCCCTTCCTTGCAGTGCTCCAACAAAACAGTATAGGTCCACCCAGATGTTCCACTGACTTGAGGAACTCACAGGTGTACTGGGCCCATTTACAGAGCTCAGTGAGGGGTGATGAGGCCCCTTGTCTCCCTGCTGCCCTTACGCCCTAGATTTGGATAGCAAGCAGGCCATGGAGCCAGTGGCTCAGACCTGGCCCATTACTCTCCATTATTTCCAGATGCCGCGTCTGTGGCTAGACTACTGCCAGTTCCTCATGGACCAGGGACGAGTAACACACACCCGCCGCACCTTTGATCGTGCCCTCCGGGCCCTACCCATCACGCAGCACTCTCGCATCTGGCCCCTGTACCTCCGCTTCCTACGCTCCCACCCACTGCCTGAGACCGCTGTGAGAGGCTACCGTCGCTTCCTCAAGGTAAGCACCACTGAACAGTCCAATTGCCAGGTCGGCTTCCAAACCTTGGCTCACTGGGATAAGGGCCCTCATGCCACAGAGAGGCTGCAGGAAGAGGCTCCTATGGATAGAAACAGCTTATTTGTGATTTGTGTGTGTGTGTGCATGTAGAGGCTCAAAGTTGACCCTGGATATCTTCCTCAATTACTCTGCATATTGAGGAAGGATCTCTTACTGAGCCAAGAGCATACCAGCTAGAACTCTAGCCCCAGGGATCCGCTCCAGTGTTGCCATGGCTACCCAATGTTTATGTGGGTTCTAAGGATTGAAGCTCCAGTCCTCACGTTTGCAAGGCAAATGTTTTATACACTGAGCCTTCTTGCCTCTGTGGTTTACTATGTTTGGTTTTTAAGTAGTTAGCTTTTAGCTTGTACTTGCTCCACAGCAGGCGTAGAGATGAGAGCTAGGGAGAGCTTGCATAAGGCAGTCACCAGCGCCTGCACCGGGCTTTCAGACTAACTGGTTGACACATGCATGAACCAGTTATGTGAAACAGAAGGAAACCCCAGCCATGGGAAGAGGTGAGAGTAAGAGACACATGCAGTGGGCAGCATGGCAGGCGGAGCATGTGTGCTCAGGCTTCTGATAATTGTTGTCGTCAGTTCCCTAGCACGCTACAGCTTGAGCAGCAGCTTGTGACAGAAGCAGGTCCTTTCCTGACCATCGGAGTCTAAGTTGGACTGCTTAGAAGTAATTGAACAGGGTGGTGGCTGGGGGAGGTGTCAAGGCTGGACCACTCAGGGCTGAGGCTGAAGGCCCAGGCTAGATTACTGTCTCAATTCCTCTTCCTGTGGCTGTGACAAAACACCCTAAATCAATGTAAGGGAGAAGGGTTTGCTTTGGCTCACAGTTCAGGGGTGCATAGACGAGAAGAAGCTTGTAGTCACATCACATCCAAGATCAGAAAAGAGCCATGCATGCACGCTTGTGTGCTGCTCCATGTGTCCGCATTATACAGCATCCTTTCCCGGGAAGTGATCCCATCCATAAGGAACGTGAGCGTTCTCATATAAATTAACATAGTCCAGATAATCTTTCACACACATGTTGTAACTAGAGACCCATCTCTGAGGTGATTCTAGAGTCTGCGGGTTGATAGTTAACATTGACCAGCAGAAGTGCTGTAGCCAAGCTAGACCCATGGTATCATGACCAAGGTCCGAGATTGAACTGTTGAGCCCAGGCTGCACCACTAGAGAGCTGAGGCTGGCTGAGTTGAGCTGGCTGTTTGCTAAAAGACTTGTAAATGGGGTTGGGAAATATCATCTCCTGCAGCCCCGTTCACCAGTGGTGTGGGTCTTCTCCAGCTCAGTCCTGAGAGTGCTGAGGAATACATTGAGTACCTGAAATCCAGTGACCGGCTGGATGAGGCAGCACAACGCCTGGCCACCGTGGTGAATGACGAGCGCTTTGTGTCCAAGGCGGGCAAGTCCAACTACCAGGTGGGTCTGGTGGAATATGGAGGCTGGGTGAGAGGTGTCCTCCATCCTGGACCAAGACTGAGATGTCCCCAACACCCTGTGTCCTGCAGCTGTGGCATGAGCTCTGCGACCTTATCTCCCAGAACCCGGACAAGGTACAGTCCCTCAATGTAGATGCCATAATCCGTGGTGGACTCAACCGCTTCACCGACCAGCTGGGCAAGCTGTGGTGCTCGCTGGCTGACTACTACATCCGCAGTGGCCACTTCGAGAAGGTATGTGGGTACCTCGGCCTCCGCTGTGAGGTGTCTCTGGAGGACACTCAGAGTGCACGGCCAGGAAAGAAGCACATGCTGTGTGTGACACATCACATAGTCCACGTTTCCACCCCAGCAGTAGGGATGGGTGCAGAGCCCTGGAGAGAGGCTAACTTCAGGACGGGCTGACTTGGGGTCTGCTTCTCTTACCTCCTTGACATGGCAAGGACCTCATAAGTGTGAGTGTCCTGTTTGAGAGCTTGTTTGGAGGGGTCTTGTGAGTCTTGCAAGTTTCATTTATTTTCTGAGCCTTAGGAGCCTCCTCCTTCCTCCAGAAGGGAGTGTTGCAATTAGGAAAAAAATAGCTTCAGCAAGCTGAGCTCAGAGTTCTGTGGGAGCTAAAGCGTCGCTGATCAATTGATTGGTTGATTGGTTGGTTGGTTTTCAGGACAGGGTTTCTCTGTGTAGCTCTGGCTATCCTAGAACTCGCTTTATAGACCAGGCTGGCCTCAAACTCATAGAGATCCACCTGCCCCTGCCTCATGAGTACTAGGATTAAAGGTGTGTGCCACCACTGCCTGGCACTCACCTGTTCTTTCAGAGCCAGTGCTTTATTGAGGTGTCTCACGTAAGTCTTGAGATGGTGCTGCACAGGGGGCTACCCAGCTTACAAAGGAGGCCCTGCAGCTCCAGGCTGTCATGCAGGGCAGGGCAGGAACAGGCCAGCGGGACTCCACTCTGTGCTCAGCACTTGGTAACCCTCGTTGCTGGCAGTGGGTCCTTGTGGGTGGGCTCTCATGCCTCCCCTCTGTTCTTTTCCTCACCCTGTGTCTGAACCCCACAGGCTCGGGACGTGTACGAGGAGGCTGTCCGCACTGTGATGACTGTGCGGGACTTCACCCAGGTGTTCGACAGCTACGCCCAGTTCGAGGAGAGCATGATTGCAGCCAAGATGGAGACTTCCTCTGAACTGGGGCGTGAGGAGGAGGGTACGATGTGCGATAGTGGACTGGGGGGGAGAAGGTTGAATTCCAGCCATTGTGGTGAAACAGGCAGGCAAACAGAGAGGCTGGGTGGACATCAAGGTCAGGGTATCCTGGAGTAGCCATAATTGTGTACAGGCATGGCAGGAGGGCTGGGGCTAGGTACAGGGTGGTCAGCCTGGCTCTTTAGGGTCTATAACACTGGGCTTAGACACAGAGGTAGCCAAGGGCCTTTGCTGTCACCTCCAACCTTCCTAGCTTCATGAACGTGTTTGACTCCCAGATGACGTGGACCTGGAGTTGCGCCTGGCCCGCTTCGAGCAGCTCATTAGCCGGCGGCCCCTACTCCTCAACAGTGTCCTGCTGCGCCAGAACCCACACCATGTCCATGAGTGGCACAAGCGCGTGGCCCTGCATCAGGGCCGCCCCCGTGAGGTGCGTGATGGTCCCCCAGCCCATGTTGCCCTGCCTCTTAGAGCTGCCATGGCCAAACTCGGCCCTCACCTATCCGCTCCTCCTCTTCCAGATTATCAACACATACACAGAGGCTGTGCAGACAGTGGACCCTTTCAAGGCCACAGGCAAGCCCCACACGCTGTGGGTTGCATTTGCCAAGTTTTATGAAGATAATGGACAACTGGATGATGTAAGTGAGTTACATTATGCATGCATCTGCGTACAGGTCTTTTCACCATGGGACTTAGGGGTGGCCAAGTGGCAGGGTCTCACTCAGTCTCTGCCCATCACCATAGGCCCGTGTCATCCTAGAGAAGGCCACCAAGGTAAACTTCAAGCAAGTGGATGACTTGGCAAGCGTGTGGTGCCAGTGTGGGGAGCTGGAGCTCCGACATGAGAATTATGATGAGGCCTTGAAGCTGCTGCGGGTAAGGCTGTGAAGACCAACCAGGGGTGGGTGCTGGGGCCCAGGACAGCCTCTCAGTGTCTCATTGCCTCTGCCACTGTCTCTCCACAGAAAGCTACAGCATTGCCTGCCCGCAGGGCTGAATACTTTGATGGTTCAGAGCCAGTGCAGAACCGTGTATACAAGTCGCTGAAGGTGTGGTCCATGCTTGCCGACTTGGAGGAAAGTCTGGGCACCTTCCAGGTCAGCTGCCATGGACAGGGGTGAGGCAGAGCTGGTTGCCAGCCCTAGAGTGGAGCATTCCCTGACCTATTTCTGTCCCCACAGTCAACCAAAGCCGTGTATGACCGAATCTTGGACCTGCGCATAGCCACACCGCAGATCGTCATCAACTATGCCATGTTCCTGGAGGAGCACAAGTACTTTGAGGAGAGCTTTAAGGTGAGGCGTGCACTAAGGCTGCAAGTCAAGGCCAAGGCACAGTAAGGGGTTCCTCGTGGTCTGCAGATGTCCTCTCTCTAGCACTGTCTGTACGTCTGTGTTTAGACACATCAGGACCATGGGATAGGGGCTTGGCTTAGTTATTCTCGCTTTTGTTGGGACAGAACGTCGGACAAAGGCAAGCTAAGGCAGGAAGAGTTTATCCTCCCATTTAGAGGATTTATTGCATCATGGCAGGCAAGGCAATGGAAACATCCTATGCTATTCCCAGTGCACCTGCAGTCAGGAAGCAGAGAGGGGCGGATGCCGGCGATTGGCTCAGTTTATCCTTTTATGTAGTCTAGGATCACAGCCCATGGGATGGTACCTCCCCCACTCCCCAACACACACACATTTAGGATGGATCTTCCTGCCTCAGTTAACATAAGTAAGACTTTAAAAACTGTCCTTAGGTTATTCTAGAATCCTGTTAATCTGACTCTAGAATCCTGGTAAGCTGACAACAGTAACTATCGTGGGTCTGTTTTTATTCCTTTTAGCAGTGCTATGTATGGGACCCAGGACTTTGGGAATTTGAAGCAGGGGCTCTTACCTCTGAGCAACATCTTGGTCCTTGATCTCTTGTAAAGCCACCAGTCATTACTGGTTAGGCCTACCCTAATATCATTTAAGTCTGTTTCCTCTTTTTCAAATAAAATGCTTGCATGGTAAAACACTGGGCATCGGGGCCTCGGTGCATGGATGCTGTGGGGTGTGGGCACTTCCCCCGTAGCCTGGTACTGAGTCTTTCTCCAGGTTCTTGTGTGAAATAGAATAAATGTGGGCGCCATGTGTGCAGTTCCCGTTGGTTTTTATTCAAGTGATAGGGTGTAGGTGGATACAGTGGTGGGTGTGTTTGTGTTTGTGAGGGCCATAGGCAGATATACAGGTAGGAGACTGCATTTATTCACATGTCCCCGATCCTGCCTAGGAATGTGAACCCTTTCTTAGAATATTGGGTGCCTGTGTCTGTAGAGGTTAGGAGCTACCTCATCCATGAAGTTTAGAAAGTCCCTGTTGTACCTATACCTTAGCTCCTTGTAGTTGGTGAGGGAGAAGGGGTCCAGCGCAGGCTTATGGAAGACATGAACCAAGGGCATCTGGGTGCTGACACCTCCATATCTCCCTTGGAAACAGGCATACGAGCGTGGCATATCACTGTTCAAATGGCCCAACGTGTCAGACATCTGGAGCACCTACCTGACCAAATTCATTGCTCGCTATGGGGGCCGCAAGCTGGAACGCGCACGGGACCTCTTCGAGCAGGCACTAGATGGCTGCCCGCCCAAATATGCCAAGAGTGAGAAATCTGGGCTGTCACGGGACATTGGGGTGGGTGGTGTGTGCTGAGCTTTGAACTGCTAATTGGACCCTCTTGTCCTGTGCAGCGCTATACCTGCTGTATGCACAGCTGGAGGAGGAGTGGGGCCTTGCCCGTCATGCCATGGCCGTGTATGATCGCGCTACCAGGGCAGTGGAGCCAGCCCAGCAGTATGATATGTTCAACATCTACATCAAGCGGGCTGCTGAGATCTATGGTGTCACCCACACTCGTGGCATCTACCAGAAGGCCATTGAGGTACCTACCACTAGTGTATGGGGTTGGGGTTCAGGCAGACAGAAGGATCGCAGAAAGCCTGCCTGCGCAGAGAGTGGTAAAAGGCCTTCCTGAAGCCAGGTACTGACCACCACCACCCCACTCTCTCTAACTGCATGGTGCCAGGTGCTGTCTGATGAGCATGCCCGGGAGATGTGCCTGCGGTTTGCAGACATGGAGTGCAAGCTTGGTGAAATTGACCGCGCCCGGGCCATCTACAGTTTCTGCTCCCAGATCTGTGATCCCAGGGTAGGGCTGGGTCTGGGTTCGGGAAGGTACGGGTGGGCAATGGGGATCTACACCAAGCACCTGGATCACCCACATGCCTGCACCCCACCACAGACAACTGGGGCATTCTGGCAAACATGGAAGGACTTTGAGGTTCGGCATGGCAATGAGGACACCATCAGGGAGATGCTGAGGATACGTCGGAGTGTGCAGGCCACATACAATACTCAGGTCAACTTCATGGCCTCACAGATGCTCAAGGTGTCCGGCAGTGCCACAGGCACAGGTGAGCTGCTTAACCTCCCTTTCCTAATCATGACCAGGCCACAAGGGGCAGTGTCTTCCTCATCTCAGAGTCAGTCCTGGGCACCTCAACCTGAGCTGGTCTGCTGTACCCCACAGTGTCTGACCTGGCTCCTGGGCAGAGCGGCATGGATGACATGAAGTTGCTAGAACAGCGGGCAGAGCAGCTAGCAGCTGAGGCAGAGCGGGACCAGCCTCCTAGGGCCCAGAGCAAGATCTTCTTTGTAAGGTGAGGACAGGAGGGTGCATGGTCCAGTCCTTCTTAGGGAAGGGGTGTTCGGGGAGGCTGCGGGGGAGGGAGTACCACTGAGACCACCTTCCCTCCCCAACTCTAGGAGTGATGCATCCAGGGAGGAGCTGGCAGAGCTGGCTCAGCAGGCCAATCCCGAGGAGATCCAGCTGGGCGAGGAAGAGGACGAGGATGAGATGGACCTGGAGCCCAATGGTCAGTGGCCAGCCTGCCCAGGGGTCAAGGACAAGGGTAGAGGTGGGCCACTCTCCATCCTACCCCCAGAGGAGTAACCACCTCAACCTTACCTTCCCCCACAGAAGTCCGACTGGAACAGCAGAGCGTGCCAGCTGCTGTATTTGGGAGCCTGAAGGAAGACTGACACCCTCCACACTATTTTTTCTCTCCATCATCCCTCCCCCATACCCACCTCTGTAATACAGCCCCTCTTTGTATGTCACTGTCTCAGCCTCCTTCCTGCTGCCCAGGTGCCTCAGGGCATGCTACCTCAGAGCTGCCTGGCTCTGAGCCCTGATTGGCTGGGATGGGAGGTGGGGTAGTCAGGAGCCCTGGCAAGTGGACAGTCAGCCCTCACCCTGTAGAGCAAGTTCTGGACGCTGCAGGGCCAGTTCCCCTGCCCCACCCCAGGCCTCTTGTCAGGCTTGCCCAGTAAGACGGCTCCTTGGGGCTCAAGCTGAGGGGCACCTGGCCCCACTTGTGTGGGTGTCATAGCTCCAGGACTTGACAAAACCCACGAGCCCCATGTAGTCAGCAGGCCCTGTGAACCTACCAGTAAGGCACTTGAATCACTGGCTAGAGGCCAGGAACCAGGCCCTGTGTACAGGCCACATTCTGGGTGGAGGCCTTACTGCTTAAGCTCTGGGAAGGAAGCCATTAGTTGCCTCTAGACCATTAAGGGGCTTTTGGCATCAGGGGACATAATCAGATTTGAGTTCTGAGCAGGTCACGCAGGCTGCCATGTGAGCAGGGGGCAGTGGAGACAGCTGTTGGTTTGGATCATGGGATAGTCACAGGGGTGGCTTTAGGAGGTGAGCTGTATGATTTCGGCGGTATCTGGGAAGCCAGGCTGTAGTAAGCCTTACACCTGAGCCCTGCACCTACAGTGGCAACTGGATCCTTAGATATGGGACTCCGAAGAGGAACACAGAATCCTAAGCTCAGAGACTGTAACTGAGCCCTGAAATGAAGGCAGGCTGGCACGAAGAAATGGAGATCGAGTTAGAAGTTGGCTGCACACCAAATGCCAGGAAAGATGAATAAGAGCCACATGGAGGAGGAGAATTAGCAGGTGGGGGTGGGGAAGGCCCAGGAGAGGATAGCTGGTCTGGAACCTCCTGCCAGGTCAGTTCAGAGGTGGCTGAGAGCGTCTCAGGGGAGGGAGTGTCAACAGGAAGGTCACCACAGACCTTGGCAGAAGTTACCTCAGGGCCAGAAAGAGGCAATGAGACAGGCTGAAGCTGGTGAGAGAGAACTCGAGACGTGAACTCGGTCCAGCTCAGGGAGGAGACACCATGTCTCAGCTTCTCTTTTCAATTATTTTATTCAAGAAAGTGGAGGACAGACAAGGGGACTGAACTGAGCCCTGAGTCCCTGAAGCTCCCAGCTCAGCCCCCCACAGCATGACCAGACAGGATCCAGGAATATCCAATAAACTGTCCTCCAAGAGCGCAGTGGCCCAAATACAACAGACCCAGCCTGTGCATTGGCTAAGGTGGGCGCTATTTGGGGGTGCCGCCACCCTTCTTGGGCGTGGTAGGCTTCTTGCTTTGCCAAAGGTGTCCCTGGATAGTGAAGGCATCCACACTCATAGACATGGTCTTGGCAGGGATCTGGGTAAAGCGTTTGCGGTCTGAGTTGTACTTATAGATGCCCTCGACCATGGCTGGGGTAACAGTACGAGGCCCATAGCCTGCCAGCCTCGACAGCTCCTCTGTCTCCCCAGAAAGAGTGTAGAGCGCCCGAAACTGGCAGCTTGAGTCTCGGAAGAGAATCAGGAAGTGGTTGGCCTTGCTTTTCTCGATTTCCTGAGGGATGGTGTTAAGAAGCCAGTCAGCTGGTCAGGCTGGACCACTGACCCACCCGCCAGCCCCACGTATCCAGGCAGGTGCAGGGCTCACCTCGAGAATTCGGTTCTTCTGGGGCTCGTTCACCTTGCCTGCCAGGCAGCAGTGTGACAAGGCATTGTGGATGATAAACTTGTTAGACTTGGCGCTGGGTTCTTTGTACAGCCGGGGACCTAGACAGCAGTCAGTCAGCAGGGATGGGACAGGTAGAGAACCTGCGGCTGCTCACATTATCCAAAGCCTCACTTACCTGTGTACTCAGGCACTGATGCTGGCGAAGAAGCATTGCTTCCGTTCTCCCAGTCACGCTCTCGACTGCCAGGCAGGCGGCTTGGAGACATGAGGCCTGATGGAGAAGGGGCCCTATAGAGGAGGGCAAGGATGGAAGTGGGGTCAGTAGTGTGTGAAGCCCCCAGTGTACAGTGAGATCAGTACGCTGCAGAGGAGAGATACACGGATGTTGCATACTCCTACAAGTCCATGCGATATCTTTCCATACGCTCAGACCCTCTGATACACCTACATTGCATGGGGGCGTGTTCTCCAGACTCCTCCATCAGGTCCCAAATCCTATCTGCATATACACGCGCTTCCTTCCATCTATACAGCCCATCCAGGTCCCACTCTTGATTCCAGAGATATCTATAGATGATGATGGGCTCTGAGAGAGCCCTTGCCTACCCGGACTCACCGAGATGTGGGTCTCTTCACACCAAGATTATTGGTAGCCTCATTGGCCACAGTAGACAGAGACAATGTGGACTGGGAATAGATCTTGCTGAGTCGTGAGCCTAGGATGAGACAGGACCAGTCAGCCCCACCTAAGGCCCCTTTACCTCCATTAATGCCCCAGGGTCCAGGGTCTAACCTTCCCAAAACCCTTTCAGCCTTCTGCAGCCCAACTCCATTTTTGTGTTTGCTTCATTGGCTTTTTTTTTTCTTTTTTAAAAACAGGGTCTTCTGTAGCCCAGGCTGTCCTCAAACTCCCTATTTGCTAAGGATGACCTTGAATTCCCAATTTTCCTGTCTACTTCCTGAGTGATGAGTTAGGCCTATACCCCCATACCTGGTTTATGCTGAGGAGAGAAGAAACAAGAGCTTCCAGGATGCTAGGCAAGCACTCTACCAAGTGGGCCACTACCATTACTCTGAACTTTTCCCTCACACATACATGTGTATGTGTAGCCTAAATTGGCCGGGAACCTGCTCAGTAGCCCAGACTGGGATCAAAATCAAAATCCTCCTGCTTCAGCCTCCTGAGTTTTATAATGACAGGCACGTGCCACCATGCCTGGCTTAATATGGCAAGGAAATCTTTTTCTAGTGCTGGGGAATGAACCCAGGGCATCAGACAGTCTGAACACTCCAGCCCTGCGCTTCACACTCCCATCCACATACCTACAGAGAAGGGAGTATTGCTTAGTAACATCTTCAGACATTCCCTCCCCACAACGGAAATTCTGTTCATCCTGAGTACCTGCCCCATACTACACCACTGCAGATGCTCCCTACAATGGAGCCTCTCCCAGACACAAGGAAGGCCCTTCCCACAGGGTCCTCACCAAGCAGGCCGCGGGCTGGGCTTCTTGCCAGGGCTGAGTCATCACAGCAACCAGAGCGTGGCCGGGTGGCCCTGCGCCCGCCCCGCCCTGGTCCCCCGGTCCCTGAGGCCCGGGGCCGTAGCACCTTATCAAGGTCATCCATCAGCTTCAGTTGTGCCCGGCGCTCATACTCAAGCCTGGTGAAGTCCCCTCTCCGGGGGCCCACCTCCTCCTCAGCTGGGACCGCAGCTCTGGTAGCAGGGGCTGTAGGGGCTGCAGCGGCTGCAGGGGCCAAGCCTAGGGCGTCCTCCTGAGCCAGCCTGCATATTAAACAGAAGGGGAACAAGAAGAATAGAATATGGGGGCACTGAGGCAGCAATATCAAAAGCCAGGATCCCCTCATTCGAGCTCTAGCCTCACCTTGCCGCCTCCTCCCGTTTCTGTTCCTTCTCAGCCTCCTGCCACTGTTTACGCCGCCGGGCCTCCTCTGCCCGCCTCTGCTGTCTCTCAAGCAGGCTGGCTCGCTTTTGAGCCATCTCATCCTCAGGTTTGTCTTCGTCCTGTAGGATGACATCAGAATCCAGGTGACTGTTGCTCCCTGCTATAGCTGAAGTCTGATTTTTTTCCACTGACCCAACTGTGGCTCGCCTGACCTTTCTAAAAGTCCTCAGAATATTTAGTTGGTGCCTACTTTATGCACGGACTTACAGACCAGGGAGCTGCATACATAAAGCATTTGACCCAAAGGGGAAGATAATTAAGTGATAACACAGACCTATAATGCTCTAACTATGAGTGCTGCCAGACTGGACTAAAGTCTATACTATTCTGGGGGCACCAAGCGCGCCTTCCCAGAAGTACCCCTGGGGCATAATGAAAGGGACTTACTTAACAGGGGAAAAGTGAGGGGAACTTTCCAGACAGATGGAATAGAAAGTTCAAAGAGAGGCCTTGAGGCCAGAACAAACCAGTATGTCTGGAACATGAGCTGGGGAGAATGATATAAGTTATAGTCAGAGGGAGCAGAGCCCAAAGAGTGGACAGGATTTTTGTCCTCAGGGGAGCAGGGGGTTTAGACCAGCAAGAACTGAGTATGCCTTCTTCAGCTGTGTATAGTTAGTACACTATGGTGGCCCAGGCTTCAGGAGGCATGACGATAAAGGATGACTACACAGGGCCGGGCAGGAAAGAGGAACTCTAGAATAACCCTAGCCCTGTTTGTCCATCTGTCTCACACTCACCCAGTCCATCTGCCCAGCAACTATTTGTCTACCAATCAACCTTCCCTCTGTCTGATTACCCACATATCAATTCACCTTCTATCCCTCTACCTAACCATCCGCCCTCCCTCTAACCTATCCCTCTACCTATCCATCCGCCCTCCCTCTAACCTATCCCCCTACCTAACCACCCACCCTCCCTCTAACCTATCCCCTACCTAACCACCCACCCACCCTCCCTCTAACCTATCCCCCCACTTATCCATTTTCCCTCTAACCTATCCACCTACCTATCTACTCTCCCTCTAACCCATCCGCTACTTCCCATGCCCCTTACCAGTCCCCTAGGACACCTCCACTTCCCACCCAACATCTATCCACTACCTCCCATCCTCCTTACTAGCCCCCTCCCCCACATCCCCACTTCCATCATTCACATATCCACCTATTAGCTCACCTTTTCCCTTTCTCACCTGCCCAGGTGACTCACCTTATAAAAGAATCCAAGGCCAGACCGGGGCTCTCCCTCAGAAGATGCCTCTTCCTCTAAGGAATCCTCAGCCCCAGGGGGGCTCCCATCTCCCTCCTCATCAGCAGTAGGCTCTCCCAGGCTGGCTAGGGGGATCTCAATGAGGGCAGGCTTGGTGGCGGACTCCTCGGGAGGCGTCCCCTCCGACAGGAGGATAGAAGAGCGAGTCTGTACAGGCACCTGGCTGGGTGAGAACTTGCGTAGGTGAGGGAGGCTGTCTACATCATGGGGTGGTGTGAGCACCCTTGTTAGGGGTGCAAGCTTCAGCTCTGCCGGCCTTGCATGTTTTGGACTACGGGGTGTCGGGTTGGGGCCTGGCCCTGGGCTGCGCCTGGCAGCTGAGGCTCGACGGGCAGGACTAGGGGATGCCGCTTTAGGCCCAGTGGTGGGTCCGGGGATGACCCAGGCTGCTGGTGGTGGGGCAGGTCCAGGGGCCTCTGGAGGGGCCAGAAGCCGCTGTTGCTGGTCTGTGAGCCTCTGCATGTCCCGTTGCAGAGAGCTCAGAGCGGCACTCAGCTTACTGACTGCTCGATTGTAATCCCCCAGTCCCTCTGGGGGCACTGGGCCCAGATCTGGTGAGAAGGTAACTGACTTAGGCCGTGAGGATGGCTCACCCTGGCCCTCACCTGCTGGTCGTTCCCCACCAGGAACTGAGCCCAGCTCAGCCTCCTCCTCAGCCTCCCCTGCAGCCTCCCGGGGCTGCACCTGCAGGAAAGCACTCTTGCCCAATCTCTGCCTGTGCTTGGCAAAGATGGCCTCAATGCGTCGCTTCTGAGCCTCTATGGCTCGGCGCTTTTCCTCCAGTCGGGCTCCCAGCTCGCTCATCTCTGAGCTCAAGGCCTCAGGTGCTGCGGGAGTGGATGTTGGAGACCCCGTTCCTGATTCGGCCTCAGCCTTCACCAGCTGTTTCTTGCGTTCAGCAAAACTGGTCATCTTCACCTCTGAGTTGTTGGCTGCGGGGGATGAAGCCACAGCTTTTGGGGACCCCTCAGATGGGGGCAGTGGTTTCAATACCTCCCCTGTTGGGCAGGGAGATGGTTTTGAAGGGGTCTCAGGGTGGGTTATATAGATGGGCGCTTTGTCGAGCCCATCGGACAGTGGCTTTGAGGCTCCTTCGGGAGGGTAAGGAGAGGCCAGCGGTGGTTTGGAGAGGCCCTCAGGAGAATGGAGGTAGAAGCTGCCATCGGCGGCCCCATCAGGGAGCAGCCGGGGCTCAGCACTGTGGATGATCTGCAGGGCCTCTTCAATTGTGGGTAGGTCTCCAGATTCTGGGGTTGGCTGAGCAGGATTCCGGGATGATGACGACACAGGACGTGGGGGACCCAGACTGTCTGAGCTGACGGAGCGGAGCAGGACAGGATCTCCCATGACCACGTCTACATCGCTGTCCAGGCCAAAGGGAGTGCTGAACGATACAGCCTGGGAGAGGGGACGGCTGGGTGGCCAGAGGGTGGGGTCAGCCCTTGGGACAGGCCTCTGCCCTGCCCTGATTAGCGCAATCCCTCCTCCAAGGCTACGGGCCCCTTAAGATGCACTCACCTAAGCTGGCGGTTCCAGGCCTTGCCAAGAGCCTCCATGTGAGACATGGACGGAGATGACTTCAGGGAGCCTGGGGAGGGAGAATGAATGGTCACTGTGGAGGGGGAGGTCACTCATGTGGGGTTGGCTGGCGTATGAGGCAACCTCTGCAGAATCACCAGGTGGGTCACTGATGGGTGCTGCATTCCCATTAGTGGCCGGCTGGACATCTGGCATGG
This sequence comes from Alexandromys fortis, assembly GCF_014885135.2. Taxonomy (NCBI): domain Eukaryota; kingdom Metazoa; phylum Chordata; class Mammalia; order Rodentia; family Cricetidae; genus Alexandromys; species Alexandromys fortis. Next base: position 546,490 of record NW_026068156.1, on the reverse strand, counting down.
CTCAATGATACAATAGTTGCGTAGCATGTATAAGGCCTTGGATACAGTCTCTAGCACTGCAAAATCCAGTTAGCAGTTTCTTTTGGGCTGAGGAGATGGCTCAGCAGATAAGAGCACTTGCCTCCAAGCCTGATGAACTGAGTTCAATATTGGGGACCTACATGGTGGCCAGAGAGAACCAACTTCGGCAAGTTGTCCTCTCTGAACCTCGACACATGTATTGAGGCCCCTGTTCACCCACACACATATACAAATATAATTTAAAAATTAAAATGAAACAACCAAATATTGACAGTTGGGGCTATCTGGTGTCATGCAAGGAGTCTTCTCTGTTTTGTTGAGATGGGATCTCACTGTGTAATCCTGGCTGGACTGGAACACTCTATGTAGACCAGACTGGCTGCCAACTCACAGAGATTCACCTATCTCTACCTCCTCAGTGCTGGGATTAAAGATATGGGCCACCACACCCAGCTGATGCAAAGGGTCTTGAAACTAGCCACAAAGGAAGCCAGAAAGACCCAACGAGGGCCATTGGAGGACTCAACATGAAGACAGCTGGGGAATTCTTGTGGTTGAAGTTTCCTAGTAATAGAAGCCATATTCTCTCTTCACCTGTGGATCCTCGGAGTGGGGACTGGGGGCCACCAGGTGACAGTAGCGGGTGACGGAAGTTGAACACAGGAGAACTGCCAAACAGATACACATCAACCTTCAGTCACCTCTCACAGGTGTCCCCAGCCTTGCCCCAGCATCCAGGTGGGCAAGAAGAACCCCCATGGAAGAGAAAGTCCACCCCAATGAGGACCCATACCTGCTCCCGCTGTTGTTCTGAGATGGTAAAGTCTCAGTACCCCGGGGGGAGACAGCTATTGGATGCAAAAAGAAAGAGGTCAGGCAGGGCAGGGCTCCTTTGCCCTCTTCCAGACCCCAAAGCAAACCCAAGACCCCAGGGCTCACCGTGTCCATCAGGCAAGTCTTTTGCCTGCACAAAATCAGGCTTCAGAACCTCAAAGCACATATACATCTCAGCCAACAGCACCACCAGATTGACCTGCAGGCCAGAGGGAGGTCAGCTGACTGGTGGAAGAGGCCTCGATGTGGACCTCAGGCCCTGAGCCTCACCCCCACACTCCCAAGATGACCTTACCTTGAGGGGTGGTGGGACATACAACAAGTCCTCAAGGGACAGGGGGCAGCCACGAGGAAGATGGGAGGCACAGAAGTCTTGCACCAGCTGGAGATTGTACAGGCTGTCTGCCACAGACATGGGGTCCTTGAGGCACACCTCTGTGGGGACAGTATGTCTGGGTCTCCAACTCAAGGGGAAGGAAGACAGGAGCCTCAGGGAAGCCCTCCTATGAACCAGGTCTTATACCTTCTGCAAGTGCACACTATAAAGTGTTGACCCCCTAAAATTAACTCAAGGGCTCTTTTTATTCTTGTCCTCTGTATGTGTGTGCACCCTTGTGTACAAGTCTGCAGGCTAGAAGTTGACAGCGGGCGTCTTCCCTTCACACACACTGTACTTGAAGATTCTAAAACAGGAACTTGCTGCTTAGACTAGTTGGCGAGTGAGTCCCAGAATCCTCCTGTCTCCACCTCTCTGGCACTGGACTATAGGAACTCACCGCCATACAGAGATGTTTGTGTGGGTGCTGAGAACCCAAACCCAGGTCTTCATGATTTTGCAGCTGACCAACTGAGCCATCTCCCATCCCTCCTCAAAATACGTTTTCTGGAGAGATTCTTGCAGGTAGGAGTATGTACTGCTCTTGCAGAGGACCTGACTTTAGTTCCCAACACCCCATCAGAAGGGAGTAGCTACAGGAGATCCAACACCCTTTTCTAGACTCCAGAACCACCTGCATTCACATGTGCACAGACCCACACACATATACATATAATTTAAAACCAAAATAAATCTTAAAAGACAAAAACCCAGCTTCCTAAGGGCTGGAAATACAGGACAGTTAGAAAAGTGCTTGCTTTGAATATACAAAGCCTGGCTTCCACCCCCAGCATCCCATAAATTTGGCCTGGGGGATACATGTCTGTAATCCTAATACTTGGAAGGTAGAGGCAGGGGATTCAGGAGTTCAGGGCTATCCTTGGCTATTTAGTGAGCTTGAGGCCAGTCTGGGCTACATGGGACTCTTGTTTCAATAAAAATAAAACAAATCACTTTTCCCCAGGGAGATACAGTAGCACATACCTGTAATCCCAGCATATGGGAGGCCTCAGGCAGGAAGAGAGGAAGCTTGAGGCCAGCCTGGGTTACAGAGAGACCTCTGTCTCCAAAGAGTAACAAGTCTCTTTTTCTTAGCCAACCATTGCCCTTTAGGCACCACGTTTGACCCAACTGATACTTCTAGATGACTTTATTATCTCTTTTCCCCAATCAGAACGTCCAGGAAGTCAAGAGTGTGCCTCTGTTTCGGGGTACCTAAAGTGGGGTCTGGAACATGGCCTTCAGCAAGCATGAACTCCTTAAAGCCTGAGAAGTTTGGACTCTTGTATGGGGTCACAGAGCTAAGGGAAGAGAGAGATGCCAACCTGAATGTTCTGATTCTAGAAGCAGACTTTAGGGTCTGGGGATGTGGCTGAGCTGGTAGAGTGCTTGCCTAGTATGCATGAAGCACTGGATTCCATCCCCAGCACTGCATGAACCGGGCATGGTAGTGCACACTGTCATCCCAGCACTCAGGAGGTGAAGGCAGGAAGATGAGAAGTTCAGAGCGAGGTCAAGGCTAGCCTAGGCTGTGTGAGACCTTGGCTCAGTACTGAATCATACTGGTCTTGCAGACTGGAGAAGCCTTCCCAGGATCAGGGCTGCATTATCTACGACTCACCCTCAAGCCGCAATAGCTGGGGACAATAGCAGTGGATGGTGGCTGCCAGCGCTGCCCCACTAGCCAGGTCTTGAAGGGTGGTCACATTTGGAAAGCAGGGGGCCCGTCGGGCAATGGCACGGTCCTTGCGGTATCGAATCTGTGGACAGGAGCAGAGTGAGGTTAGCAGTCAGTCTGGTCCTCCCCAGGTTGGCAGTCATGCAGGCTGGAACAGGGAAGATGGGGATTTCTGCCATGAAGGGGTGGGAAGCTCGGGATCCCCAGAGCCAGAATGGGAGGGGGAGGGAGGGCCAGCCTGGAGCAAGGGAAGGACAGCAGCAAGAGGCAGAAGACTTGTCTGCGAGCAGCCAGGCCAGCAGCAGGGGCTAGGGACAGGGCCTCCTGAGACCCCGGGGAAGGGGGATACATTACCATAGGGGGTTTGTTCCCCGACTCCTTCAAACAGAAGGCAATTGCGTGCTGGGGGGGGAAGGAGCGGCCGTCAGCAAGGCCTGCTGGGCCCCCAAAGCCTCCTCTGGGGAAAGGAGGAGTGCTGACCCCTGTCCTGAGCCTTGGCCATCTAACTCCCTAATCATACTCTGGCCAGCTTCGGGGACCCCAGCTCCTCCCAGCCCTGAGGAACCCCACAAAAGCAGCCTCCCAAGACAAGCCCAGGCCCCAGCTTAGGAAGAAGATGCAGAGGAAGCAGGTAGGCAGAAGAAATAATCAACCCCCCAACCCAGACCCCGGGGTAGGGAGAAGCAGTGAGCAAAGGTGGGGACCCCATCCAGCCTCCACTTTCTTGTTATTCATATACTTCAATAAATTATACTAAGCAAGGAGAGGTTTAGACCATCATGCGAGATCACACAGCTAAGTAGTGGAAGAGAAAGAGAACTTAAAATCTTCTAAACCTCAGCTCCCTCCCCCCAGGAAAGCTGAAGATCTTCCCCTTGGCTAGAAGATTCCCTGCGTATCCATCTGCAATTTGTGGTCAGTGTCTATGTATCTGGTAGGCGAAGGGGCCCTGCTCCTCAAGCGAAGGACAGGCGCAGGGAGTCTTGCATTCTTAGTTCATCCACTTTGGGTTTTTTATTTTGTTTTAGATTTATTTTTATTTATGTGTGTATATATGTGTCTGTATATTGGTATGTACATGTGTATGTAGTGCACATGGAAGCCAGAAGAGGGTGTTGGATTCCTGGGAGTTGGAGTTACATGCATCTCTCCAGTTTCAACCTCTGTCTGTCTGTAATTTTTCTTTTTTGTTTTTCAAGACAGGGTTTCTCTGTGTGGCAGCCCTAGCTCTCCTGGAACTAGCTCTGTAGACCAGACTAGCCTTGAACTCACAGAGACTCACCTGCCTCTGCCTTCCAAGGGCTGGGATTAAAGGTGTGCACCACCACAAACAGGGCTGTTTGTGGGTTTTCTAAAGACATGGTCTCCAGATATACCCTAGGCTGGCCTAAAATTTGTAATACTCCTGCCTCAGTTTTCCAGAGGCTGGGATTATAAACATACAAAGCATGCCTACCTCTACCTTTGCTAATGACAGAGATTCCCCCCAGTCTTGGGTTCCAAAGAGTTCTCCCAGTCCCCAGGGCCAGGATGCTACCTCCATTGCTCACAGCTGGGAGTGGGGGAGGATGCAGGCCATCAGGCAGAAACAAACACAGACAAGACAGAAACAAGCAGGACAGGCAGACAAGGCCGACAGACAGCCCCACTTACAGGAACCAGCTTCCAGTACCAGCGTGTGGGGCACTATTGCCAGAGGGACAGAGAAGGGGACAGCAGGGGCCGGCGCAAGAGGTGCAGAGAGAAAGAGGAAAAGGGAGTCACCTTCAGGCCCACCCCCAACCTCAGCAACGGCCAGGAGGTGCAGCCCATCCCTTCCCACCCAGCCTCACAATCATCCATCCATTCATCCACTCATCCACCCATCCGTCCATGCATGCATCCATCGCCCTAGCCTCACCGAGGGCTGGGTAGGAGCAGCACCGTCCAAAGGAGCTGCAGGAGATGCACGCTGGGATGCTTCTTGTTCTGTTTTTTCCTGTAGCCGCCGAACGGTCTAGGGGTCAGAGAGAAGTCAGTGCCTGACCAGTTGGCCAATGCTACTATCTCCATTCCTGGCCTGGCCTGACCCTACTTACTGTGTCTACCCAGAAAAGGAGTTTGTGCTCCAAGCTGCTCAGAGCCAAGGGACCAGGCAGTGTCTTTGTCCACTCAAAGGAGAAGGCAACCATGAGGGCGTCGATGACAGCTAGGTGGGCTCCCTGTAGGGGCAAAGTCTGGAAGATGAGGCCAAAGAAAGGGCAGGGGGCTACCTTTCCGTAAGTTTGGTGAAGGATTGGTGATAGGGCTATAAGTAGGCAGGTGGGACCTTGAGGGCTAGTTACAGAAGAGGCACACAGGGCGCGCTAGGCTTTGAAGCTAGACACCAGGATTTACAATAGAGTGGCCCATGTAGGGAAAGCAAGGGCAGAACCAGCCTGGGTTGGAGGAGATTGAGGAGTGGAAGGCTATAGGAACTTGAGGGAGGAGCCATGCATGAAAGGCAAAACTGAGTGTGATGCCCTTAGCTTGGTCAGAGAAGCTAGGCTTGGAAAATGGAGACAGGTTTGACAGGAGCTAAGTTTGTGGGAGAGGCTATATCTAATGGGTTGAGCATGGGGGTGTGGCTAGAGAAGAAAAAGTTTGGTAGAAGAAACCAGGATTAGTGGGCAGAACTTGAAAGGAGGTTCAGGAAAGACACTGGAAACTGGAGGAAGGCGAACTCAGGACTGTTAGGGTGGCTAAGGGGAGGAGCCAAGCCTGGTAGGCGGGGCCTCACAGGCCAGGAGCAGAGCCTACCATGAGAATCGGCTGGTGTCTGAGGTCAGCCTCGCGCACAGGGTGCTCAGGCAGGGAGGGCACAGTGCCCCTCCTCGCCAGCAAGGCCAGCAGGGCGGAGGGGCTGGGGGGTGGCTCGAGCTGCGGTAGTGCCTGGTGCCAGGCCCGGCAGTAGAGCTCCGCAGAGAGCAGCAGGCGTGTCACCGGGGGCTTCACGTGCTCCTGTGCGTACTGGTCCGTGTAGAACGGTTCCCACAGCTCCGGGGGCACGTGTTCTGCAGTGGGGAGGGGCATAGCAGGTCAGATCAACACATAACCCACCTACTCACCCACTTTCAAAGACATGATCTCCAGGAAGGGAGGGTCTGGCCTAGGAAGGGACTGTCTATGGGGCCAGATACACAGGTACAAGTCATTTGCCAGGGCAACCACAGGGGGTTCCAGCCCACCTGAGCTGGGAAGAATTCTGAGTGTTGAATTCATTTTAAGGCTTCAAATCTAGGAAGGAGTCAAGGCACCATGGCACTCCCTTTTTCCCTCCGTGTGTGTGTGTGTGTGTGTGTGTGTGTGTGTGTGTGTGTGTGTGTGTGCTCTCGGACACCAGAAGAGGGTGGTGTCAGTCAGACCCTCAGAAGCTAGTTACAGGTAGTCATGAGCCACCAGACGTGGAAGCTGGAGAATGAACTAGGGTTAGCTTCCTCTAGGACAGCAGCAAGAACTCTTGACAACTGAGCATATCTCCATCCTCGACAGAGTCTCTCCTTGAACCTGGAGTCTCACTGAACCTGGGCTTGGCCATTCCAGCTGAACTAGCTGGCCAGTGAGCCCTCCACGACCCACTGTCTCCATCACTCCAGAGCTGAAGTTACAGTCTGCCCAGCTCTTTTTCCTCTGGCTGCTGGGGATCTGCACTCAAGTTCCCAGCAAGACACTTTCCCCACTAAGCCATCTCCAGTCCTTACTTGTCTAGATTTTAGAGGTTGAATCTCATGTACCCCACGCTGGCTTCAAAACTGCCATGTGGCTAAGAATGACTGGAACTTCTGCTCTTCCCATCTTCTCCCCCAAAGTCCTAGGATTACAGGCATGCACCACCACGCCCAGTCTATGCCCTGCTGGGGACGGAACGAAGGGTTTCCCACAGACCCCTCAAGCACTCTACCCAGCGGGTAGCTCTGCAAACTTCCATCCACAGCCCTGGGAACTTCATAGACGGCAACAGCTTTACAGAAGGCTCGGGGAAGGAAAGTGACTGGGCTACATGGGTCTCCAGTGCCAGGACTGAGACTCAAACTCAGGCCTTGAGCAAACCTTATACCCTATGCCATCTTGGTGGCTGGGGTGGTTGTGAGGCTGCCTACAGGATATACATGCCAAAGGCAGGCAGAGAGCAGGTTCCTTGAGGAAACAACGGACATTAAATTGGGTAACTAAAGAAAAAGAGGAGAGAGGGGAAGATGACCAAACAGGGAACAGAAACGGGTAAGACAACAGGCAAGGGTAAAAGCTGGGTACGCCAGGCCTTGGGGACACTGAAAAGCAGAGGGCATAAAGAGTGGAAGTTTAGGGCCCAGTGTGCACAGCTATACCCTTAGCCTTGGGAAACTGAGAAAGGCTATGAAACAGTAACAAGTCAGTTTGTGCTATGACACCCTGCCTCAAAGAGCCCACCGAGTATGGTGGCCCATGTCTATAACTGCAGCACTTGAGAGGCAAGCAGATTGAGATCAAGGCCAGTTGGAGCCAAAGTGAGACCCTGTCTTTTTTTTTTCCTTTTTTTCTTTTTTATTTACTTATTTATTTATTTATTTATTAAAGATTTCTGTCTCTTCCCCACCGCCGCCTCCCCTTTCCCTCCCCCTCCCCCAATCAAGTCCCCCTCCCTCGTCAGCCCAAAGAGCAATCTGGGTTCCCTGCCCTGTGGGAAGTCCAAGGACCACCCACCTCCATCCAGGTCTAGTAAGGTGAGCATCCAAACTGCCTAGGCTCCCACGAAACCAATAGGTACAGTAGGATCAAAAACCCATTGCCATTGTTCTTGAGGTCTCAGTAGTCCTCATTGTCCACTATGTTCAGCGAGACTGGTTTTAACCCAGGCTTTTTCAGACCCAGGCCAGCTGGCCTTGGTGAGTTTCCGATAGAACATCCCCATTGTCTCAGTGTGTGGGTACACCCCTCGCGGTCCTGAGTTCCTTGCTTGTGCTCGCTCTCCTTCTGCTCCTGATTTGGACCTTGAGATTTCAGTCCGGTGCTCCAATGTGGGTCTCTGTCTCCTTTCATCGCCTGATGAAGGTTAATATTCAGGAGGATGCCTATATGATTTTCTTTGGGTTCTCCTTCTTATTTAGCTTCTCTAAGAACCCGAATTATAGGCTCACTGTCCTTTATTTATGGCTAGAAACCAAATATGAATGAGTACATCCCATGTTCCTCTTTTTGGGTCTGGCTTACCTCACTCAGGATAGTGTTTTCTATTTCCATCCATTTGCCTGCAAACTTCAAGAAGTGTGGAGGTTCCTCAGGAAATTCGGGATCAACCTACCCATGGACCCAGCAATACCACTCTTGGGAATATACCCAAGAGAGGCCTTATCATACAACAAAAGTATATGCTCTACTATGTTTATAGCAGCATTGTTTGTAATAGCCAGAACCTGGAAACAACCTAGATGCCCTTCAATTGAAGATTGGATGAAGAAAGTATGGAATATATACATATTAGAGTACTACTCAGCAGTAAAAAACAAGGACTTCTTGAAGTTTGGAGACCCTGTCTTAAAAAAAAAAAAGTCTGTAATATGGCTCAACATTGCCTGGTCACCTAAGTTCCATCCACAAGACCCATATGGTGGAAGGAGAGAACCAACTCCCACAAGCTGCCCTCTGACCTTCATGTATACTCCACAGCATGGATACCTACCCCCAAACATACCCACATAAATAAAAAATCAAAAGGGAGGGCAAAGGGATGGCTGAGCGGGCAAAGGTGCTGGCTGATAAAGTAACAACCGTAAGGTCACTCTCCAGAACCCACGTGAAGGTAGAGAGAACTAACTCCTCAGTGTTATCTTCTGACCTCCATGCACGAGCCAGGGACGTCAACACTCCCCTCCCCCCAACATACACAGTGATAAAATTAAGGGAGAAAAACCAGTGAGGTGTGGCAGATCACACCTCTAATCTCAGCACTCAAGAGGCTGAGGCAGGAAAACTGCTACAAGCTCTAGGCCAACACGGGGTACATTAACTTCCAGGCCAACCTAGACTACAAAGAGAGGCCCTATCTTAACAACAACAATATAAACCAAACAGTGAGAGTCAGGGAGGGGAGTTGAAGTGGATAGGATAAAATTACACTGTATACATATGTATGTCTTTGAAACTATCAAAGAACAAAGTATATTTTAAGAAGAGGAGAGCAGGGCAGTGGTGGCACACGCTTTAATCCCAGTACTGGGGAGGCCGAGGTAGGCGGATCTCTGTGAGTTCGAGGTCAGCCTGGTCTACAGAGTGAGGTCCAGGACAGCCAGGGATACACAGAGAAACACTGTCTCCAAAAACCAACAATAGCAAAAAAAAAAAAAAAAAAGAAAGAAAGAAAGAAAAGAAAGAGAAAAGAAAAGTAAAGAAAAGAAAATTAGGTGAGGGATATGCTGCCTAGAAACCCCAGTGAAGGGCTGGGAATGTGGCTCAGGGGTAGAGCCCTGCCTAGAAACCCCCAGTGAAGGGCTGGGGGCGTGGCTGAAAGGCAGAGCTCCTGCCTAGAATCCCCCAGTGAGGGGCTGGGGGCATGGCTCAACATCTAGAAGCGGGGAAAAGCTTTTAAAAGAAATTGTGAGCCTTTTGTACTTCACAACAAGTGAACAAGATACATCAACAATGTGAACGAGATACAGCAGACCAGACCATTCATTCTCCAAAGCCAGGCTCCCACGAGACCACTTGATATAAGGACCTGGCATCATTGACAGAAACCCCGTCTTGCCACATCTCCTTCCACACCCCCTAAAGCCACACTTGACCTTCCCAGTGAGGGCTGTACTCCTATGGAGAGTCAAGCGTACCTCCCTGTCCTTAGCTTTGCTCCTTCAGGTTGGCTAGATGGCCCAGCAGGTAGGGGTACTTGTCCAGACTCAAAACCTGAGTCTAATGCCCAGGAGCACGTAATGGAAGGGGAGAACCAACTTCCAGAAGTTGTCCTCTAACCTTCACGTGTGCCACAAGAGAGGCACGTCCATACACATTTTTTTAATATAATTTTAAACTTTTAAAGAAAGATGAAGAATTTGAAGGCTCAACGCCTGCCCTGCCCGTACTGTTCTATCACTGGCCTTGCCTCAACCTCCCTGTCCTGGCTTCCATCCTAGACCCAGCTTCTGTTCTCCTGTTCCTGGTCTCCCCAAGGCCAACAGCAGCCAGCCAAACACACACCCACAGGCCCATAATGCACCCAGGCTCTGTGCCCAGTACCTCCTTCCGGAACCCTTCCTCCTGCTATCTTATTCCAGAGGGAAAGCCCCACCCCATCTTGTGTAGGCCATCTGATTGCCACCTGCTGCAGACCAGGATGTGTCTCTACCCTGGCATCTCGCACCCCACCCCCCAGGCTACCCAGTGATAAATCACCACCCTGCCTTTACCTACCTATGCTACATCTACCTCCTGACATCACACAAATCCTGACCCCCCCATCTCCCCCCCCCCCACTGAGCACTTCCTGTTCCCAAGAGCAAAATGTAAAGACTTTCCCTGAGGAAGAAAAGTGGCCTATCACTGACTCTTGCTTCATTTTGTTTTGAGACAGAGTCTCAAGGAGCTCAGGCCAGTCACAAATTTGCTATGTAGCCAAGGACGAACTCCACTTCCAATCTTCCTGCTTCCACCTCACCAGTGCCAGGAATGCAACTATTCAAGTGCCACCACGCCTACTTTATGCCTTGCTGGGGACTGAACTCAGGACCCGGAGCATGCTAGGTAAGCACTCTATCTACTAGGCTACACCTACAGCCTTCATCTCGGATGTATTATCAAGCACTCATTCTACACTAGTGTCCTTCCACTCGACTTGACAGCCATTTGGGGAGAGGGGATAGACGGTAGTAATTGTATACGGTTTAGCAAAATCCCTGGTCAATATTCACGACTGTACCCTTGTCCTCCAATGTAAAGATAGCCAGCAGGACATGGTGCCACACTTGGGAAACAGAGACAAGAGGGTCGTGAGTTCAAGGCCATCCTGGACTACATAGCAAAACTGTTTCAAAAAGACAAAACCGGGACTACATAGCAAAACTGTTTCAAAAAGACAAAACCGCCGGATGTTTTGTTACCACTCAAGCCTGCAACCCCAACACTTGGAAGGTTGAGGCAGGAGGATGAGTTCAAGGCTGAGTTGGGCAGCACAGTGAGCTGAGGTGCCTGAACTATACAGTATAACACTATCTGAACAAAACAAAACAAAAAGGACCAGCAAAATGGCTCAGAGGGTAAAAGGCACTTGTTGCTAAACATAACAACCTGAGTTTAATCTCTGGTTTCCACATGGTGGAAGCAGAGAACTGACAACTACTCCCAAAGTAGCTGTCCCCTGACCCTGCAACACACCATGGTGCACACATGGCATGCATGCATCACTCACACACACACACACACACACACACACACACCCCACACTAAATAAACATGACTAAAAATTCTAGTTAAAAAATTAAATAGTGAGAAAATACTAAAAATAGAAAGTTAAAAAGTCGAAACAAAGACCATTAATCTGGTGTCAGCCCAATACACATTCAAACACCACTTCAATACATACTGAGTATCAAAACACTAACAGGATATTTGATTTTGGGTTTTGAAATAGGGTCTTTGTAGCCCAGGTTGGCCTCAAACTCAGCTGAAGATGACCTTGGACTTGTGATCCTCCTGCCTCTACCTCCCAAAAGCTGGAGGACAGGCCTGCTCCACCATGCCCAGTTTGTGCAGATTTGAGCGTGGGACTCAGGGTTTCCTGCATGCTAAGTGAAGCATTCTATCAGCTAAGCCACATCCCCACATTCTGGGTTTTGTTTTTGGTGTTGTTGTTGGCTTTTTGTTTTGTTTTGTTTTGTTTTGTTTTGTTTTCAAGAAAGGGATTCACTGTATAGCACTAGCTGTCCTGGAACTCGCTCTGTAGACCAGGCTGGCCTCGAACTCACAGAGACCGGACTGCCTCTCTGCTGGGATTAAAGGCATGCGCCACCACATCTAGATTACACTAGCCACATTTCAGGTGCTCAGAAACCACATGGGGGCTAGTCCCACTCCTACTGGGCAGAACATTCCCATAACGTAACAAGTATTATTCATTCCATGACCTTTTGTGTGTTTAATCCTAAAACACACTTTTGTTGCTGTCTTGGAGAATAAGGTCTTGTTTTGTGTATGACTGAGCTCCATCCCTAGCCCCTGAGGCATTTATTCCAATACCATATACAGATAAGAAAACCAGGGTTCAGAGAACTAAGCTAACTTGCCCAAGATCACACAGTCAGTAAACAAGGGAGCTCAGATGAAAGCAGTTTCCCTCACAGACCTCTCTCATACTCTCAAGGCCTCAGGAATGGTATTCAGTGTTTCTCAGACTTACAATGAACTTTTTATCTCCAAGTTTGTCTCCTCTGAGCCCACCAGCCTGCATACCTCACAAGCACACCTTGGAAGTCACCAGAACTACCCCTCCCCAAGCCTTAGTTCCCTGCCTGTCTGATCTTGTTGGTCCTCAGACACCTTCTCTGACTCCCCAGTGCCCTTAGATCTTGGTCTGAGAGGCCTTCCTTCTGGAGCACACACTATCTTTCTGCCTTGACCTCCAGCCACCACAAAGAGCTCCAAGTTCTCCTCTAACAAGTTCTTTGCATACACAGGCTCCTGCCCTTGGTGGCCTTCAAGACTGCTTCTCAGGGGAGCACCCCTTCACCCGTCTCTCTGAAAGATCTTGGCAATTTTCTCCTGCAGGCCCAGCTGCTTGGCCCACACCAGGTCTTACCACCATTGATATCCAGGATCTAATTCGGTGCCTATCCCCAGTGTCCTTGATCTCTCCCAGCATCTCCTCCACACCCCAAGCATCCAACAATGGCCCGCCTCTTGAAAGGCATTTGTAGAGAATCCCAAGTCTGTAGAGCCTGGTGGCATAAGCCTACTATCCTAGCAAACCAGGATGCTGAGGCAGGAGGATCAAGGCTGGGGTCCAGTGAAATGGCTCAGTAGGCAAAGGTGCTAACATTGCAAACCTGCCTGGTGAGCCTAGTTCTATGCCCAGAAGCCACACAAAGGAAGGAGAGAATCAACTTCTGAGAGCTGTCCTTCTATAGTGTACATGTATACATACACAAGAATAAATCATTTCTTTTATCAGAAAAGAAAGTTCAAAGCCTGCCTGGGCTACAGAGTGAGAGAGTATAGGTCAACCTGGGCAACTTAGTGAGACTCTATCTCAAAAGAAGTAAAAGGCCTGAGACTGTGGCTTAGCAAAAAACACAAGTCCAGAGGTCACCAGGGAGGAGCTGAAAGTGTGGCTCAGAGGTACAGGGCCTCCGCAGAATCCCCCAATGAGGGGCTGGGGTCATAGTTCAGCTAGAGAGCCTTTGCTAGCATGCTGGCCCTAGGTTTCAACCCAAGTGCTGGTAATAAAAAAAAAAAAAAAAAAAAAAAAAAAAACACCAGGAAGAGAGAGATGGTTCTACTGGTAAAGACGCTTGCCTGACAGTTTGAGTTCAATCCCTGACATCTACACCCCAAAATCATCTTCTGACCTTCATATACATCCTGTGGCAACCAATAAACAAACAAATAAATAAATGAAGTATTTTTAAAAATTGATATAGTTCTGTTCCTCATCATTTCCTCCAGTCCCACACCCCCTTCTTGTTTGGGAGACAGGTAGATGACAACCTGAAAATGATCCCCAGGGCAGCTGCAGCCACGGAAGGGGCTGGATCAATAGGAAGCGAAATGGTTAATCTGAGCTTGAGGGGTTCCCTCAAGGGGCTTTTCTTCCCTTGTGTAAAATGATCCAGTGATTTCTGCACTATCCTCTGGCTAAGGGACAGTGAGGGGCATTAATAAAGTACTCTCACCAGTCACAGCAGTAGCCACTGGGAGCACCCATCAAGCTGGGTGTCACATAAGACAAGGAATTCACCTCTCAGCAAACTGGCCCCCAAAGTATTGGGAGTCTTGAGCTAGCAAGACAGCTCAGCACATAAAGGTTCTTGCCACCAAGTCTGACGATCTGGGTTTGATCCCCAGGACCCATGTTGTTCTCTGACAACATATGTGCCCCACACACACAAATAATAAATGTAATTAAAAAAAAAAAAGGACTGGGGTCAGTCAATGGGCTGTGGTGGTGCGTGCTTTTAATCCCAGCACTAGGGAGGCAGAGGCAGGAGGATCACTGTGAGCTCAAGGCCAGTTTGGTCTATAGAGTGAGCTCCAGGACAGCCAGGAATACACAAAGAAACCCTGTCTTGAGAAGAAAAGAAAAGTACTGGGGTGGAAAACTATGGCATGCCTTACACGGAAGCAGCTTCTATGTGTTTTCAGGCATGGATACATAAGTGGACAAACATCTTAAAAAAAAAAAAAAGAAAAAGAAAAAAAACCCCAAAGTTCAAAGAATCTGAATTATTTCTCCACATTGTAGAAGGGCTGGGACTCAAACTCAATTACGACTTAGCCAAGCTGTGCTCTTGGGCTGGCAGGACTACTCAGTGGGTAGAGTGCCTAGTGCCAAAGCCCCCGACCTCAGTCAGGTGTCCAGAACTACACACTGGGGTGCACACCCACACTTCTAGACACACGTAGTAAAAAATCAAAATGAAAAGCCTACAAAGGGAGTCTTTCTAATCTAATTATTTCAGCATGTGAGGGACTGACTGGGACACAAGTCCCAACTCCCAAATCTTTTCTTTATCTAGCAAATCCCTGGGGATGGGCAGGTGTCGGAGCTAGCTGGCCACACAGGGAAGGGTGCAGAAAGAAAGACTAAGAGAAAGTGGGAAAGACAGGATTGGGCAGAAGCAACTGACTGACAACTGTCACAGGAGACCCACACCCAGAACAGGTTGATCTGGGAAGGCAACAGAGTCGGGGGAGGGGCTGCACCCAGTTAGTGCCAAAATCAGTAGGAGGGTAGGACATCACCCACCACACACACACAGAGTTGTTGCTGCTCCCAGGAAGGCCTAGACCTTAATTAACCCCTGTTTTTCCTAAGAGCAGGCTTGGCCTCCCAGCTCTGGCCTGCGGTGGCTGAAGCTGCCCAAAGCCAGGACTTGGAGAGCCTTCCCAGGTCTAACAATCCACCCTCATTCTCCCCAGTAGGATGCCCTAGTCCCTCAGGTCTGTGAGCATGAAAAAGAGGGCAGAGAAGGGTCAGCTTCAATAAGAGAAGGCCTGCCAGCCGGGGCTGCCACCCCAGGACACCTGGTGGATAAGCCATTTATGCCCGCCTGAATCCTCGGGAAAATGGGGCCATAAGTCACAGCTGCCATCCTGTGGCAAGAGTCATCGAGACGAAAGGGGGGGATTTCCCAGAGTCCCCCAACACTGGACACCCGCAACGCAGACAGAGCCAATGCAGGGTGTGTGTCCCAGTCACAGATCTGTAGATCTGTAGATATGAGCTCTTAAAACGCTCCTTGGGGAGTCCAAGCCACGGTGTATGTTGTGGGGTGGGTATTAGGGTGGGGTAGGGGAAATCCTTATATGTTTCTGATGTGTGTAAAAGGGGAGTTGGCCATGCAGTCAGGCCCTGGGGTCTGAGAAGTGGGGTAGAGGCGGGAAGCAGAGGACCGTAGCAGGAGCCCCTTCCCCCACACACCCAAAATTTGTCTGCAGACCCCGCCCCTGCTCACCTGGGGGCTCTAATCCCAGGCTCCCCCTGCGCACAGCTGCTTGGCGGGCCCCACCCCCCACTGCGTTCCAGCGACCCGGGCGGGCAAAGTCCAAGGGCCCGGGCCGAGCAGGAAGCTTGGAGGCCCAGCTTAGCAGAGACCGAGAGCTCGGGGGACCCTGAGCAGCCCCGATGCTATTGTTCCCACGGCCCCGGCTTGGCGCCCCGCCCCCCGCACCTGCCGCGCCCCAGCCTGGCGCCCCTGTCCCTTCCCCAAAGGCCTTCGGGTTACCTGCTCCCCCGAATGCGGCCCGCAGCACCCACGCCAGACTCGCCGCCGCCTTGGCTCGAGAGAAATCGTACTGGTCCAATGACTTGATCTCGGGGACGAGGAAAGTCCTCCGCAGTGGCCCGGACCCCGCGGGCGCCGCTTCCACCATGGCGACGCCGGGGCTACAGCCGCCCGGGTCGGCGCGCTCCGATGGGCTGGGCTGCGCTGCTGCGGGGCCGCCGCCACCACGGTCCCCGCTGCCGCGGCGGCTGCTGCTGCTGTTGCTGCTAACGCTGCTGAGGCGCCGCTGAACCAGGTGCGGCCGATCGCGCTGGCGACGCTGCGTCGACCCCGCCCCGGGGCGGAGCCCAGGTGCACCCCGCCTCCTGGGTTGGACTCAGTCCTCTCGGGTACCCTAGGTCCCCACGGGTGCCCACGGACACCACTAACACTACTGTGTGTCGTCCTGCTGCAAAGGGCTGCGGTGATGGCGGAGGAGGGAAGGGCTGCAGAGGAACGCATGTGCGTGTGTGTGTGTGTGTGTGTGTGTGTGTGTGTGTTGCTCACGCCTGGACCCTGGAGGGCTTAGGTAGCCTTTATCGTGGATGTCCATGCAGGCTTGTGTCCACATTCAGGTCGCTGAGTGAGCACCTATGTGGATTTATTCTGCTTGACCCAGTCAGGAGCCCAGTGTGTGTATGCACCTGTTCTGTTTCTCATTGTGTGGGTATAGGAATGGTGATTGGGAGTGAGGAAGGCATGGTTCAGTAGGTAAATAAACTTGCTAACAAGTCTGAAGACTTGAATTCAATCCCTGGTGCCCTCGTGGTGGGACGCAAAAACCGGCTCCAGTAAGTTGTCCTATGACCTCCACACCACCTCTTCCGTTAATAATGATTTTTAAACTAAATAAAATTTGATATTAAAGACCGTATAAGAAAAATAATGGTGCCACCTGTTGTTGATCCCTCACATAAGCAGGTGGGTCTCCATGAGTCTGAGCCTTCCCTGGTCTATACAGTGAGCTCTAGGCCAACCAGGGCTACAGAGCAACACCCTGTCTCGGTTTAAAAAGAAAAAGAATGTCTTTGTCTCCATGTGCCTGAGAGCACCTGTGAATGGATTCAAGCGACAGTCTCCGTTCATAGGTATCTAGCTATGTGATGTCATCTGTGTGTAAAGGTGTCTGTTGCACACATGTTGTATATTCAAGATTTGTAATACAGGGCTGCGTCTATACTCCAGTGCTTGCCTAGCATGCACAAAGCCCTGGGCTCTTCCCCAGCACCACATAAACTAGGCATGGTAGTCAACGCACTTGGGAGGTGAAGAGAAGAGAATTTTTGTGAGTTCAAGGTCAGCCTGGGCTGCGTGAGATCAGTAAATTAGTAATATCAAAGATTCACATTATGGAAGTTTTTGTTTTCAAAGATTGAAACTGGTGTGTGTGTGTGTGTGTGTGTGTGTGAGAGAGAGAGAGAGAGAGAGAGAGAGAGAGAGAGAGAGAGATTCCAAGCATGTTTGTCTGTCATATAAGGGTGTGATTATTGATTCTGTCAAGGCAGGAAGATGGTGGAGGTGGTGAGCGGGTGTATTTAGGCAGGAGAAAGGCTGCGTGTGTAAGAGTGGTTCTGTGTTTGTTACTGGGTGTTTTTGCAATGTCCTCATGTATACTTTTGATATCTGCAGTATTTGTTGAGGGAGGGCTCTACTGTACGTAGGCAAGGATAGGCTGGGTCTGAGTGGGTTCGTATGTGAGTCTGTGGGTGTGGTTGTATACATGGAGCTTTGCACATATGAGTAATGATTCCTCGGTGTATAATTTTTGCACACACAGTCTGTCTTTTGTGCTTTCAGTTTCAGCAGCCATGGTTGCAATTAATTGCAGATTGGAAATAACTGGTCAGCACGCTGAGGAACAGTGACTGTTAAGTGCTCAGCCCTAAATAATAGACCATCCATCTGTCTGTGTGTCACACACATGCACCAAAATTTGGGGACCATCATGGAATAAGAGACGGAAAGACTGTAAGAGCTGGAGGGTGGAGAGGAGCGCCATGAAAACAGTCTCTGGACAGGACCTGGCTGATGGACTCAGGAACTCACCGCAGCTGTGGTTACTCGCATTAGACCTGCGCAAGACCAAGGCAGCACGGTCAGTCAGTATTCCAGCAGGCAGCACTAATTAGACTCAGTGGGCTGCAAAAAATTAAAAAAAAAGTGGTATGAAGATAAAAGGGGGACATGCTTTTGGGGGAGTTCCAGGTGAATGGTGGAGCCATTGGAGGGGACATGATCAAACACATTTCATATATGTATGAACTTGTCAAAGAATAAATGATTCAAAAGAAATAAAAAAAGATAAAGTATTTAGAAAAGTCATGGAGTCCAGCTGTGTATAGCGGCTTCCTTCTATCATTTCAGCATTCAGGAAGCTGAGGCAGAAGTATAATCCATGAGTTCAAGACCAGCCTTGATTATAGAATGAGTCTCTGTGTCTCAAAAATAAAGCAACAGATGGGTGTGGTCATGTATGCCTTGAATTCCAGTGCTCTGGAGGTAGAGGCAGGTGAGTTCTAAGCCAGCCAGTGCTATACTGTGAAACTGTCTCAAAATAACAACAAAAGACCAACCAACCAACAAAAAAACAAAACAGATGATGTCTAAAACCCAGGTGTTGCATCACACCCTGTCACCACTCAGGAGTGGAGTCCGGAGGACCAGGAATTTAAGGTTACAAAAGGGTTTTTTGGTTTTGGGTTTTTGTTTTTTGTTTAATATTTATTTACTTATTATGTATACAATATTCTGTCTGTGTGTATGTCTGCAGGCCAGAAGAGGGCACCAGACCTCATTCCAGATGGTTGTGAGCCACCATGTGGTTGCCGGGAATTGAACTCAGGACCTTTGGAAGAGCAGGCAATGCCCTTAACCACTGAGCCATCTCTCCAGCCCCCTCTTTTCTTTTTTTTTTTTTTTTCTTTTTATTTTTTTGTTTTTCGAGACAGGGTTTCTCTGTGTAGCTTTGGCGTCTGTCCTGGACTTCCTCTGTAGACCAGGCTGGCCTCGAACTCACAGAGATCCATACCTGCCTCTTTCCTTTGAGTGCTAGGATTAAAGGCGTGCGCCACCACTGCCTGGCATACAGAAGTGTTTTTTAACAATTTATTTTGTGTGTGTGTGTGTGTGTGTGTGTGCATGTGAGTTTGAGTGTATGTGTTTGAGTTTGAATTGTGTGTGCACACATGTGTGCATGTGCACAGGGAAGCCAGAAGAGGGCATCAAATCCTCTGAATCTTGAATCTCTGGTGTTTGTGAGCTTCTCAATATGAACGATGGGAATTGAATTCCAGTCCTCTACAAGAGCAGCACAAACTCTTCTGAGTCATCTCTCAAGCTCTCAGATTTGAGTCATAACTAAACAATAAATATAAACTTTAAAAATTATTCTCCAAGTAATACAATATGCTGACAGAACTGGGCTTGGCAGTGCGAGCGTTTAATGCCAGCACTCAAAAAGGAAGAGGCAGGCAGATCCCTGTAAGTTCCAGGTCCAGCCTGATCTACATATCAAGTTCCAGGCCAGCCTGGGTGACACAGTGAGATCCTATCTCAAAATAAATAAGCTAACAAATAAATAAGCAAAGCAAACAATAACATGACAATATGCATAGCACATATATAATGAGTATGAATCATGTCAAGTAGAGATAGTTGGAAGTATATGAGGGCTAGAATTGTAGCTCTGTTGACTGAGCTCTTTCCTATCACGTACAGAGATGTGAGTTTAATCCTTAGCATCATACCTGCTGGTACACACTTCTAATCCCAGGATTTAGGAAGCGGGGTAGGAGGATCAGTAGTTTAAAGCCAGCCTGAGCTACGTGGAACTCATCTGAAGAAAGAGTCTGTACCCACACTTGGCACTTGGGTATGCCTTACTTTCTGCAACTCTTCAAGAAGTCCACACCCATGCCCTCGTGTGTGTATTCTTCTGAACTCCTCTCTTTCTCTTCACTCTCTGCTTAAGCCTATACTAAAATATCCTTATTAAACACCAACTCTGCTTCATTTTTAAAAAAAAAAAGACAGTACATGTAGACTTGAAATCCTCATACTCGGAAATCTGAAACAGGAGAATTGCTTCGAGTTTAAGGCAAAGCCTATTTGGAATTCATGATGGAACCCTCTCTATGTCTCTGTGTCTCTGTCTGTCTTTGGAGAGATGGTTCAGTAGGATAAAAACATTTGCTGTGGGCTGGAGAGATGGCTCAGCCGTTAAAGGCTAGGCTCACAATCAAAAATATGAGTTCGGTTCCCAGCACCCATGGCTGTCTCTCCAGCCACAATAAATAAATAAATAAATAAATAAATAAATAAATAAAAAATTTTGCTGTGCATGCAGTAAGATCTGAGTTCAAATTCCCAGAGCCCTCCTGAAAAGACAGGTATGACTTTGTGTACCTATAATCCCAGCATCAAGAGTCAGAGCCAGGCAGACCCAGGGAGCCCCTTAGCTGTCCAACCTAGCTGAAATGGTGAACTTTCCATTTAGACAAGAGATCATGTCTTAAGGGAACAAGACAAAGAAAAGACATCCTTGGTGGGGAAAGATATCCAACATCTTCCAAATGCTGGAACACACACATATCCATGTGCATGCACCACACACTCGTGTGCACACATGCATACAATAGTTTGTGAAAATATTGTGTAAGTTTAATACAAATATTCTGCTATTTTCTTTATTTTAAGACAATTTATTTGTCTGTTTGTTTGTTTGTTGTTTGTTGTTTTTTGAGACAGGGTTTCTCTGTGTAACAGCTCTAGCTGTCTTGGAACTGACTCTGTAGACTAGGCTGGCCTCGAACTCCAAATCTGCCTCCCAAGTGCTGGAATTAAAGGTATATGCTACTACTGCCCAGTTAGATTTATTTCTTTTTATTTTCATGTGTATGAGTGTTTTAACTGCATGTATGTGTGTTCACCACATTCTTGCCTGGAGCCAGTAGAAACTGAAAAGGGGCATTGAATCACCTGGATCTGGAATAGTCTTGTTCTTCTTCTTCTTATTATTATATGCAGGTCCTCAAGCTCCCCAACCCCAGGGCTGACTCTTTGTTAAAAGTTCAGTGTCCTAATACACATCACACACACCTACTTAGGCATAGGTCTCACGGTGGAGAGCAGAGCATGTGACTGGGCAGGGGGATGGGTGTGCCCCAGGGAGGGGAGCTGGGGCATGTGTCCTCCTGCCCGGATGTGCCTAAGCAGGAGTGGGTGTGGGTGCACAAAGCGGCCAGTGTGCGAAGTGTGTTGGCGCGCACGTGCACCTTTGCATCACTACGTCTCCTGCCTTGGCTCCCGGCCCAGGCTCTTAAAGCATGCATACCAGGTGACTTCTGCACTGAGCCTGGTTTCCTTATCTGCTGTATTCACGGGGTTGGGAACACTGGAAGAGACTCCCCGGCAAGGAAGGGTGTTCCCTTTACTACCCTACACTACTATGAGCCTGGCATGTTCTTCCCAGCTCACCCACTTGTTTGCTTTCCCTGAGACGGTTCTCATGACCTCTGTGGACCTCTAAGGACAAGCTCAGGTGAGCCAGAGAACCTACAGCCTGCTGCAAACACTCAAGAGACACCGGGTGAACGTGTAGGCACTTGTTTTCCATCCCAGGAGAAAGCTGCAGGCTCTCATTCACACTGGTCTGGAAGGGCAGGGGGCATCTAAAAATGTCCTAGCAGAAGCCAGGCTAAATGCCCTAACCCCAGGGCCTTGGGGGCCCTCATGGGGCCCAGCCCCCACACCTGGCAGACCTGTAAGCCTGGCTGGGCTAGACTGCCCCACCCACACACTGCCAGGCAGGCTGGAATGGAGGGCCCACCTGCCCCTGGGGGCCTGTTCCTGCAGCCAGGGCAGCCTCAGACACACTGGTTCTTCTGTGTACGCAGGCAGCCCCCAACCCGCAGCCTCCCTCCTGCTTCCAGCAAATTCCTGCCTCCTTCCTCCTCCCTCACCTGGATCCTTATTCTCTCTCACGCCTCCTGTCTCATGAGACAGAAAGGCCCTGGTTATTAAGCTTGGGGGTGGAGGTGACTTAGAAGGTTTATAGGTGAGGGGTGTTCAGGATTAAGTTTGGGGGTGCCAGAGAATGCCCATAAAAGTCATCTGCAAGGTTTTTGCTTGAGTGTGTATTTTTTTCTCATTTAATCCTCCCTCAAAATCTTAGCATAATAATTTAACCCTTGAATCAAGCTACTGGGTTGATTCCCCCCCCCCCTTGAGATGCAGTGTTTCTGGCCGGGTAATATAGCTCAGTGGGTGGAGGTACTGAGGAGGAATGAAGCCCTGAATTCTCTCCTTAGTACCCCATAAACTGGGCCTAGTGGGGTACACCTGTCATCCCAGATCTTGGGAGGTAGAGACAGGAGGGTCACAAGTTCAAGGTCATCTTTGGCTATATAAATTTGTGGGGAGCTAGAGAGATGGCTCAGCAGTTGAGAGCATTGGCCGGTCTTACAAAAGGACCTGATTCAGTTCCCAGTACCCTTGAGGCAGTTCACAATTGTCTGTAATTCCAGTTCCAGGGGATCTGACACCCTTACACAGTCATACATGCGGGTAGAACACCAAAGTACATTAAAAAAATTTTAATAAATATAGCCAGCTTGGACTCTGTGAAACCCTGTGAAACCCTGCCTCACAAACAAAACCACGCCAGGTGGTGGTACATACCTTTAATCCCAGTACTCAGGCTCTGCAGGCAAAGGCAGATAGATTTCTGTGAGTTCCAGGCTAGCCTGGTCAACAAAACAGAGAGTTCCAGACCAACCAATAACAAGACCCTATCTCCAAATCAAAACAAAACTAAACTAAACATGGAGCTGCTAAGGTGACCCAGTGCCTAGAATGAGGTTGTCACCAAGTCTGACAGCTTGTGCTTGGTACCCAGAACCCACATAGTAAAGCTGTCTTCCGATCTCTACACACGAAATGGCACAAGTGTGTAACACAAGTACACATACACAACCAGTAAACAAAATGTGGTTTAAAACACTTGTTGTTTTCTTTATTTTTAATTATGTATATGTGCACGCATGCAGGTGCCTACAGGACTAGAACCCAGGTCCTCTGGAAGGAAGCGTATATACTGACTGGAGAAGGTTACCTCTGCTGGGACACTGTCAGAGGAAGGCTTCCTGGAGGAATGGGGGTAGAGTCAATGCTGGAATGTTGGATGGTAGGAGATATCTTCACAAAGACATTCCAAACAGAGGAACCTATAAGGGCCGAGGCCCGGGGCAGGAATGAGCAGGGATACACGTGCCCTGTGGAATAAGGAATTTGAAAGGAGCTCCAACACCAGGCACGCGCCTTTAATCCCAGCACTTGGGAGGCAGAGGCAGGTGGATCTTTGAGTCTGAGACCAGCCTGGTCTACAGAGTGAGTGCCAGGACAGCCAGGGGCTACGCAGAGAAAGCCTGATTTAAACTCCCCCTTCCCCAACAGGGGCTCCTGCATTTGCTCTCTCTCTGATAATCTCACTGTCTCGGTGCCTGGCTCAGTCTCTCTCCAACCCATAAAACGTCTGCCAGGGACACTAGGGGATCACTTGAGGCAAGAGTTCCAGACAAGCTTGGGCAACAGAATGACACCTGTCTGGAAAAAAAAAAAAAGTTAAAAAAAAAAAATCCAGGTGACTAGGTGTGGTATACACCAGTAATCCCAACCTAGGATAGTTGAGGCAGGAGTATTGCTAAGAATTGGAAACTAGTCTGAGGTGCATACTGATATTCTGTCTCAAGAAAAAGAGAGAGGTGGGGAGAAAGAGAGAGATGAAAAGGATGATATAAAAAGAGGAGAGAGAATTTGCCTGCCATTAGGGAATCCCTGGATCCCATCCCAGCCACCCCCAAACCTGGGGTATGGTGGTGAAATAGAGGCAAGAAGGTCTGGAGTTCAAGGGCATCCTTGGTTACATAGTAGACTGGAGGGCAACTTTTGAAAAATAATATCCTGTCAAGAGGAAGGAGGAAGAGGAAAAAGAGGCAGGAGAGAGGGAGAAAGACAGACAGACGACAGAAGGGTTCTGCAACACACCCTAGCCTTCCTCCAATCCGCCACGGAGAGCACCAGACACAAGGAGTGTCTGAGAAACTGTCCCAGTCAAAAAGAATCGGAGGAAACTTGATAACTATGTGACATGTGGACCTGTGAGTGTGGCTCAGACAACTGGCCTAGCATGTTGTAGCCCTGGGTTTCACCCAAACAACACAAAAACCAGCGTCATCCAAGGTGGGCACTGAAGTAGAAAGGGGGCATTTTGGGAAAATTGAGGAGATCAAAGCAATGAGGGGACTTGAGTTAAAAATTAAAATGATTCCTTAATTTTTAAAATGTTTGTTTTTATTTGTTTAGCATGTGTATGTCTCAAAGGACAACTTGGAGAAGTCAGTTCTCTCCTTCCAACATGTGGCTTCTGGGGATCAAACAGAAGTCATCAGGATTGGGGACAAGTCCTGCAAGCTGTCCTCTTACCTCCTCTGACCTACACACCTATGTGGCAGCTTACACACCCACCTGCACTCATGAATACAAGCACTCTAACAAGAAATAAAAATCTTTAAAAAAAAAAAAGTAGTCTATAGTGCAAGGGATGTGCTTTGTTGGGAGAGACTCGAAACTGTCACTGAGGAACTGGGGTGGAGTTCAGAATCCACCAGTGAGATACCGGAGGTGGGCCTCAGTGGTGGAAAGCTGGCCTAGCACGTAGGAGGCCCTTGGTTCAATCCTATAGTACAAGGGAGGAGGACAGGAAATGGGAGGGGGATTGACGAAGCATGTATGCAAGTAACAGAGCCTAACTGAACATCTGGTCCAGGAGTGCTCACATACAATACGTGAGCTTCATTTGGCCCTGAGGGACCCACCGTCTCTAAGACATTCCTACTGGTACCCAGTGGACCACACAAGCTCTGTGAAGGAGGCCAATCTTAGGGTGTGGTTTCAGGGCCGGGAAGAATGCAGGGACTCAGAATATGGTTTGGAGATAGAATTGACAGAACTTGCCAAGGAATCCTACACAGGAGGGCAGGAGTGGAAAGGTAGGGGTGGGGCCTTGAAAATGCTCAGATCTCTCTGCCTTTCTCAGCCTGGAAGCTGATTCTCCCAGGTACAAAGATGGGGACATTTGATGAAGGGCTGGGTGAGAATGGCTAGTGTTGCTTTGCGTGGATTCAGTTTCAGGTCCCCAAGGGATATCAAGGAGGCCAGAACTTTGTAACGTACAGATACAATGACTGGTAAACCACCAGAGGCTGGGTCCTGTTCGGATTGTTTTGTTGCTGTTATTTGTTTGTTTGTGTTTTAAAGACAGGGTCCCTCTACATAACCCTGACATCCTGGCACTCTCTGTAGATCAGACTGGCCTTGAACTCAGAGATCTGCCTGCTTCTGCCTCCAGAGTGCTGAGATTAAAGGCATGTACCACTACCACTCAGCTCATTTATATATTTTTGAGACAGGGTTTTACAATATAGCTCTTGCTGGCCTAGAACTCACTGTGTAGATCAGACTGGCCTCAGATGTATAGAGATACATCTGCTTCTGCTGCCCAAGTGCTGGGATGTGCCATCATGCCCAGCAAAATTTATTATAATTTTTTTAGGTGTATGAGTGTTTTGTCTGTATGTCTGTACACCACTAGCATGCAGTGCCTATAGAGGTGAGAAGACAATGTTGGATCCCCTGAATCTAGAGTTACACATGCATGATTGTAAGCTTCCCAACCCCAGTCCTCTGAAGAGCAGCCAGTGCTCTTAATTGTTGAACCATCTCTCCAGCCCCCTCTTCCCTCTTGCTGTTTGTCTTAGGGTTTCTATTGCTGTAACGAAACACCCCAACCAAAAAGCAAGTTGGGAAGGAAAGGGTTTATCTGCCTTACACTTCCATATCATTGTCCATCATTGGAGGAAGCCAGGACAGGAACACAAACAGGGCAGGGACCTGGAGGTTGAAGCTGATGCAGAGGCCATGGAAGGATGCTGCTTACTCTAGGTGATTTCTTTCTTTGGACAGGGTTTCTCTGTGTAGCGCTGTCTGTCCTGAAACTGTAGACCAGGCTGGCCTTAAACTCACAGAGATCCACCTGCCTCTGCTTCCAAGTGCTAGGATTAAAGGCATGTGCCATCACTGCCGGGCTGTAGATGATTTCTTAATGGGATACAAACGGATGTTCAACTGTGTTTGGAAGGTAGTGATAACAAGGAGAAAAATCTGCACATGCTCAGGACAGCATCGGTGGAATCCATGGACACAGGGGTCATCCATAAAGGGGAAGAAGGCAGTAGGAAGGGCTGCTTCCTCTGGTTGGGATGAGTCCAGCTGGCAAACTCCTTGTCCTGCATGCCCAAAGAACCAGATTCTGTGTCCAACACCATATAACACGGGCAGGGTGGCTGCATGTGTGTCATCCTAAAACTCAGTAAGTGGAGGCAGAAGAATTAGGAATTCAATGTCATTCTCAGATACACAGGAAATTCTAGAACATTCGGGGCTATGCAAGACTATCTCGACATAATAAGACCTGGGGAGATGGCCTTGTGGGAAAAGTGCTTGCTATAGAAGCATGAGGACCTCAGTTGTGTCCCAGGGCCCACATGAAGAAGGTAGGTGTGGTGACATGTTTCTAACCTCAGTATTCGGAGACAGAAACAAGCAGATGGGTAGGGCTTGTTGGCCAGCCAGTGTAACCTAACTGGCAAGTTCCAGGCCAGTAAGAGAGCATCTCAAAACCCAAGACATGGCAGGCAACGTGGCTCGGGGGGTAAAAGTGCTTGCCACCAAGACTGCCAATCTGAGTTTGATCCTGGGACTCACATGGTGGAAGGAGAAAACCGACCTCTGCAACTTGTAGTCTAACCTCCAGACATGCACACATATAAATCAATAAACTGTAATACAAAGATTAAAAACAAGGAAGATGGAGTGCTGACGAATGACACCCGAAGTTGCCTTCATCCATGTGTGTATGTACATATACACACTTACACACACAAATACACAAAATAAGTATGTATGTCATGGGCATACTACTGAAATACTATCAATCAACACATCCTTATTTACCAGTATGCCCAATAATTTCATTTGGTTTCTTTCATGGGCATAAATACCTATGTGCCCCTGGGCACACACATATGCTTGCACACTCACACACATGTATAGTGTACATCATGCGTCATGCTCGTATATACTGTCAACATTGGAGCAGCTCAGGGTACAGCGCTCCCCTGGTGTGTCCTTGGTCCTTTGTATGTCCTTGATGAGAAGAAACATTTTGTCCACTCCATCGCTTTCTCCATTCCTCTGGTGGGAGGAGGTGCCTGGGCACACCGAAGCAAGCAGTGATTTAGCAACTATGAAAAGCAAGGTCAAGGGCCGTGGATGCGACTCAGTTAAAGGAACACTGTCTAGCCCCACACGAAGCCCTGGGTTCCACCACCAACATACAGAGTTCCGTCGCCAGCTGTGGTGGTGCACACCCATCACCCTGGCACTCAGAGGTGGAGGTGGAGACAGGAACACCCTCTAGTGCCTAGCAAGTTCGAGGTCAGCCTGGGGTTCACGAGCCCCTGCCGGGGAGAGTGTAAAGTTCCCCTGAAGTCTGCCCCCCAGCCCCCCACCCCGTCTTCTCCCCAGTGCATTAGCTCACTACATTTTTCACTCATCTGTTTTCTCCAGCAGCTTCGCCTTTTGACATTTACATCCCCCATCTTGCCCCAAACCGAATCTCCTCTGGGTCATTTTTAAAAATATATTTATTTACATGTATGTGTGGGCCTAAGTCTATATGTGTGCATGTTACATGTGTGTGGGAACCTATGGGTGTGAGAAGAGTCATGAATCCCCTGGAACTGGAAGTGCAGACAGTTGTAAGCGGCCATGTAGGTGCTCTGGAGGAGCAGCCAGTGCCCCTAACTACCGAACTGCCTCTCCAGCCCTCTGCTGGAATCAAATATCCTTAAGGAAAAAGGAAGCTTCAACACCAGAGAGTCTAAAGCCTTGCCCAGAGCTCAGAGCCTGATCTGCCTTTGGTTTCTTCCATGAACAGGAAGCTCACTACTTAGAGACACAGTCTGATTGGAGTCTGTCAGCTACAAAGTTCTCTCTTTAGCAGAATTATGAGTGGAATGACTGACGTTTGTGGAGTCTGTCTCCTAACTCTGGTGGATGGCTTTATCTGTTGGTTTGGCACAATCTAGGATCACCTGATGTACTGGCTGTGACGTCTCCCCAACCCCTCCTCCATCAATGTGAAAAGCTAGTTATCTCAGAGGAGTTTTCTCATAATTGAGAAAATTCTTGCATAAGATTGGCCTGTAGGCAAGCCTGTGGGCACATTTTCATAATGATTTATGTGAGTGGACCTAGCACACAAACATGTGTGTGTGTGTGTGTGTGTGTGTGTGTGTGAGATGTGGTCCTGAGTTGTATAAGAACATAGGTTGAGCAAGCCATGAGGACCAAGCCTATAAGCTGCAATCCTCCATGGCTTCTGCTTCAGTTCCTGACTCCAGGTTCCTACCTTGAGCTGCCGCCCTGACTTCCTTCGGTGATGAACTGTGATGTAGACATTGAAGATGAAATACATCCTTTGCTCCCTATGACATTGCTTTTGGTCATGATGTTTTATCCCAGCAATAGAAACCTTAACTAAGACACCTGGGCATAGTCTCAGAAAGAGGTTATCTAGATTAGGCTGGCCTGCCATCACGTCAATGAGGGACTTTTTTGACTTCATTAATTCATGTAAAGGACCTGTCCTTTGTAGGTGACACCATTGCGTGGGGTTCTAGAAAAGTCCTTTCTCCCTCCAGGTTGCTTTTTTGTCAGTTTTTCTTTAATATTTGTTTATTGAATCTATTTTTATGTCTATTGTGTGTGTGTGTGATTATGTGTTCACAGATGTGCTGGTGCTCATGGAGAACAGAAGAGGGTAGCAGATCCCCTGGAAATAAGTTACAGGCAGTTGTGGGCTACAGTGTGGGGGCTGGGAAGTGAATCTGGGTCCTAATGACTCTCTAGTCCCATCAGCATTTGATCATAGAAACAGAAATATAAACGAGACCACCAGCTTTCCCTGGGATTTCTGGTCTCCCATTATCCCAGCTGCATTGCCCTACCCTCACTTCCCAGTGTCTTGATTAAGCGCTGTTGTCCTAAGTATGAATACGATGAACACAGCATGGAATAAACTGAAAATCATAGGCTTGATCTGTAAAGATGGTTCAATAGGTAAAGTGCCCCGTGCATAGACATGATAACCTGAGTTTTGTATCCTGTCTTAATATTCCTGTGATAAAACATCATGACCGAAGCAACTTGGGGAGGAAAGGGTTTATTTGGCTTACATTTCCACATCTCTGTTTGTCATTGAAAAAAATTATTATAGGAACTCATGTAAGACAGGAACCTGAAGGCAGGAACTGATGAAAAAGAGACCATGGAGGAGTGTTCATTACTGACTTGCTCCTCCTGGCTACTTGTTCCTCCTGCCTTTCTCAGACTTCCTCTCTCTCTCTCTCTCTCTCTCTCTCTCTCTCTCTCTCTCTCTCTCAACTAGCTCATTGGTAGAGCATGGTACTTTTAATCCTAGGTTGTGGATTCAAGTCCCACATTGGGCGCCATTTGTAGGCAGAGACTACACTTTTGTTTCCCAGCCACCCAGATCCGAATAATCATACGAAAACTATATTAATTACAACACTGGCCAATAACTCAGGTGTATTCCTAGCTAGCTCCTACATCTTAAATTTACCCATTTCTATTAGTCTATGTATTGTCACATGGCTGTGGCATTACCTCACTTTCTACATGTTTTTGTTTCCTTGGTGGCTGACTGGCATTTGCTTGACTCTGCCTACTCTCTATATATGTCTCTGTTCAGACTTCCCACCTGGCTTTACTCTGGTTAGCTTTATTTATCAACCAATAAAAGCAGCACATATACAGAAGGATATCCCACATCACTCTTTCCCTCTATTTCTTTCTTTCTTTCTTTCTTTCTTTCTTTCTTTCTTTCTTTCTTTCCTTTCTTTCTTTCTTTCTTCTTTTCTTCCTTTCTTCCTTTTTTGTTTCTGCTTACTGTTATTTTGTTTTGTTTTGTTTTTGAGACAGGGTTTCACTATGTACCCCTGGCTGTCCTGGAGCCCACTCTGTAGATCAGACTGACCTCAAACTCAGAGATCCTTCTGTCTTTGCCTCCTCAGTTCTGGGATTAAAGGTGTGTACACCACTTCCCACCTTCAGACTGTTTCTTTATAGAACTCAGGACTACCAGCCTAGGGATGGCTCCACATACAAGGATTGGGCCCTTCCCCACCAATAACCAATTATGAAAATGCCCTACAGGCTTTCCTCCAGCCAGATCTTATGGAGATAATTTCTCAGTTGAGGTTCCCTCCTCTCCTATGACTCTTGCTTGTGTCAAGTTGACATAAAACTAGACAGCATATATTCCTAGCACCCACATAAAAACTGGGCTCAGTCATGGGCATCTGGAATCTCAACAATACAAGGTAAGAAGACAGATGAATCCTGGGAGCTCATTGGTCAGCAAGTCTAGCCAAAATTTAGTCAAGGACCCTACCTCAAAGAATAAGGTAGAGTTGGGCTGGTGAGATGGCTTCGCGTGTAAAAATGCTTGTGAGTGAGGCTGAAGACCTGAGTTCAGTTCCCAGATCCCACAGCAGAGAGAACCAACTTTTACAAGTTGTTCCCTAATTTCCACAAGTGTACCATAACAAGTGTGTGCCACAATCATATACATATCACATACACACAATAATACTAGATAAAATTATACTTTATTTTTATTTTTTCTGAGACAGGGTTTCTCTGTAGCTTTGGTGTCTGTCCTGGAACTAGCTCTTGTAAATCAAGCTGGCCTCAAACTCACAGAGATCCTCCTGCCTCTGCCTCCTGAGTGCTGGGATTAAAGGCGTGCACCACCACCACCCAGCTAAAATTATACTTTAAAAATAAAATGGAGGGATTAGAGAAATGCTCAGTATTTAAGAGCACACACTACTCTTGCCGAAATCACAAGTTCAATTTCCAGCACACATATCAGGTGGCTCACAGTCCTCTAACTACAGCTCTGAAGGATTCAGATACCCTCTTCTGACCTTCTTGCATACTGCACACAAGCACACATACCCATATACTAACATACAACTAAGAATAAAACATTAATCTTTAAAAATTAAATACAAGCCATGCAGTGGTGGCTGTGATGGGGCTAGAGAGATGGCTCAGAGATTAAGAGCATTGCCTGCTCTTCCAAAGGTCCTGAGTTCAATTCCCAGCAACCACATGGTGGCTCACAACCATCTGTAATGAGATCTGGTGCCCTCTTCTGGATTGCAGGCATACACACAGACATAATATTGTATCCATGATAAATAAATAAATATTTTGAAAAAAAAGAAAAAAAATATGTGACATCAAGATACCAGTGAGACGGTTTGGTGGGTAAAAGCACTTGCCACAAGTCTAAGGGTCTGAGTTCAATTCCCTGAACCCACATGGTAGAAAGAGAGAACCAACTTCTGTGAATTGTTCTCTGTCATGCACAGGTGTGTTGTCACACACACACAGAGACACATATACACACATAGGCACATACGCACATTTACAAACACAGGCGCATACACATATACACACACAGGCACATACACACATATATACACACAGGCACATACACACATATACACACACAGGCACATACACACATATACAAACACAGACATACAAAGACACATTCACATAGACACATCCTTAGATGTGACTGGGACACTTCACTGCAGTGTTCCTGACTAAAGAAGGCAATATGAATGTTAGTGAGCTAACTAAATGGCATAGTACATGCTTAGTACACTGTCTGGCACATTGATAGCTCTTTTTACAGATTTAATAAATAAATTCCTTCACTCAGTCAACTTATAATGTATGTATCCTATAGTTTCTACATTTGGAGAAAGGAAGGAAGGAAGGGGAATGCTTCTATTTTTCTCTCCAGGATTGAATAGAAAATTTCCTCTTGTCTTTAAGTTATGCCCAGATACAGAACACATACATAACATAAACACACACAAACAGATACATACAGATAGACACACATATACACAGAGAGAGAGACACATACAAGACACATACACATTGACGCATATATATCCACACCGACATATACACATAGACACAGACACACATACAGACACAGACACATGCACACACAAACAGATACATACAGACACACACAGACACACACACACACACACTAAAGCATAATGAATAATAATACAGTACCTGGCAAAAAGCAACTAAAGGTAGGGAAGATTTATTTGGATTCACAGTTCAGGAGCACAGTCAATTGTTGCAGAGAAGGGTAAGACAGGAGTGTGAGGCAGCTGGTCATATTCCATCCATGTTGGTGTTTAGCTCCTTTTCTCCTTTTTCTTCAGCCAGGGACCCCAGCCCATGGGACAGTGCCGTCTATATTCAGAGAGGATCTTCACACCCCAGCTAACTCAGTCTAGAAACACCCTTACCGACATGCCCAGGGATCTTTATCTCCTAGCTGCTTCTCGACCCTGTCACATTGACAGTGTTAACCATCACACTCCCTTCAGTTGTTTCTGCCCAGTATTTTGTCACAGTAACTGAAAGGAAGGGTCGTTATTGTTTACTTCTGTGGAGAAGCATGGGTATGACACAGAGTGCGCTGTGAGGCGTTGAGCTCAGGCTGCCGACTCTACCTGCTGATCCAGCTCACCAACCCCACTGTGTGGTGTCAGAGAGCAGGTACAATGTGCCTGGAGGCAAGGCTAGGACGTAGGTAAAGTCAGACAAGAAGGCAGATCCCATCATCGTGGGACCTGGATTCTGGGGACACAGTCAAAATCATTACAATGTTAGGAAGAGAAGTGGACTTAAGAATAGCCAGGTAGTCCATAAAACACAGAGATCTTGAGCTGGGTATGGTAGTGCATAGCTGTAATCCTAAATGCTTGCACAGCTGAAGCAAGAGGATGGTGAATTTGGGGCCAGCCTGAACTGCATAGTGAGAGAGCCTGTCTCAAAGGAACAAATAAGAAAAGGCATCTTAAGCTGGGAAGTGGCCCAATCAGTTAAGTGCCCGTTAAAGAAGAATAATAAACAAATCGGATCCTCAGCACCCGTACAGAAACCCACTGCTAGCTGGGGTGGTGGGGTGTGCTTTGACCCCAGCACTTGGGAGGCAGAAACAGGAAGATCACTGTGAGTTCAAATCCAGCCTGGTCTACAGAGTGAGTTCCAGGACAGACAGAGAGAGGTACATAGTGAGACCTTGCCTAGAAAAAGAGAATCAACTGGCTGAGTGGGTAAAGGAGATATTTGCTGCTAAGGCTGGCGACCTGAGTTCAACCCTGGGATTCACATGGTGGAAGGAAAGAACTGATTCTTACAAGTTCTCTTTGGACCTCCACTGATGTGCAGTGGTATGTGCTATGTGTACATAAAATAAGTAAATAAATATAATAAAAAAATAAAGGCTGGAGAGATGATAAAGTAGATAAGCACTCACTCATGGCCCACTGCCGCCCCTTATGGGACCGACCTCAGTCCCTCATGTGTTTATAAATGATAACAAACAGGTTCAGTTCCCTGAACACATTGGGCAGCTCATAACCATCTATAGCTCCAGTTCCAGAGAATCCAACACCCTCTCTTGGTCTGCCCAGGTCTCTCTCTGTGTGTGGGCTGCTCATATACACAATGAGACCCATAAAGATGCACATAAAATAAATTATTTAAAAAAAATTTGGGGGTGGATGGTGGTGGTGCATGCCTTTAATCCCAGCACTCAGGAGGCAGGCAGATCTCTGTGAGTTCGAGGGCAGCCTGATCTACAGAACGAGTTCCACAGCAGCCAAAGCTACACAGAGAAACCCTGTCTTAAAAAAACTAATAAAAAGAAAAAAGAAAATTTAAGCAACAACAAAGGGTTGGCTCCTGAGGAACTATATCTAAAGATTGATCTTGGGTCTCTACACAGACACACACACAGACACACACACACACGCACGCACACATGCACACACACACACACACACGCACACACACACACACACACACACATACGCATGCACACACACGCCCGCTCAATACTCTCATTGTACACAGGTAAATAAGCCAGTCATGCAAAATCAGTACTTACAAATATGAACAAACATTAACTTATTGCATGGAGTATCACATGGTAGATTACTGCAGTAATGAGGCCCAGTATGGCTGCATCTCTGAGTGTCCACACCTTTGGGGAGGATGTGCCTCCCCCAACTCAGGGCCAATTACATAACTTGTTAGGATCAATGGAAAAAAAAAATTTACAGAAGCAGAGGCTTGGAAAGCATTTGCATATTGAAGTAAGACCTTAAAGTGAGGTGGGGGTTGGAGGTGGAAGGATGACTCAGTCAGAAAAAACAACAAAACAAAAAAAGGCTGGCAACCAAGCCTGATTATCTGATAGCTTGACCCCTGGGATCCACATGGTAGAAGGAGAGAACTGGCTCCTGAGAGTTGTCCTCTGAACTCTACGTGCACATACAGACACATGCACACAAACACGGACTAAATAAATGTTGTGAAATAATACAAAAACATGAATTGCACTCATTAACTTTTTCTTTTCTGTGACAGGGTCTCACTTTGTAGCCTTGGCTGTCTTGGACCTTGCTATATAAACCACGCTGGCCTTCAATTCATAGAGATCTACCTTCTTCGGCCTCGTCAAGTGCTATTAAACAGTCTAAGGGTCTTTATCGGGTTCCTTTCCCTGCCAGTTAAAGAATTAAAAGACAGAAAAATCCTTCGCACCCCAGGTGGCAGTGGGGAAATCCCCAGCACAGCAAACAGCAACAGACAAGAATCAGCAGTGAGGACACAAGGAGAGAAAAGCAGAGAGGCCCAGAAAGCCAGTCTCTTCCGGAACGGCTGGGATTAAAACTCTCTGAAGGGTCTTCCTCCCTCCTTTAGGGTTGGTCAGTTTGAAGAAAGACAGGATGGCCGATTGGCCCACAACTGCTGTGCACCGTTTCCTGAGCAGGCCTTGAATGTTTTGACCCAGCCCAGCAGCAGCAGGGTCCTGCTGGCAGGAGACAAAAGCCTGAAAGGCCTTTGTTTTAAGCCTCAAGCTTTTTTGTCTTTGGTCAGTAGAGTGAGAAAGAAGCTTGCCACCTTTATTACCTAGCCCTGGCCCCTCTCTCTGTCTGACTGGGAATCTATCTAAATCCTAGTCTTTCTCTAGGATTAAACGGTGGTCGAACCACACCCACATTGACCCATTGTTTTTTTAAAGTCAAAGACTTTTTGGGAGTGGGGTGGGGGTTTCAATACAGGGTTTCTCTGTGCATCCCTGGCTGTCCTGGAACTCACTACAGAGATCTACCTGCTTCTATCTCATAAATTCTGGGATTAAAGAGCATGCCATCATGTTTGGCAAGGGAATAGTTTTG
Source organism: Alexandromys fortis (assembly GCF_014885135.2). Taxonomy (NCBI): domain Eukaryota; kingdom Metazoa; phylum Chordata; class Mammalia; order Rodentia; family Cricetidae; genus Alexandromys; species Alexandromys fortis. The sequence continues at coordinate 511,117 of NW_026068156.1, read as the reverse complement.
ATTTTAGTGTTTTCATGTGTGAATGCTATGGTCTCTCCCTCCCTCTCTCCTCCCCCCTCTCAAATGATAATTTGTGGAATCCATTCTCTCCTACCGTGGGTTCTAGGGATCTGAACTCAGGTCCTCACGCTTAAGTGACAAGCGCTTTACTCACTGAACCATCTCTTCAGCCCTAATTTTTTTTGGGGGGGGGAGGTGGGCAGGTACTCATGTAGCCTAGGCTGGCCTCAGACTCACTAAGAGTGACCTTCAATTCCTCACCCACCTGCTTCCGCCTCCTGAGTGCTGTGCCTTGTCACCAGGCTTGTAGCATGTGGTAGTCCTATCGGTGAGGGGCAAGGTGCTTGTGGTGGAAGCCAGCACCTCGCACACCCTAAACACGTTCAGTGCCTCCGGTAGCACTTCCAGCTCCTGTCTAATGGTTTCCAACCACGCTGTGGGACGACCTTCCCCCACTGCTGGTGATGGCAAACATTTTCCATCTTTTTCCAGAGCAACTCAGCCGAGTTTCCCAACACTACAATGAAACTACTCAGCTGTGAGATGCTGTTGTCAAGCCCAGTGTTTGTTTTTCCTAGGAATGTCCTTACTCAGGTACTGCAATAACATCTTGGAGATAATGGGAAGCAATTACTGAGGACTTGGAACTGTGGCTAAGTAGGCAGAGCGTTTACCTAAGGAGACTAGGGTTCCATCCCTGGTATTGAACAAACCAGGCATAGCGGTGCTGTGATCCCAGCACTAAGGAGATGGAAGCTGCAGGTTCAGAAGTTCAGGATCATCCTGAGCTGAATGAGACTTTTGAAGAGTGGTCACTGCACACAAGTCTGGTGCTGAGCCCCCCCCCCCCCCGCAAACCATAGTTAATAGGAAGGCAAACGCCTATGAATTGCTCTCTGACCTCCACACACTTGCTACTACACATGTATCCTTCAAATAAATCAATGTAAAGACAGTTTTTAAAAGGAAGTAGGGAGGAAGACAGGGAGGGAGGAGGAGAGAGAGAGGAAGGAAGAAAGGGAGGAAAGAAGGGAAGGAGGGAGGGAGAGAGGAAGAGAGGAAAGAAGGAAAACAAATTTGTGGGTGTGGTGTACACCTGTGAATCCAGAATACCAGAGGTTGAGGCAGGAGGGTCTCAAATTCAAGGTCATCCTGGGGCTACACATTAAAAACTCACCAGCGCCTGGAAGTGGTGGCGCATTTGTCTTTAATCCCAGCACTCAGGAGCAGGAGCAGGAGGTTCTCTGAGTTTGAGGCCAGCCTGGTTTACAGAGTGAGTTCCATGACTGCTAGAGCTACACAGAGAAATCCTATCTCAGGGGGGAAAAAATCAAACAAACACACAAGATCCTACCTGGAAAAGAGAGAAGAGGAAGAGAGGAAGGAGGAGGAAGAGAAATCTTCATCCCAGTTTCATTTATGACAATGAAAAGCTTTAAAAAAAAAAAAAAAACCCAAAACCAAAACAACAACAACAAAAAACCTGGTGGAAGAAGAAGTCACAAGTTCAAGGACTATTTCACCTTCAATAACAAGACACCTCCTCCTGGAGCTCTATGAATTCTCCTAAATAGGACAACCTTGTTCTGAAAGAGGCCAAGAGTCTGACAACAAAATGTAGACCTTGCTCCCTTGGACGCCCCTCCTTCAGTTAGCACAGCGGGGCGCAGGCTGTTCAGCGCAGCTGCTCTGTAGGCTCATTCCTGCTTGCCCCTAGCTCACTGTGCTCGCCTGCGCTTCAATCCACCTGTACTCCGTGTCCTGGCTGCCTTTCCCACAGAGCAATACTGAAGAATATTTCTACGTCAGTAAATACAGATCCGCCCAGTTCTCCCCATACTCCTACGCTGTCCGCAGACTTCTACTTCCACAGCCACTGGAATTATTTTCCATTTCTCCTTTTGCCAGCGATGGTGTCACTGCCCAAAAGGGCAGCAATGAGCACACCTCCTCAGATACATGGTGATCAGTGGGGACACAGAGGTGAGGATCCTAAGGTTCCCTGGCCAACCAGTTTGGCAGAAAGGTGCTTCCTAGGCTCATTGAGAGAGAGCTCATCTCAAGGAAATAAGGTGGGAGAAGCTCGAGAGATGGCTCATTGGTCAAGAACATTTACTGAACAAACCAGGCTTTGATTCCTAGAACCCATTTGGAGGCTAACATCATCGCCATTGTCACCATTTATGCCCTGGCAGTGCTTAAGCATCCATGGGCAGCCTGTTTATGGCGGTTCTCCAGTTGTTCCTATCCCGAGCAGTCCTAGATGCTTGTGCTATTGTCATACCCAAGGTTCCACAGTCTTCCTTTATGATGTTCTATCCAGCGTTTTTTGGACCTTCCTCTTCGTTTTACTCCATGCACTCCTCCAAGCAGTGCTATCTTTGGGTATCTGTCATCATTCATTCTTATAACATGGCTGAAATATCTCAAACACCACATCCTGTAATTTACTCCTTCTGTAGATGGAGAAATTTTTTAATGTCATCTTTCCACAGTCTATCTCTTCGTATGACACCTAGCATTCTCCTGAGATATGCCATCCCAAACACCTTCCGCTGCTGTTCTGAGGAGCGTTTTATTGTCCAGGTTTCAGAGTTGTAAGGAAGGCAGCTCAAGACAAGTGTCTCACATACTTGTAATTCTGTTGTTGTTGTCGTTCTGGCTCTTGCTGGCCAAACCTTTCCTAGTGCCTGGAATGCAGCCCTAGCTAGTTCTATCCGCCTCTTGATGTCTGAAATAGTTCCCTCCTTTGAAGTGAGGTTTCCTCCCAGATAGACAAAGTTGCCTGTTTGCTTGATGTTCTAATTCTTCGTTACAATGTTAAAATCCTTGTGCGCCCTGCCCTTGTGTTGTAGCTCAGTCTTCTCAGCGCTTGCTCTCATACCAAGGTTGTCACTGACTTCCACCACTCTATTTACCATGGCCTGCAGCTCATTTGGACTCTCAGCAAGTAGTGTTGTAACGTCAGTGAAACGCAAGTTATTGATTCACACACCACTTATCTGCATGCCTATCTTGTCATCCTCCAGGGCTGTTGCTAGTATTAATTCCAGGAATATATTAAAGAGCAGTGGTGAGAGGATACATTCCTGCACCACTCCTACGATTGTCTTAAACTGATCACTTAGTTCTCCGCAGACTGTGACGGATGCAAAGGTGTCTTTAGAGACATTATCTAGTATTCTTATGATTTTCTCTGGGACCCTGTAGAACTCCATTGTTTCCCAAAGTGGTTTCCTCTAAATGCTATCGAATGCCTTCCTGAAATCGAGGAATGGAAGCATTCTGTCATAATTCCCATACATAAGAAGAAGGACAAGCTGGACTGCTCAAATTACAGAGCCATTAGTTTGTTGTCCCTTAGCAGCAAGAGCTACTCCTCCATTGTCCTGCAAGGGATCAAGGGCAGGACAGAAGAAATCCTAGCGGAGGCCCAGTAAGGATTCAGAGCTAACCGGAGCACAATAGATCAGATCTTCACTTTGATGCAACTGACAGAAAAATACGAAGAATTTTCAAAAGACTTATATGTCTGTTACATCGACTTCAGGAAGGCATCTGTCTTGGAGTCTCACAACTATCTGTAATTCCAGTTCCAGAGGCTCTGATGACTCCTCTGGCTGTCACGTGTCATGCATATACATACATACAAACACTCATATACAAAATATTAAAAATATATACTATTTTATTTATATTTATACAATATGTTATAATAATGTAGCAATAATACAAAACGTAAAGTAGAGCTCAATGGAGGAAAAAGACACCTGACACTGACCTCTGGCCTCCATGTGCATGCATGCACACCTGCACACACACACAGACACCTGCACACACATGTCAGTGAGGACACCCAAGGCTGACCTCTGGCCTCCGTACACACATGTGCCTGCCTTTACATGCATTCCCATATATTCACACCCACACATACCTACATGCACACACACACACACACAGACCAGATTTAAAAATGATTGTCATTTTCTGGCTCAATAGCTTTTCTAACCCAGTTCTCAGTAAGGCTGAATTTGTTACTATTTTTAGCCTTTTCCCAAATTAAGGAATAAGAATAAAATGTGTGAGAGTGTTACTGAGGTGGGACACTCAGTTATCTGTCTGTGAGTTGCTTTCAAGATTCTCGAAGCTGGGCTTATCCAAGCAATATTATTCAGTGCTAAAGTCAGGGATGGGGAACATCAGGCACTGGGGAGCACTCCTGACATCCCGGCACTCAGGGGCAGAGGAAGGGGATGTGAATTCAAGACCAGTCTCGGCTACTAATCTAGTTGGAGTTCAGCCTGACTATGTGAGTCCCTGTCTTTTAAAAGGGGAGTTGGAGCCTGGTGGTGGTGGCGCACACCTTTAATCCCAGCACTCTGGAGGCAGAGACAGGCAGATATCTGTGAGTTCGAGATCAGCCTGGTCTACAGAACGAGTTCCAGGACAGGCTCCAAAGCTACGAGAATCCCTGTCTCAAAAAAACAAAAAGTAAAAGGAAAGAAAGAAAGAAAGAAAGAAAGAAAGAAAGAAAGAAAAGAAGAAAGGAGAGTTGGATATATGTGGCTCAGAGGGCAGCGTTTGACCAGCATCCATGAAGAGCTGGTTTCAGTCCTCTACGATGTATACACTAGGTGTGGGGGATATGTGGCTCAGAGGGCAGCGTTTGACTAGCATCCATGAAGAGCTGGTTTTGGTCCTCTACGATGTATACACTAGGTGTGGTGGCCCAGGCCATGTGGAGATAGGAGGACCTGAGTTGGGTACCTAGCACCCAGATGAAAAGCTGGGTTGTACTTGTAATCGCAGTGTCGGAGAGGCAGTGGTAAGGGGTATTCCCTGGGACTCACTGACCAACCAGTCTAGATTAATGGGACCCCAATGTGAGACCCTGTTTTTAAAAAAATGCTTGTGGGACGGACCTGTTGGCAGGCACCTTTAGTCCCAGCATCCTCGAGGCAGAGAGAGGATCTCTGTGAGTTCAAGGCTTACACAGTGAGTTCCGGGACAGTCAGGTCTAGTATCGACAGCTGGGGCTGGGGCCGGGGCAGTAAGTGACAGAGCAGGCCTTTAATTCCAGTACTTGGGAGGTAAGGGCAGGTGAATCTCCATGAGTTAGAGGCCAGCTCATTTATTAGGACAGATTTCAAAGCTCCACAGAGAAACTCTGTATCAAAAACAAACAAAAAAAAAAAAAAAAAAAAAAAAAAAAAAAAAAAAAAAAAAAAAAAAAAAAAAAAAAAAAAAAAAAAAAAAAAAAAAAAACAAGGTGGAGAAGTGGTACCTGAAATTAATCTCTGTCTGAAAACAGGAGAGGAGTTGGAGGGGGCAGAGAAGGAAGAAGGAAATCATGAAATTGTATATTAATTAAAAAAAAAGACTTTAAAAGCTGCAATGTTTTCAGCTCTGAGGTATGCCTCTGGGTGAGTCACTCGGGCCTCTGGACCTGTTTCTGTCTCTCAGTCTGAGTAAGAACAACACCCATCACATGGGGTGACTGCGGAGACGTACAGTCCACTGGACTCGAAACCTAATGGTACAGCCCAAGGCACAGCTTGACGGGCTTGATGGTATAGTGCCTGCCTGCTGTGTGTAAGGTGCTGGCTTCTATCCCCATACCTAAGTAAATTAAAATGTTTCCAAACAGGACGGCAAAACTAAAATGGTACAAATATCTCCTGACTGGCTGCTGTTTGTCTGTCTTCTTTCTCTGGCATGTTTTAGAATCCTACAGTCTTTCTTCTCACAGGGTTGAGTTTCAGTAAAAGCAAAATCAGAATGTTTAAATCAAGGGGCCGGCCAGGTGGGTCAGCTAGAAAAGGGGCTTGCTACCAATTTTGACAACCTGAGTTCAACCCGTGGTATCTATATGTAAAAGGAGAGACTAGATCCTAGTAAATTGTCAATTGTCCTTTGACCTTTGAATATAAGTCATGTGGTATGAGCATATCCACACATACAATACATAACTTTTTTGAGATAGGGAAGAAATAACTTTTTTTTCTTAATAGGGAGTCTCTCTATGTATCCCTGGCAATCCTGAAACTCTCTCTGTAGACCAGGCTGACCTCAAACTCACAGAGATCTACCTGCCTCTGCCTTCCAAGTGCTGGGATTAAAGGCACTATTACCAATAAATAAGTTTTTTAAAGAATAAAAGAATGTTTAAAAAAAGAATGTATAAGTTGAGGGGAGAGCAAGAGGATGAATATGAAAAAAGAAAAGAAACTGTTAGCAGAAGTTTTCATTTTGTTTTAGGAAAGAGTCTTAAGATGGGCAGTGTGGCCCATGCTTTTAATCCTAGAACTGGGAAGGTAGAGGCAGGTGGATCTCTGAGTTTGAGGCCAACTTGGTCTACAGAGAGAGAGAGTTCTATAATGGCCCGGACTACACAGAGAAACCCTGTCTTGAAAGAACAAAAAGAAAGGGGAGGGGCTTACATAGCCCAGGCTAGCCTTGAACTCCCTATGTAGCTGAGGATGACCTGAACTTCTGATCTTCCTGTCTCTGCCTCCAGGTGCTGGAGTGACATTTGTGTACCACTCTTCTTGACTTCTGCAGGGCTAGGAATGGTGGATCCCAGGACTAGGTGAGCTCTCTACCAGCAGGGCCTCATCCTCAGTTCTTGTTCTTTTTTTTTTTTCTTTCTCTTTTTTATTCTTTTTTTAATTGTATTTTATATACATTGGTGTGAAGGTGTCAGATGCCCTGCAACTGGATCTTTAGACAGTTGTGAGCTGCCATGTGGGTGCTGGGAATTGAACCCAGGTCCTCTGGAAGAGCAGTCAGTGCTCTTAACCACTGAGCCATCTCTCTTGAGACAAGGTCTTATGCAATAACCCAGAGTGGCCTCAAACTCTCCTCTTTTTTTCTTGTTTCTCTTTTGTTTGTTCTTTGAGACAGAGTCTCACTGTGTAGCCCTGGATGGCCTCCAAGTCACAGAGATCCAACTGTCTCTGCCTCCTGAGAGCTGGAAGGGCCTCAAATCTTTCTCTACTCTTCCTCAGTTGCTTCGGTGCCCCACCTGGTCTCGTGTCTCCCGGTGAGCACCCATGGCTGCTACTTTTGTTTCACTTATTTTGTAAGCTTACTTTAGTTACATAGTAGTTTCATAATAACAGTTCTCCCGTCTCCTACCTCCAATTAAAAAAAAAAAAAAAAAAAAAAAAAAAAAAAAAAAACAAGGAGACAGCTGACTGTTCAATACTAATTCTTACAATTTCCCTTTCCAGAACTCCCAGAGATCTGCACTCTTCCCGCCAGGTTCCTGAATAGCACAATGGGAGCCCCCTAGTGGCAGAAAATAAAGTTAAGCCACATCCCCTCCCACTGTGAAGCCTGTGAGCCGCCACAATGAGCGGCGTGGCAACAGTGACGTACACTCTGGCGGATAAACAATGGCTACCTAATTGAACTCAAGGGCTGCTCAGCAGGAGGCAAAGCCTGCCTGGTACTGGTGTCGTAGCCAACTTCCCAAGGCTGGTGAGGTAAAGGAGAATCTACAACTGCCACTTTCCTGAAGCTGCATAATTCCTAATTGCATTCTAAAAACACCCACAGACAAGTGCTTCTCTTCCCAGCAGATGGAGACTATCAGAGAAAATCACAGACAAAATGCAGAGAACTGATCGCAGGTACCGCCTCCAGTGGATATCTACAACATAGCTTCTAGCCCTCAGGGAACACCGGGAAGAGAGAGCGGAAAGACTGTAAGAGCCGAAGGACCAGGACATGTGCTGTGAAGCGGTGTCTCCTAGAAAGTGATAGCTCCACAAGATGACTGTTGAAACGAGACATGGGCAGTGATAACACAAGCAGACATGTAACATGGAGGGAGGAAATCTCACAGGGTCCACCCCTCGACAAAGAACTGCGGGCAACTAAGGAACGCTGAGAGCAGAATTCGTTTTTTCCAAGGGACAAACCCCAGTTGATTGTCTAGTACTAAGTGATCAATCCTGAAACCCTATGACTGAGAAAGCCATATTTGTATATTTAAGTGTCTGTACCTTTTCCCTTGCTCAAGTCTAAAAAGCACTTTCTTGTTTCTTGCAGTACTGGGGAATCAAAACCCAGTGTGTGGGCTGGAGAGATGACTTAGCCGTTAGGAGCGTTTGTTGCTCTTGCGGGGTTGGTACCTACCCACATGGCAGCTCACAATGGCCTGTAACTCCAGCTGCAGGGGCTCTGATGTGCATTCTGAACACAGAGGGCACACATACTCACAAGGGCACACATAAACACACCCATAGACACATCATTAAAAAGCTTAACTTTAGACATACAAAACGTGTGCAGTCTAGTGGGTTTTAGTGTATTTATAGAGCTGTGACAGTGTGATGATCAACCTTGGGAATATTTCCTGGCTGGAGCTGTGGCTCTCACTTAAGAGTCAGAGGCAGGAGAACCAGGAATTCAAGGCCAACCTCATCTGCATAGCAAGTTCAAGGCCAGTCTGGACTATATAAGACCCTGACTCATATTAGAATATGACAAGAAGAAAAAGGAGAAGGAGGAGGAGGAGGAAGAGGAGGAGGAGGAGGAGGAGGAGGAGGAGGAGGAGAAGAAGAAGAAGAAGAAGAAGAAGAAGAAGAAGAAGAAGAAGAAGAAGAAGAAGAAGAAGAAGAAGAAGAAGAATTCAACCCAAGTCTTGGGTTCCATCCCCAACATATAACCCAGGGGTGGTGGTGTATACCTGTCATTCCAGCACCAGGAGGTAGAGGCAGAAGGACCAACAATTCAAGGTCATCCTTCAACACATAACAAGTTCAAAGCCAGCCTGAGCTACACGAGGTCTTGTCTTTAAAAATAAGTATGAGAGCCAGGTGGTGATGGCCCATGCCTTTAATCCCAGTACTTGGGAGGCAGAAGTAGACAGATCTCCATGAGTTTGTGGCCAGTCTGGTCTACAAAGAGAGTTCTAGGTTGGCCAGGGCCATTGCACAGAGAAACCCTGTCTTGGGGGAAAAAACAAACAACAACAACAAACAACTAATCCAAACAGAATAAGTATGAGAGCCAGGTGGTGATGGCCCATGCCTTTAATCCCAGTACTTGGGAGGCAGAAGTAGACAGATCTCCATGAGTTTGTGGCCAGTCTGGTCTACAAAGAGAGTTCTAGGTTGGCCAGGGCCATTGCACAGAGAAACCCTGTCTTGGGGGAAAAAACAAACAACAACAACAAACAACTAATCCAAACAGAATAAGTATGAGAGCCAGGTGGTGATGGCCCATGCCTTTAATCCCAGTACTTGGGAGGCAGAAGTAGACAGATCTCCATGAGTTTGTGGCCAGTCTGGTCTACAAAGAGAGTTCTAGGTTGGCCAGGGCCATTGCACAGAGAAACCCTGTCTTGGGGGAAAAAACAAACAACAACAACAAACAACTAATCCAAACAGAATAAGTATGAGAGCCAGGTGGTGATGGCCCATGCCTTTAATCCCAGTACTTGGGAGGCAGAAGTAGACAGATCTCCATGAGTTTGTGGCCAGTCTGGTCTACAAAGAGAGTTCTAGGTTGGCCAGGGCCATTGCACAGAGAAACCCTGTCTTGGGGGAAAAAACAAACAACAACAACAAACAACTAATCCAAACAGAATAAGTATGAGAGCCAGGTGGTGATGGCCCATGCCTTTAATCCCAGTACTTGGGAGGCAGAAGTAGACAGATCTCCATGAGTTTGTGGCCAGTCTGGTCTACAAAGAGAGTTCTAGGTTGGCCAGGGCCATTGCACAGAGAAACCCTGTCTTGGGGGAAAAAACAAACAACAACAACAAACAACTAATCCAAACAGAATAAGTATGAGAGCCAGGTGGTGATGGCCCATGCCTTTAATCCCAGTACTTGGGAGGCAGAAGTAGACAGATCTCCATGAGTTTGTGGCCAGTCTGGTCTACAAAGAGAGTTCTAGGTTGGCCAGGGCCATTGCACAGAGAAACCCTGTCTTGGGGGAAAAAACAAACAACAACAACAAACAACTAATCCAAACAGAATAAGTATGAGAGCCAGGTGGTGATGGCCCATGCCTTTAATCCCAGTACTTGGGAGGCAGAAGTAGACAGATCTCCATGAGTTTGTGGCCAGTCTGGTCTACAAAGAGAGTTCTAGGTTGGCCAGGGCCATTGCACAGAGAAACCCTGTCTTGGGGGAAAAAACAAACAACAACAACAAACAACTAATCCAAACAGAATAAGTATGAGAGCCAGGTGGTGATGGCCCATGCCTTTAATCCCAGTACTTGGGAGGCAGAAGTAGACAGATCTCCATGAGTTTGTGGCCAGTCTGGTCTACAAAGAGAGTTCTAGGTTGGCCAGGGCCATTGCACAGAGAAACCCTGTCTTGGGGGAAAAAACAAACAACAACAACAAACAACTAATCCAAACAGAATAAGTATGAGAGCCAGGTGTGGTGGCACACGTCTTTAATCCCAGCTCTCGGGAAGCAGAGGCAGGCAGATCTCTGAGTTCGACGTCAGCATGATCTACAGAGCGAGTTCCAGGACAGCCAAAGCTACATGGAAAAACCCTGTCCCATAAAAACAAAACAAAATAAGAATGGGGGGTATTCTTTAAATTGTCCCTCTGAGACTTGTCTTGTTACAATGAGATAATGAAGTGGCTGGTGGCATGACCCAGTGGGTAAATGCACTTTCCCAGCACCTGACACCCTGAGTTTATTACAAATAGTGGAAAGTGAGAACAAACTCCCCCAAAAAATCTTCCCTCTTTTTTTGGTCTCAAACTCATGGAGATCCTCCTGCCTCTACTTCCTGAGTTCTGGGATTAAAGGACTGGATCACCACTGCTTGGCCAAAAGTCTTGCTTTGACCTCCACACTTGTGTTCTTGAGTGTACGTATGTGAACATACACACACTAAATAAATACTAAATATAAATGACCCACACATCAGCCAACTGTGAATAATGAACATGCTTTAAGGGCTGGCAAGGACAGGTAAGTCTGAAGACAGTGGCCTTGGGGACTGAAGAGGTGACAATTGGTGACAGAGTTATTCAAATACATTGAGAACAAAGAGAGATTAGGGAATTAAAGCCCTGCTGGCGAAACTCCCAGAACTCAGGTGGTGAAGGCTGGAAGATTAAGAGTTCAAGACCATGGGTTTGTTGAAGGACATCAGCTGCGGAATTTGTGATTTGGGCGAAGATTGAAGTCATGGCTGGTCCTGAAAATGATGCCCAGTTCCAGTTCACTGGTATTAAAAAATATTTCAACTCTTATACTCTCACAGGTAGAATGAATTGTGTTCTGGCCAAATATGGAGGCATTGCTTTGTTGGTCCTATACTTCAAGTTAAGGCCTAAAAAAACTCCAGCTGTGAAAGCATAACTGGGTCTTTCAATGTCTGACCTCATCTGTTAAGTTCCATGCCTGAAGAAGCTGATGTCAACTCATCATGTGATACTCAATTTGTACAATAAATTATGAACCTGGAAAAAAAAAAGAGTTCAAGACCAGGACTGGAAAGATGACTCAGTGTTAAGAGCATTGGTTAATCTTCCAGAGGAACTGAATGTGATTCTGAGCACCCACATGGCAGCTCATAACCACCTGGAGCTCCGGTTCCAGGGAATCTGATGCCCTCTCCTGGTCCCCGAAAGCACCAGGCATGCCTGTTGTGCACAGAGATACATGCAGACAAAACACCCATCAACATAAAATAAAATTTAACATACATAAAGTACAAAGAAAGGATGTCAATGGTATTGGAATAGCAAGAGAAAGGAGCCAAAAATGGTTAGGATGGAGGCATTACCACGTGGCATAGCTTCGAATATTCGTTTTTCAAAAAATAATAATTTGTATGCCTGCATGTAAGTTTGTGCACCGTGTGCATGCAGAAGCCAGCAGAGGCCAGAAGAGCATATCTGATCCCCTGAAACTGAAGTTAAAGACAATTATTGGCTAGTGTGTGCTGGGAATTGAACCCAGATTCTCTACAAGAACAACAAGACTCTTAACCACTGAGCCAGCTCCCCAGTCTCTGAATTTTCATTTTAATCTGCTTCCTTATCCTTGAAACAAAGGGATCTGGAGGGTGCAGACACATTGGGGGTTCAGCAGCGGGGGGGGGGGGGGGGGGGGGGGGGGGGGGGGGGGGGGGGGAAGGGGGTTAGTAGCACTTCAGACAGTACTCTTGCTGTCCATGGTGCTAATAAGCCAGCCAGGTTGTTGTTTTGCGGGTGAGGGGTGGTTCAACACACACGACTCAGGGATCCTACCCTAACTATATCCTGAGAGGATTGTAGGCAGGGACGGAACAGAGCATTCGCTCAGCAGCATTATTTACAGCAGACAAAAAGTAGAAGTCACCTAAACGTCCTCCAGTGGGTGACGGATGAATAAGATGTGGCCCAGTTCTATGATGGAATATCACTCGGCTCTAAAAATGAAGGAAAAGTGAAACACCTTCCATTCCAAACAGACTCAAAACATGAGGACTGGTGAATAAGCCAGACATGAAGAGACCACCCAGGAGGATCCTACCCTAGGAGCTGTCAGACCTACAGACAGAAAATAATACAGTGCTGGGTACCAGGGGTCTGAAAAGGACATGGGAAGTTAGGGATTAATGGGAACAGAGATTCAGCTTGGAAAGATGAGATTTTGGAGATGGACAGTGGAGATGGTTGCACAATTCAAATGTAATAAACGTCGCTAAACTTTACATTTCAAAAATGGTTAAGAGGTGGAGGAATGGCTCAGCAGTTTAAAAACACTTGCTGCTTGTGCTGGCTTGTTTTCATCAACCTAGGCACACCTGGAAAAAGGGATTCAACTGAGGAACTGCCTCCATCACGGGCTTGTGGGAAAGTCTATAGGGCATTCTCTTGGCTGGAATTGATGTGGGAAGGCCTAGTCCAGCCACGCCTCGCTTAGGCAGGTGGGCCTGGGTGGTATAAAAGCAAACTGAGCAAGCCATGAAGAGCAGGCCTGTATAGCAGTGTTCCCCCAAGGCCTCTGCTTCAGTTCCCACCTCGAGCTCCTGCCCTTGCCTCCCTAGTGACAGATGTGATGTGTGAAAGAAAGCCTTTCTTTCCCAAGCTGCACAGCCATGGTGTTTATCACAGCCACAGAAATCCAGCGAGCACACTGTTCCGCAGAGGACCCGAGTTCAGTTCCCAGCACCCACATGGCTCCGTTTACAACTGCCTGTAGCAGCTCAGTGGGAGGATCTGATGCCCTTTGTTGGTCTCCATGGGCACCTGAATGCTTGTGCGCACACTCCCACACAGACATAGGCACATAAGTAAGAATACAAATGCATCTCTTTGGAAAAGATTAGGATAGGGGCCAGCAGAACGACTCAGCAAGTGATGGCGCCTGCAACCAAGCCTGATAGTCTGAGTTCGATCCCCAGGTCCCACAGGTGAAAGGAAGAACTAACTCCTAAAGCACAAATCATGTGCCCTCACCATAATAAATAAAAATGTAATAAATTAAAAATTTTTTTTACTGGTTTTATTTAGCTATACGTTTTTCTCCACTCCCCTCTTTCCCTCCCCCTCCCCTTCTACCGTCTCTTGTGACCCCCACACTCCTAATTTAGTCAGGAGATCTTCTCTCTTTCTGCCCTCTGCAGAACCACATGTGTATCTCTTAGGGTCTCTTGTGTTGTCTAGGTTCTCTGGAATTGTGAACTGTAGGCTGGTTTTTCTTTGCTTTATGTCTAAAAGCCACTTATGAGTGAGTACATATTATATTTGTCTTTCTGGGTCTGGGTTACCTCACTCAATATGTTTTCTACACTCATCATTTGCCCACAAATTTCAAGATATACTTTTTTTTTTTTGCCATTGTGTAGTAGTACTCCATTGTGTAAATGTACCACAAAAAAATGTAATAAAGGGGGCTGGAGAGATGGCTCAGAGGTTAAGAGCACTGCCTGCTCTTCCAAAGGTCCTGAGTTCAATTCCCAACAACCACATGGTGGCTCACAACCATCTGTAATGAGGTCTGGTGCCCTCTTCTGGCCTGCAGGCAGACACACAGACAGAATATTGTATACATGATAAATAAATATTTTTAAAAAAATATAATAAATTTTTCAAAGAAATGATTAAGATGGTTCATTTTAGGGCTGGAGAGATGATGGCTCAGCAGGTTAGGAGCATTGCTGAGTTAGCCTATGACTTGAATCCAAATCCCCAGAAATCATGGAAGTGAGGAATGGGCAATAGAACATTTGTAACCCCAGTGCTATGGAAGATGGGGACCAGAGAACGGTTGGGGCTTACTGGTCACCAGCCTAGCTCCAGGTTCCATGACAGACTCTGTCTCAAGGGAATGAGGTAGAGAGTAATAAAGTAGGACACCGTATGTCCTCCTCTGGCCTCTGCATGTGCACAAGTGCCATGTGCACATACACAGACAGACAGACAGACAAACAAAGATACACACACACACACACACACACACACACACACAGGTTCATTTGATGCACTGTTTATTTTCCAAGGTCTCTTTCACGAGGCCCTAAAGAAGCTTCTCAGAGTTTCCACTCTCCCACCTGGTCCAGCCTATGCTAAGGTCCTGGGATCTAGGCCCAGGCTGTGGCCCCATACAAGTATATCCAATGATGCACGTGCCATAGCCAAGTCACTATTGTGATTTCAGTGTGAAATGTCCCCCATGCCCATTTGAATTACTTGATCTCCAGTGGTTGGAGCTGTTTAGCAAGACTGTGGAAGCTTTAGGAGGAAGCGAGCCCCAGGAGTGGACCTTGAGATTTTGTACCTCAATCCTATTTTCTGCCCCCTTTCTACTTCTTGTCTGTAGATACAATGTGACCAGCCAGCCACCATGCTTCCTATACCATGATGGACTATACTCTCTGAAATGTAAATCGCCCCCAATCCCTCCCTCCCTCCCTCCCTCCCTCCCTCCCTCCCTCCCTCCCTCCCTCCCGTGGCTTCTTGTCAGGTATATCATTACAACAGCAACGGGAACAACTAAGACCTCTAAGATCTACAGTCACTTTCCATGGTTACCTGTTAGAGGTTAGGTTGCGGACTCTTCTTGCCCCCAAGTCAGTCTGGTTCAATGGCCTAAGCTGGAACAGTAAGCAAGAATCTGAGACAAATCTCAAGGTCCAGGGGGACAGGTTCATTTTGGGAAACCATTTCTGAGCACACAGTAGGAACAATGCTTAGAAGTCACATTTAAAAAATAATTTTATTTTCATTGCTGGGGATAGAACTCAGGGTCTTGCATATGCTCATCACAGGGCAATGCCCTCGGACCCTCACTGGGGGCAGGGTGGTTCTAGGCAGGCTCTGTACTGTTCTGTGGACCTACCCTTTTTACTTTTTATGGCAATATAAGGTTTCAGTAAGTTGCCTAGTCTGACCTTGAACTCCCTCTGAAGTCCAGGCTGCTCTTGAACTTGTGACCTGAATCGGCCTACTGAGAATCTTGGGATGACAGTCTTCCACCACCAAGCTGGGCTGAGATTTTCAGAAAGCCCTGTCTATGCCCACGTCTTGAGCAGAGGTGGTGATCCATCCTGTAGGGCTCAGTTTGTAGTGTATACTGTCACACAGAGCCCCTGCACACAGTAGGACTAACCGAGGTGCATAGGCCGTAGGAACTTTTTTTTTACTTTGTATAAGTGTGTGTATGAGAGGCTGTATGTATGCAAGAGTGCAGAAACAGTAGGTCAGAAAAGGCCACCAGATCTCCATGAGAGGCTGTATGTACGCAAGAGTGCAGAAACAGTAGGTCAGAAAAGGCCACCAGATCTCCAGAAGCTGGAGCTACAGCCAGCTGTGAGCCACTTGGGACGGGTGCTAGGAGTCCAACTCAGCTCCTCCGCAAGAGCAGGCTACTTTGTACCCCTTCTTTAGTGGCTGTGGGAATTCAATAGGGAAACTAAGGGATACCTGAGACACCCTGGGAGCAACTACAAGCCAGGCAAGAAGGGACTGTCTTGTCTGGCACCAGCATGCGGTGGACCCACATGCGAGTTGCCACTGCAGTGGGAGAAGTTACAGGCGCTTTCAGATTCCACCCTGCATGCTGAACAATGTGGTGAGGAGCCCCTGAAACCCAAATAAAGGCCCCGGCTGCTTCCAAAGGGGTAATAGTTTATTGGGGGTTAGGAACAATAGTTGGTCAAAGGTCATCAGTGCAGTTCTGCCCTCCCTTCCGGGATGGCAAGTCAGTCCAGTGTGTGGGCCTTGGAGCCAAGGGGGAAGGGCCCAGGGAGTGTCACAGTATAGCAGCAGGAATAGGGGTGTGAGCTCCCCCTCAGGCCCACCCTCATCCTGGTCCAGAAACAGGGGTCCCCTGTCAAGGTCCTCAGGCATCTGCTACCGAGCTGGGGGTCTCCTGAGGCAGGAAGCGTCGCTGCCGGAGCATGGACTTCTCCTCCTCCTGTAGAGACAGGCAACACGTGTTATCCAGACAGGGTGAATGCCACCCACTTTGTGGCATCTACATGACAGTCACAAATAAAACTACCCAACCCTCATCACTCAAAACCAGTTTCTTGCTTGATAAATGTCACCTCAGAGACAACCAGCTTGTGTATCATGACACACTGCCTATCCCAGGGACACTAACACTCTCTGATGGTTAATTTTATTTGTCGACTTGACACAATCTGGAATACCCTGGGAATGGAGAGTCTCAATAAGGAAGTATCTAAACTAAGTTGTTGTGGGAAGAGGTGCCTACTGTAGGTGGTACCATTCCCTAGTCAGGGCTATCCAGTGGGGAAGTGAGCCGAGTGCAAGCATGCATACACCTATTGCTGTCTTCTGACTGTGGACCTAATGTCATCAGCTCTGCTAAGCTCCTGCCTCCTTGTCTCCCCTGCAAAGACTGAATGTAACCTTCAATTGTGCGATAAGTAAACACTTTGGAGAGCATTCTGTCATAGCAACAGACCTGAAACCAATGTGGGTTTAGTTTGTCAGTCCCAAGGCAAGAATCCCTACATCTTCAAACTTGTGCTCTCATGCCACCCAGCACCACCCTCTGATGTGGGATTCTCCTCTGTATGCTGTGAATACCATTGGTTAATAAAGGAACTGCTTTGGGCCTATAGCAGAGCTATAGGGGAACAGAGCTAAGCGGGGTGGGGGGTGGGGCATAAACAATGTTGGGAGGAAGAAGGGCAGAGTCAGAGAGAAGCCATATGGCCTCCTATGGAGACAGACATGCTGAAACTTTACCCGGTAAGCCACAGCCACATGGTGATACACAGATAATGGAAATGGGTTAAATTAATATGTAAGAGTTAGCCAATAAGAAGCTAGAGCTAATGGGCCAAGCAGTGATTTAATCAATATAGTTTCTGTGTGATTATTTCGAGGCTAAGGGGCCAGGGACCAACAAGCCTCCTTACTACAACCTGCCTCCTTACTACAACCCTCCAAGACTTCCATCAGTACTCTCCAATCAGCGGCACATGCGACCTGCTGGGGACTGTCCATTCTTACCACCTCTGAGGCGGTGCTAGGGCTGGCACCCTCTGGGGAGCCCCCTTCATCCCTTGAGCAGTCAGGTCCCGCATCTTCCTCATACTCGGTCAAGCAATCCGATTCCTCCCCTGGGGTGGGAAACGCAGGGTACAGGTAAGGAGACACGGACTCTGGGCTGGTATTTCCAGTCATGCATGCTTCCCATCTCCAGGCCCAGCACCCTCAACTCTCAAGAGCTGCTTCAGCCCTCACCATCAGCACAGCCATCAGAGACGTAGCTTGTTGGAGGCTCAATCCGGGACACAATTTCGGCCAAGTCAGTGAAGCCAGAGCTTGGGAAGGTGAGTATCTGTGGGGGGGGGGGGTGTGAGGCTTTGGAAATAGGGGTGATCTAAGGGGTCTTAAGGGATCAGAGGGGACCCAGAGGTAGTCCCTGAGACTCAGGGATGTACTGGATCATCTGAGGTTTCCAGAATAGAGGGGCTTGGGGTTCTGGAATCTCTGAATAACATTGGCCTCAGCAAAAGCATTGAAAGCTTACATCTGCACGGCGACTTTCATTAAGGTCTGTAGACCGCCGGTCTGTGAGCATTTTCTCAATGACTTCACCTCGGGTCCAGCCTCCAAACACAGCCTTCCCATATTGGTAACCCACATCCTGTAAGACACAAGGAGGCTGGGACTATATCTGATACCATTCCCTGCCCCTGCATCTACACACAGCTTCCTTCAACATGCCTTAAGTGTTTGAGTTCTGGGAGAGCAGACATCTGGATTAAGTCTATCACGGAGAGGCATGTAGCATGCCTGCCCATAGATTTCCAGTTAGTATCCCTGTCAGACATTACCAGTCAACCTCTTCACAGTCTTTCCCACTCAGCCCCATACGGTATTTCAAGTATCAACTCACACCAGATGGCAACGTGCAAAATTATTTTCAAGGTCTGCAAATATGGAGTCTATTTGTGAATAGTGTCATGTCCCACGTCCACGGTAGACATTAGTCCATTACGGTACACCCTTCCAGCCATCACAGAAGTGTATCAGACATTTTAACATGGGGCCTCTGGGAGCAACTACTGATCAATTTCAACTGACGTGAGCTAGGACAGATTTTGCAGGGTCAGTGGTAAACAACATACTGCTACATCTCTCTCTAGACCCATGGCAGACATTACTAACTGATCACTGCTTTCATTCTCCACTCTGGCATTAGAAACCACTCCACAGTGCTTCAGGGAATGTAGCTAACATAGAATACACACAGCCATATCCACATTGCATCTACTGCAGACATTCCCATTCAATCGCCGTTCAGCTTCCCACAGACTCACATAGATCTGGTCAAACTTTCCAAAGTCCATGGTCTTGAAGCAGTCGATGGACGGGCGCAGGTACTCGCAATAGGAGCTAGACTTGACGACTTCCAGCTGCCGCACACACGACACGTATGCCAGGCGGGACTGGATCTCAGCCATGTCTGGAACCTTCACCTTGTGTGCCCAGGGGTTTAGCCGTTTCCACAGCAACCACCAGCCAGACAGACTGTCCCCATAGGTGCTGAGATCTGTCTCATCCTGGCTTCCCACGTCGATGGCAATGACTGTTTTGGCCCCCATGCTGCGGGCAATGTCCGCTGTGGAGCCAAGAGGTCAGCAGCCCAGGGCAGGGATGTCCAACCCAGTCCCACAGATACCACCGCAATATAATACTAGGGTGGGGTGTGTGAGGGTGCATGCAAATGGCATGGTGTCATGCAAACGACATGGACATTTATGCAAATGAAGCCAGGGGGAGAAGATGGTTCCGTGAGTATGGCAGTTATGTCTGTGGCTGTCTGTCTGCATGTCTATCTAATCCAGAGACTGTCTAGCAGGCAATCTCAGACCAAGGAAATCCCTGACTGTCTATTCAGAGTTTGTTTCTGGGTATGCATGTCATCTGCACACGCCTGTGTCTCTTCATACCCCTCTAGCCTGAGAACTTGTTGGAAGCAGTAAGTCTGTCTACTGCCTGCATCTCTGGCTAGGCCTGTCTGAATGCCTGTCAGCAAATGTTCATCTGTGTGTGTGTGTGCTGTGTGCAGGCTGGAGGTCAACACTGAGTGTCTTCCTCTTGGTACCTTAAAAATAAAAAAAGATTAGGCCGGGCAGTGGGGGCACATGCCTTTAATCCCAGCACTTGGAAGGCAGAGACAGGTGGATTTTTTTGAGTCAAGGTCTCCCACTGAACTTGGAACTCACTCATTTCACTAAATTGGCCAGCGAGCAAGCCCTAGGGAAGCCTCCTGTCTGCTTTCACCCCACAGTGCTGGGGTTACGGATGTCCACCACTGCACCCATCTTTTTTGTATGGGTACTGGGACGAAGCTCACGTAATTATGTTTGTATCATCAGCAATCATTTTTCCAGCCCATATGTGTCTGCACATCCAAGTGTGCTGGTCTCCTGTAGGTCTGTTAACACGTGCTCCACGCAAGGGGTTGTGGTCATATTTATATGTCTAGCACACTTAGAGCACTGGCCATTATTAACACGTGCTCCACGTGAGGGTTGTGGCAGTGTTTATGTGTCTAGCACACTTACAGCACAGGACCATGAGAAAATGATTTCAGTCCTGCCCTGAGTTTTACCCTTGTACTATGACAGAAACTGCAGAGAAGAGGTAGATCAAGGGGCATGGCTCTCCCAATAAAAGCTTATTTTAAGCCAGGCTCCTACCTATAACCCTAGCACTTAGAAAGTGGATGTAGGAAGACTATAAGTTCAAGATCATCCTCAGTTATGCGGTAAGTTGGAGGCCAGTTTAGTTTTAACAACAACAACAAGCAGGCCCAGTAAAGTGGCTCAGCAGGTAGGGACATTTACTAAACGATGATGAGCAGAGTCCAACTCCCAGGACCCACCTGATGGAATGAGAAAACTAACTTCTACAAGTTTGTCCTCTGACCACCACATGTGCTGTGGTATGTGTGTGCATGCTCACACACAAATAAATAATATGTAGTTATAAAAAAAATCCTTTATTCATAAAGCCAAGTGCGGGCCCAGAAGCATATTGTGTGCTGTAGCTGGCCAGCTCCTGGTCTATGAGACTGGGGTATACATTTTGAGAGTGATTTTTTTATTTCATTCATTCATTCTTTTTTGTTTATGTTTTTCGAGACAGGATTTCTCTGTATAGCCATGGCTGTCCTGGGAACTCACTCTGTAGACCAGACTGCCCTTGAACTCAGAGATCCACTCAGCCTTCCGAGTGCTGGGATGAAGGGGTATACAACCACCACCCGACCAGAGAGTGGGCTGTTTGTTCAGAGCAGCACACTCATTCACTTCCCATCTGCCCTTGTGAAGTCAGTGGGCATGCTGGGATGTAGCCTGCCTAGTACCGTGTCTGCACAGCACAAAGGAAGCCCTGGGTTCCATCCCTAGCACCATGTAACCTGGGTATGGTAGAGCACATTTGGCATTCCAGCAGCCCAGAGGTGGAGGCAGGAAGATCAGAAGTTCAAGATCATCCTTGACTACCTATCAAGTTTGAGGCCTGTCTAAAAAAAGAAAAAAATTAAGTTGGTGGATATGAAAAATTCTTGCTTGGTCACATAGACACCTTACTCTATCTGCATGTTTATACACACATATTCCATAGAGTGTGCAAGACAGGTGTGAATGAATATACGGGTCAGTGTGGATAAATTACATCTCAAGCATGTTTATTCATATATGTGCATGTGTTCTACCTATGTAAGCACCTGAGAGAGCAGGCGTGTGTGGGGAGCTGGTGTGCATATGTAGAAGTGCATTCTATACATATTTGCACGTGGAACTGTGCACCAGTCCTTGTTCCTCATGGGCACACCTCTCTGTGTCCACTGTGATACCTGAGGATGGAGAGGCACTTCATTTGTCTATTTGTTTACACACAGGCTTGTCTGGAACTTGCTTTGTAGGTGAAAATGGCCTCTGATTCCTGATGCTCCTGAGTCCTGGGAAGACAGGTGTGCAGCATCACGCCTGGTTTGTGTGAGCAGGGGGTAGAATGTAGAGTTTTCCTCACACTAGGTAAGTTCTCTACCAACTGAGCTATAGCCCACCTTTAACAATATATACATATATAGAGAGTGGGTCTCATGTAGCCCAGGATGGCCTCAAATTCACTATACAGCTAAGGATGGCCTTGAATTTCTTTTTTCTTTTTTCCTTTTTGTTTTATTTTGTTTGTTTGTTTTTCCAGACAGGGTTTTTCTGTCTAGCCCTGGTTTTCCTGGAACTTGCTTTGTAGATCAGGCTGGACTCAAACTTAAGAGATTCACCTGCCTCTGCCTTCTTAGTGTGTCACCGTTGCTAGGTGGGCTTGAACTTCTATCATCCTGCCTCCACCTTCCAAGTGCTGGGATCACAGGTGTGTTCTAACATGCCTGATGTGTGTATTTTTCAAGTGTTCATGTTCCTGCCCACATACACTCACCTATCTGTTTGTATGTATGAATATACACATGCATGTGTGTCAGTCTGCATTTCTGAGCAGGCTGTGTGTCCTCCTGAGCTTGTCCATCCACAGGTCTCAGCCCCTTCAAGCCCGCATGTGCAGGAGTCAGCATGGGCATGTGCCTGGTGACAAACATCCATGCAGATGTGAGTGGGCAGCCACTTGCCTGGCAGGTTGTTGATGTAGCCACCGTCCATGAGCAGGTGCCCATCCTTCGGGTCGCACAGCGGGGGCAGGTAGCCTGAGAGCGTCATGCTGGCACGCACATACCGCCACAGGGAGCCTGCCCGGTGGGATACACAGACACAGACACGCACAGACACGCTCAGACACACTTGGAGGCCCGGCCAGCCCGTGGGCTCGCTGACCTGGAACGTTGTTAACGTAACACCCGTCCACCAGCAGGTGACCGTCCTTGGGGTCGCACAGCGGGGGCAGGTAGGGGCAGTAGGAGGCACTGGCCCGGACGTAACGCCACACGCAGCCTGTGGGGGATGGCGGGAAGGGGTGAGGTGCCCGACAAATCTCCCAGCTCCCCACCCCTGGAAATGGACATACCTGGGGCCTTTGGGACATTAGTGGGTGATGGTTAGTGGTCGTGGACAGGCCCAGGTGGACGGTCACTTGTGTTAACAACGTCTCAGATGCTCAGCTGCCCCTCCCCTACAGCCCACCCACACACAGCTGGCCAGCATGGTTGTAGCAGGGCCAGGCAGGATGGCACCCACCATCTTTGTGGACACGCATGGCTGAGGCAGTGATGTCTGTGGTCACATTGAAGTAAGGCAGCCAGAGGTCCTGGGAAGGGGCAAAAACAGGTAGAAGCGGGTAGAAAACCCATGGGAAGAGACACGCAGGGCCAGGTGTGGGGGATGGACATACCTCAATCTGCTTATCCTGGAAAACACGGTGGATACTTCGATTAAAGGCCGAGCCAGTAAACATGGAAGTGACAGGATAGGTGAGGTCCAGTACGGGCTCCAGTACAGAAGTCATGCTCTATGGGTCAAATGGTCAGAACGACTTGCTTAGAATCACAGAGACATTACTGCTCAGGAAGAGTCAGGTACACACAGGGATTATGAGTGTTACTTGGTACCATGATGGCTCTAGCTGGAGTATGGGATTAGAGTCATTAGCTAAGAAGTCACGGAAGGGTCATCCGAGGTCCCAGTGATGTTTCTGAAAGACTCTAGCCAGAATCTCCAGAGCACGGAAACCTGCCCACACTACCAGATCAGGCTATGGCATCATCACAGGTCTCCCGGCCCTCTGGGCACCGAAACCCCATCTCCTTATACCCATAAAACACACCTTGGCCCATTCCCGGGCTCGTTGTTTAGTACGGCTGGCACTGCGTTCCTCCGCATACAGGGCTCCGATGAATGAGCCGATAGATGTGCCACCCACAAGGTCGACTGGTACCCCTGCCTCCTCTAATGCCTTCAGCACCCCAATATGTGAGCAGCCTCTGCAGAATGGAGGGAACCCAGTGACAGACTGGGGATCTGCTAGGACCTGTCCTGAGGAATTCTGCTCCCACTTCCCGTCCTGGCAAAGAAAACTATGACCAGCTACCAGGCTATGGGGTCTCTCCCAGGTAATAAGCTCCACCCACTGGGATTCCTGGCCCTGCCCCTTAGGATTCCCCAGTAAGGAAGCTATGTTTTTGAACAGGACCTTACCTGGCTCCGCCCCCACCCAGCACCAGGGCAATAGTGTTTCCTGTGAGCACCCTTGCTAAGCGGGAGAAGTCGCTGTGGCGGTCTGCACGCCTGGAGAAAACCTTCTCATACAGCTCATGCTGGGATCCGAGAAAGAATAACCATGCATTAGACTTGGGTAACAGTGACCAGGTCTAGGGGATCACTCAGGCACGTGCTGATCTTTGCTATCTATCCCTTTGGTCCAGACTCTGTCTTAGCTCCCTAAGTCCTGCTTCTAGACTGAGGAGGGTGTACCTCCTAGGGCCCTCTCAAGGCCCTGCCCACGCCCTTACCCTGCCAGAGCCCTGGTCAGTTATGAAGCATGCTGCACACCTTCAACCTTAGGCAGATGAGACCTGGCCCCAAACTTTACCCATAAGCAGAAGAGGGCATGACATCAAGCTAGCCCACAGGTGAAGGGCTGTGTCCCCAAACCTCAACCCAAAGCAGCACAAGGTGTATGTACCATTACGGGCCCTTCTCCAAGCCATGCCCAAACCTCAATCCCAAATAGAGAGCAGTTACCCTCAAGTTCTAGCCCCGCTGGAAAGGGAAGTAGCCCCCAAACTATACCTGCAATAAGAAGGTGTACTTCCTAAGGCTCTTATTCACACCACTCCCAAGCCCCACCCCTTTTTCAGGTTCCAGCCCTCACCAGTTTAGCTGGGCTTCGGCGTGAGAAGAGGCGGCGAGGGCAGCGCAGGTGCAGGTGCCCCGAGCACCAGCTGCGCATGTTGAGCCACTCCACTGTGCGCGTGGGACCCGGACCTTCCTCCCGGTGCAGCAAAACCAACTGCTTCAAGGCACGCACGGCAGTGTTCTCCAGCATCTGCTCCAGCTGTGGAAGACAGAGACAAGTGGAGGTCGTGGATTCCTTCTCTACCCTTGCTTGTAAACTCAGTTCCCGCACAGAACAAAACTGCGAGAATGTACATGGACTTATACAGGCCCAGAAGGGAAAGGGACGAGATCCTGAGGGAAGGACTGGGGGGTAGGGGAATGTGTATTACTATACATAGTTGCCAGACCTGACCAACGGTGGGTTCCTGGTCACCCAGGCCCACAATGAGGATGCAGTCGGCCTGGCGCAGACAACGCACAGTCCAGGGAGTCAGTGATGTGTCAGTTTGGTAGAGCACAATGCGATGGGCATCTTCCTGCTGGGCCAGCCACCCTGACAGCCGGAATTCTTGAATGCTGGGATAAGATGAGTGAGTGTCAGCTAGGAGCTGGCCTGGGGACTCGCAGCCTCTCCCAATAAACAGATAGTGTAACCCTACTGCTGGGAAGAGTCAGATAACCCAAGGTCCCAGCTAAAATGGGGGTGGGAGTGTCAAAATCGGGACTCAGATGTTGCAAGGGCTTCCGCATGTTTATTTTCACATATTTGTTTTGCATTACTTTGCTATGTGACATCATCTACAAAAATGCCAAAAACCATGTAATCAAGTTACACATAATAATAATAATAAACCACTCATAATTAAGTATGCTTTGAGCCCCACTATAGCTATGAGAGCTGCATATGGCCCCTGGGTTTCTGGTTGGACACCCTGCTACAAAGAGGTATTTGCCCACATCATCTCCCTACTGATGCCACAGATGGGACACCTTGTTCATAAGCCCAGCATTCCAGCCCCATCAGGAAGGATCTCCAATATATGCCTTCCACCCTTCTAGCCCCACTCCCCAGACCCCACACACCTATCCAGTGCTGAAGCCCCCAGGCGTGCCCGAATGATGTCGCTGTTAAGGAGGAGCGTGGGACCTAGTGGTAGTTGAGGAATGGAAATCAGGAACCCAGTTCAACACTTGGGAGGCCTCTCCTAGAACAGACACTTGTCACCCATCGCTGTGGCTCAGGATCTTCTCCCATCCCTCTTACCACCCACTCACCAACCAGGGTACATCACTGACTAGGGATGACGGGTGCATATACTGGACACACTTCCCACTCACCAATAGCCTGCAAAGCATGCTGCAGTTCCAGAGTAAAGGCCATCATGGGCACCTCAGCACACACGGGGAGGATGGCTACAGTGGACAGATTGCTGGCTGGGTTGGTCAGTTCTGAGTGTTGTGGAACACTGAGCCCAGAGCCTGTTGAAACACCAATAGCAGACTGGCTGAGCAACTCTGTTTGAAGCAGTAGATGTCTTCTCCCCTCCATTCTGTCCCTACTTCCTTATCTGCCTTCTCCATCTCCTTTTCCACCCCCCAGCTCCTCTACTTCCTTTTCATCCTCCACCCTCTCTTCTACCCCTCCTACCTTATCTCCCTTCTCCATCTCCTTCCCTACCTCCCCTCCACCTCCCCTACTTCCTCCTCTACATCTGCTCTTTGTCCCCTGCCTATGGCCCTCACTGCTCCCAGCTATGATAATGTCACACTGAGGCCATGGCTGTGTCTATCCTTGGGTGTTTCTTGTTAAGACGTGGCTAGCACCCTTCACTTTTGATCTTAATCTCAGTGAGACCCGTTATGCAGTTCTGTTGTTGCTATTATTTTTTTTTCTGAGACATGGTCTCATGAAGCTGAGAATGACCCAGAAATCTGGCCTCCTGCATCCAACCCCCAAGAGCTGGGATAACAGACATGTGCTATTATACCCAGTTACCCATTATGCAATGTTAGAACCATTCAGACTCATTCCACTCTGACTTGGGCTACTGTGTCCCAACATCAAGCTAGACAAGAATCTACTTCTGACTCAGCAGTCACTTCCCAGCTTCTCAGCTAACAGCCTAGATGCAGATGTCACTCTCAGCTCCTGCCCAGGCCCCGCTTCATACGTCACCTCCTGGTTGGTTCTTCTCTCCCATAGGTCACACTTAATGAGCTCAAATACTTTCCAAGGCCCCTGATCCCATCTTTCCCTCTCAAGTTACTCCTTGCAGTGGCTTAAAAGCACCAACCCTGGCTTGGGACTACTGGTCAGGTGGAGTGTTTGGCTTAGCATGAGCAACACTCGAGTTCCAGCCACATCACATAAACCAGATGTGGGAGCCTATGTCTGTTATCTAAGCACTCAGGAGGTGGAGGCAAGAGCATCATAAATTCAAGGTTATCCTTGTCTATATAGTGAGTTCAAGCCCAGCCTGGGCAACATGAGACCCTGTCTCGAAACAGAACAAACAAAACAAACAAGAACCCCAAACCACCAAACCTTGTGTGGACCTACCTCTTTCTCACATCTAGCTCTAGGTCAACTGTCAAGGTTCAGCCCATAGGCCTCAAAAGTCCCTTGTCCACCCCTCTTTCTCTCTCGCTTTCTGCCTGCAGCCCTGTTAATTGCCTAGTTTCCTTCTCTGTACTTACCACCTCCTGTCACTGGGATCTTTATGAGTTTTTTAAATTATGCCTTTCGTACCTACATGACCTTGACCTTTATTTCTTGAATGTCAATGTTCATGGGGAAAGGTCAGCAAAAATGTAGACCCTCAGGCCCATTCAGTGGCATGGCTTAAACAGACTGCTCTGTGATCTATTCTAGCTCACAGAAACCACACTCCAGTATATAGAACCACACTTCCTAGCAGGTCAGTTTAACTTCAAAAGTCACTTACCAATGTGCACTAGTGCCATGTGCCACAAGCTCTCTTGTTATTATATTCTGATTCTTTCCCAAGATGCTCAGACTGCATTCTGTTGGGACCAGGAACCAACCTCCCTGCTGAAGATTCCACCCCTCGGACCTAAGAGATGGCTAGCAGGTTGCCTCCAAGTCTGACTGCCTGAGTTGATGCCCCGGACCCATACAGTAGAAGCTAGAAAACTGATTCCTCTGACCCTCACACATGTTCGGACACACACACACACACACACACACACACACACACACACACGATATATAAGTGTAATAAAAGTGTTGCCCTTATTCAAAAAAGAACTTGCCCACTAGCACACTTTAGACCATTCAGCCAACAAGCTGCCTGGAAACAAGAGCTATATATAGAGCACACGGTGATAAGGGCAGCCCCCCACTGGGACAACTGCCAGTCTCAATCCTCCTCCAGCAAGATTTACAGTCAAATGTGCTTTCCTATCTTGCTGTTTTATAGAATGCTTGGGGCACAGCAGTCTAAATCCTCCACTATGCCCCGAGGCTGGCAAACTCACCTGGAAAGGGTCCTTGCAACTGCTGCAGATTGCCTAGAATTTTCTGGCTCAGCAGATGAATAAGGCGGGTCACAACCTGAGGCAGGGGGTTGGGGGAGGGTGAGAATTGTGTTCAGTGAGACAGAAGGGCCCCCACCTTAGCTTCCTTCACCTGGGAGGCTAGAAATCCTGTTACTCGGTCTGCACCCTGATTAGGGCAGCAAGGCACAGGGAGGCCCTGCTCCCTGTCCTTCACCTCCCCAACTAGATGTACCTGTGGGTACCGACGTTTGATGTGGCCCAAGGTGCCCTCCGGGAGCTTGGCCAGCTCGGTGTCTCGCACGGCGTGCACAGTGGTGGCTCGTGGCTGCCGGGTCAGAGCCTCCACCTGGGAAACAAAATATGAATTTACCATAGGTGATAATGGGACCTGAAGAGATATACTGAGGGTGGAGTCCAGACTCCTCCCCCACCAGGACTGATTGCTTTCGACTCGCAAGAGCCAGGAAAGCGGCTTGGGTCGGGACTGAAGTTGGGCACGCAGTCTCCACTTCCATCAGATTACCCGGATGATGAGCATGGAGGTGAAGGGCTGGCTATGCTAGGAGAGAGATGGGAGCTGCCCTTACCACACCAATGAGATCCCCGCGGCCATACTCCCCCACTAGCTCCTTCTTGCCGCTGCCTCGTTGGATGACGCTGCGGAGACGCCCATTGAGTACAATGTACGTGCAATCTGAGCGGTCGCCCTGCCTAGGGTGGATGAAAAGTGGAGAGTCAGGGAAAATTGTAGGTAGGGTCTGAACAGTGAGGTGGGATCAGGGTGGTACCTGTAGAGTGCACGACCGGCCTCCACAGCAGTCCAGTCGATGGCAAAGTCCATCTGGCGCACAAAGGGGGACATCCTCGCAGCCACTGTGTGCGCTGCGCTCAGCACCACACTGGGCTGTGCACGCATGATCCTGCAAGCAAAAAGAAGGGATTGTGGAACCAGGCATTCTTAGAACACATTAAAAGGAATGAAGAAAACGGGTGTCGGCTTGGGAATGAAACAGGAAGGACTCGAACCTGCCCTAGGTGGTGTTGGGAGGTGCTATATAGGGGATCTTTCTTGCCCTTCTAGAAATGGGGTAGGGGGGTACTGTCCTGGTCTCTCCCTCCTCTCTTGGAAAAAATAATTGGACTGCGGTCATCCGGGTGCCATGCCCACCCCAATCCCAGTCTTACTCATAGAAGTCAGATTTGGAGATCCGCAGGAAGGTACAATCTCTCTGGGCACGCAGTGTGAAGATGAGAGGTTCCCCAGTGAGCACAGCCAGCTGCCCCACCAGCTCTCCTGGCTGTGCCACAAACAGGCACACTTCCTCAGCCTTGTCAATCATGCGTTGGTACACGTGCAGGCAGCCCCAGAGCACGAAGTGCAGGCTCACATCCTGTTAGGACAGAGGTTGGGCCATGATGTGAGCCAGCCACAGCCCCTCTCCCCTAAACTCAGGTAGTACGCCTCACAGGAAAGCTTAAAGAAGAAAAGGCTGGAATAGAGCTCCTGTGGTAAATTAAAGGACTGGTCTAGCACACAGGAAGCCCTGGCTTCCATTCCCAGGGCCACATACACAGACATGGTGGTGCACACCTACAATCCCAGCACTACGGAAGCTGAGACAGAAATGTGTCAGGAGGAAGGAGGGGTCAAGATCACCCTTGACTACAGAGCAAGTCTGGGACCACCCTGGGCTGAGACCTGTCTCAACAACACAAGTAAAAGAAAAAAGAGCAAGCAAGCCAAGAGTAGTGTCTTACCTACAATTCTAGCTAGGGCTGTTACTCAGAGAAACCCTACCTTGAAACACAACCACACACACAAATATTCACTGGGCTGGAGAGATGGCTCAGTGGTTAAAAGCACTGCCTGCTCTCCCAAAGGTCCTGAGTTCAATTCCCAGCAACCACATCATGGTTCAGAAGCATCTATAATAAGATCTGGTGTCCTCTTCAGGGATATATGCAGGCAGAACACTATATATAATAAACAAATAAAGATTTACTTTTAAAAAAGACCTTTTAAAAATAGGCAAACCATATGTAGTATGAACTACTACTATTCAAAAATGGGATCCCCCTTGAAAAGATCCTCTTTGGGGTATTTGCACTGGCTCAGAGTAAAGACACTTGCTCCCAAACTCGACATCCAAGTTCAATTCATGGGCCCCACATATGGAAGGAGAGAACTGACTTTGAAAGGCTGTCCTCTGACCAATACATGTATGTTGTGGCACACATGCCCACATATATACTCACATACAAAAAAAAGAGGATTAAAAAAAACTTTAAAGCGATAGGCCCCCTTTGCGCCCGTGTATCTACTCCATTTGCTCCCCAACTGCTTGTTTCCTCCACGGAGCATGTTCCTTTCCAAGGTATTTTAAAGCATTTGTCTTTTTTCACACCCCCCTCCCCCACACAAAAGTGCTAGGGATCAAACAGGTCTTCATCCAGGTGTAGTGCTGAGGTCAGCACTCAGGAGGCACAGGCAAAGGGGGCTCCAGTTCAGGGGCCCCTGGACTATACAGTGACTATACAGGCTGGTCTGAGCTACTTGAGACCTCAGAGGAAAAAAAAACAAAACAAACCATGGGCAGGCAAGATATCTCAGCTGTAAATGTGCTTGTTGCCAAGACTGACAACTTGAGTTCAGTTCCAGGTCTCATATGGTGTAGGAAAGAACAGGCTCTCCCAAGCTGTCCTCTGACGGTCACACGTGCACCTTTCATGTACACACATGTGCGCACTCACATACAAACACACTAACACACACATACAAACACACACAAATAAATAAATGTAATAAAAAAAGAAAAAGACGATACTGGGCGTTCAAAAGCGAGGCGGTGACCCTAGGCCTTTTGCACAACTTGCTCCCTATCTAGACTGGCCTTTCCTCCACCCAACTCGTTGCCCCACCCTTCCTCCTTTGCTGGTGGTCACCTCCTTAGAGGCACTGCCCTGCTTAAGCCAGTCTTTGTAGTGTCAAGAATGTGACCTTTGTAGCTCTAACCCTCTGAGTTTACAAGGATTTATATGCTCCTCTGCGTGATGTCCATCAGAACTGCTGACTCACCAAAGGCATACAGATTTTTTTTTTTGCCACCTGTCTAGCAAGCAGGACAGGTCCCAGACATGGCAAAGGCTCAGTAAATGGATGTTTCTCTCTTTTGTGGTTAGCCTGACCAGTCAGACACATCCTACCCCACCCCTTTAGAAAAGAGGAATTGAAACCACCTAGAGACGGGAAGATCTTTCTCTGTCCAACACACCAACCTGTCTGATGCCATGCATATATGCTAGGACCTATTTCCAGGTAGTGTTTGGATTACATACAGGCATTATTAAGATCATGCTATTGGGAGTGTGTGTGTACACACAGGCATATGTGAGCATATGAAAGCCAGAGGGGGCAGGTTCAGGTGTTGTTCTGATGTGGGACTCCCCCCTCTGTATGCTGTGAATGTGTTTTGTTACCATTGGTTAATAAAGAATCTGCTTTGGGCCTATGGCGGGAATTCCAAGCAGAGATAGAGGAGAAAATAAGGTGGAGTCATGGAGACACCATGTAGCTGCCGAAGGAGACAGATGCCGCAAAACCTTACTGGTAAACCATAAGCCTCATGGTAAAATATAAAATAACAAGAATGGGACTAATTTAAGATGTAAGAGTTATTTAACAAGAAGCCTAAGCTATTGACCAAGCAGTGTTATAATTAATATAGTTTCTGTGTGATTATTTATGGTCTGGGCAGTCGGGAATGAACAAGCAATCTCTTACTATATTGTTCCTTAGGTGCTGTCCATCTTTCTGCTGTGATTTGAGTGCTGGAATTAAAGGCGTGCGCTACCACTGCCCAGTACCTCAGTGGTTTTTTAAGACAGGGTTTCTCTGTCTCTGTGTAGCCCTGGCTATCCTAGAACTTGCTCTGTAGACCAGGCTGGTCTCACCAAGACCCACCTGCCTCTGCCTGCAAGTGCTGGGATTAAAGGAGCTTGCCACCAACACTGAGAAGATTAGGAAAATTTTAGTGCAGGAATTCTCAAGGCCGTGAGCATGCTACTGAATTCACTCAGAATTCCTAAGAAAGGAAAAAAGAGCATTTCTCAAAACGTGTTTCACCAGATCCCTCCTTATAATATGGGCTGAGTATCCCTTATTCATAGTGCTTGGGACTAGAAGTGTTTGGTATTTTGGAATTCTACCACCTGGATTTTGGGATATTTGCAGAAGTAGAATGAGGTATCTTAAAAATAAAAAAACCGACAATAACAAAATGATACAGATCTAAACAGGTGTCACTTCTGTCTGATGTACATTCTACATGCACAACCTAAGTCTAATTCTTTTTAGGTTCATTTTTTTTTTCAATTGTTTTTTGAGAAAGGGTGTCTGTGTAGCTTTGGAGCCTGTCCTGAAACTCCACTCTGTAGACCAGGCTGGCCTCGAACTCACAGAGATCTGCCTACCTCTGCCTTCCCAGTCCTGGGATTACAGGCAAATACCACGACACTACAGCCTGCATTCTAATGTGGGAATGTGGGGTCTGGAGATCACACTCATGTCCTTGTGCTTGCAGAGCACACACCGTACCAGCTAAGCCACCCTTCCATGCCTCTAAGAGGTAATTTTTTATTGCTTCTTATTTGACTGTAATCTGTCCCAGGTCAGGAGTGGACTTCAATATTTATATCATGTTGGCACAAGCTTTTAGATTTGGGAGCACTGTGGATTTTATGCCTTAGAGATGGTGCAGAGAACTCACGTGGGAAGATGCTTGGTACAGCAGTGTTTTTCAGCGTTGACACTATTGATACTTTAGTCTGGATGACTCCTTGCACTGCCTGGGGATTCTAGTATCCTGGTCTGGGGGGCATACACACACTTCCCAAGTCATAACAATCAACAATTGTGACAGTTGGGTGGGTGGGAGGCACTAGCAAGATGGCCTAGTAGCTAAGAATGCATATTGCTATTGTAGAGGACCCATGTTTGCAGTACAACCACAACTGCCCATAACTCTAGCTCCAAGGGCTCTGATGCCTCTGGACTCCACAGGCACCTGTACTCACATGCAAATACCAACATATATAATTTTAAAAAGTAAAAAAAAAAATGACATAAGGTTTGGTGTGGTTTGAAAGAAAATGAACCCCAAAGGGAGTGGTACTATTGGGAGGGTATGGTCTTGTTGGAGTAGGTGTGGCCTTGTTGGAGGAAGTGTGTCACTGTAGGGGTGGGCTATGTGGTCTCCTATGCCCAGTGACACAGTTCACTTCCTGATGCCTGTGGATCAAAATGCAGAACTCTCAGCTCCTTCTCCAGCACCATGTCTGCCTGCATGCTGCCATGATGATAATGGACTAAATCTCTGAAACTGTAAGCCACCTTTTCCTTTAGAAGAGTTGCTGTGGTCATGGTGTCTATTCACAGCAATAGAAATCCTGTATAGTAGGACAGGTAGATCATGCTGGCCTCACACTCATAGAAATCCACCCGCTTTTGCCTCCCGAGTGCTGAACTAAAGGTATGTACCACTAACACCCAGTTAAAATAAATATACCTATTTTTAAAATGCTGGAGTCGGAGAAGGGTGGCTTAGTGGAAGAGCACTTGCTTAGAGCATGTGCAAAGACCCTGAGTTACATATCTATCACACACACACACACACACTTTTCTTTTCTTCTTCTTCCTTTTTTTTAAATGTTATTTTATTTTTTATTTCTTGAGATAGGGTTTCTTTTTTTTTTAATATTTATTTATTATGTATACAATATTCTGTCTGTGTGTATGTCTGCAAGCCAGAAGAGGGCACCAGATCTCATTACAGATGGTTGTGAGCCACCATGTGGTTGCTGGGAATTGAACTCAGAACCTTTGGAAGAGCAGGCAATGCTCTTAACCGCTGAGCCATCTCTCCAGCCCCGAGATAGGGTTTCTGTGTGGACAGTCCTGGCTGTCCTAGAACTTGCTTTGTAGACCAGGCTGGCTTCGAACTCACTGAGATCTGCCCCTGCCTCTGCCTCCCAAGTGCTAGGATTAGCACTGAGAGCTAGAGAATACGTGAGTAGGTTAAGAGTACTGGCTGCTCTTGCAGAAGACCTGGGTTCAGTTCTCAACACCCATACTAAGAAGCTCACAACCATCTACAACTCTAGATCCAGGGGCTCTAATGCCCTCCTCTGGCCTTCACTGGCACTGCACACAAATGGTGTGTATACATACACACAGGCAAAACACTCACACACATAAAAATAAATAAAGCTAACTAGGAGGTGGTGGCACACACCTTTAATCCCAGCACTTGGGAGGCAGAGATGATTGGCTCTCTGAGTTTGAGTCCAGCCTGGTCTACAGAGTGAGTTCTAGGATGGCTAAGGCTACACAGAGAAACCCTATCTCAAAAAAAAAAAAAAGAAATAAACAAATCCTTTTTTAAAAAGCACTGGTGTGAAATGTTAGAGATAGGCAGAACATCACAGCCATTCCCAACAAAGCCAAGAAGACAAGCAGAGCAAAGCCTCCTGCAGGGGCTACAGACTATAGTCAGGCCTTTCCGCAGGCCAGGACTGGGTTCAACTCAAGCATCTTCCTGATCAGCAAGGCCTTGGAGTGGGGCGGGGCTGTGACTTAACTTCCTCAGCTCATCCACCTGGGGTCACACTAGACTAACATCAGCCTCATCTGACTTCCTCTCCTGAAAGGTGCCTGCACCTGCTACGAGCAGCCAAGGGGATAGTAGAACACCCCCATCACGTGACAGAACACTCCACCTGAACCCCCACCTCTATTCCATGTTCTCAGTGCCTCTATCCCACTGCTGGCTTCAACCATCACTAGAGACACACTGAGCTACAAGCCGCTGCAAAGCTTTTCCTGGGCCATGGCCTTTGGATCGATGCAAGGAGCTGATGGGCTCTGCTTATTATCTCCACGCCCACAGACTGAGGAAGCCGAGGACTTTCTAGGGTCTTTGCCTAGAGTCACACAAGGAATTGGAGACAAAGTGTATTTCAACTCAGGAGTTGGGAACTGGCTCAGCTGTTAAAACACTTGCTGCTAAAGTGTGACAGTTCAGATCCCCAGAACCTACATAAATGTCAGGTTACGGTATGGCAGACCACCTATAATTCCAGTCTCAGGAGGAGACTGGATCCCCAACACAGCTAGCCAGAGACTTGGTGTATTGGTAAACTCTAGGTTGGGATGAGAGATGCTGATGGAGGATAATTCCTGACATCAACCATGAACCTGTAAATTCATGCATCCATGTGTACATGCATGTATTCATACATGCATCCACACAAATGAAAAAAGTATGCATATGTATATACACACACAAAAAGAAAAAAACACAAAGGGGAAGTAGATTTCAAGTCTCAACCATTCACCCCAGATTCTCATCTCCACATCTGAATATAAGATCCTAGTTTCACAGCTTCTTCCCTTGGTGAGCCTCAGATTCTCCACACAGAGGAGGGTAGCACAGGCGCTGTCACACCCTGATGTTATCAGGAGGCTCTAAAACAGCGCCTCAGGCTTGCACAGGAGCCACTCCACAAGCGTCTGAATGGATGGAGGCAGAAGACACAATGCAGACAGAGTCGGGGTGTTGCAGCAAAGCACTTGCCTAGCATTGTAAAGTGCTGGGCTCAATCCCCAGTGCCAAAATGACTATAAGTAATAGCAATAATTATGAAGAACGAAAGACCAACCTAGCTCCACGCCAACGACCACAACCACAGCAGACACAATTGATGACTGAACCCTTCCTCTGCATCCTTCTCAACACAGGTGAGAATGTATGGCCTCTGGATCAATTTTACATACACACAAACACACATACTTCTTGGAGTTTAGAGACCAGGTCTTATGTAGCTCAGACTAAGTTTGAGCTCATGTAGTTGAGGGTGACCCTGAACTTCTGATTCCCTTGCCTCTACCCTCCTGAGTAGTAGGATTACAAGCATGTTTGTTTATGCCAGTTTATGTTGTGCTGGGGGTGAAACCCAAACTTCACGCATGTGAGGAGAGCACTCTACCAATCTGAGTCCTATTCCCAGCCCTATTCCTGCCATTTAATGAGCACCTATCCTATCAGGCAGGCACCAAGGCTGGAAGGGAACAGAACATGGAGGTGCATCACAGAATCAAGAAGGCCTCAAGAGGAGAGAGCTAGAGGTTGGGAATACCAGGAGGAAAAGTTCAGGCACTAAGGGTGAAGGTTTGGTAGATCAATGGGACTTGAAGTGAAAGTAGAGGGTGGAGACCATACAACCCAAGGATAGGTTATACATGATGACACACACCCTAAATCTCAGCAGTCAGGGGGAAGAGGCAGATCTCTGTGAGTTTGAGGCCAGCCTGGTCTACACAGAGATCCAGGCCAGCCATGGCTACACAGTGAGATACGGTCTCAAAACAGCACAACACAGCCTCCTAGCATAAGAGGCTAAAAACTTCAGGTATAAGAAGTTGAACTCCGGAGAAGAAGAACAGCAATCACTACTTAAAGGTCAGGGATCAGAGGTCAGAGGAAGAGGTCTAGTAACACAGGTCAGATGTCAGCCTTACCTGGTCCCCCTGGCGGGCTATGATGGTGCCAGCTTTGGCGTGATGGAGCAAGACTCTGCTGTTCAGTAGAGAGGGGTCCTGGGAAGGGAGGGGAGTTGAGATGGATCCAGCCAGGCCTTTAACCTGCCTCCCTCATCCCCTGCCTCCCTCCGCTGTCTGCCCACCTCAATCCGCATCAGCTTGGCCAGCTCTCTCTTCGCAGCCTCAAAGATGCTGCTTGTCTGGCGGCCCTGGTAGGGCCCAAAGGGGCAGCCGCCTGTGGCCGACTCATCTTCACAGTAGCTGTATTCGCAGGCACCTGCTGGCTGCTCCCGGAGCTCCTGAGTGGGGGTCTGTGGAAGGCAGGGCTGGGTGACTTCCTGCCGACCTCCCAGTTGACCTTTTCAAGTGACTCACCAAGACTAGAGGTCGGAAAGGGGGGGTGTGGTGAGATGAGAGAAAAGAGAGGGCCTCACCCTAGCGGATGCTGTCTGAGGTCCTCCAGATGCCTCTTCTTGAAGGGAAACAGATATCCGGCCACGTTCATAGGCCATGTCAAAGTCAGAACGAGGCCCGCCTTGTAAGCCTGTGCATGGTGGAGAGGCAAGAAAGCCAATAAAGATGGAGCTGGGGAGGAACTCAACCATGAAGTATCTGCCTAGAATGTGTAAGGTCCTGGGTTCCACCCCCAGGCTCAAAGTAAATAAGTAAACAAATAAGTTAGTGCCTGCAGCTATAAGCTATAACCAATCTTAATTCCACACTAACCCTGCAACCACGGCAGACATGACTAATTGATAACCACACTTGACCTCTGCATCTTTCTTAACACAGTGGGGAGGAGAACGATCCCAGAGCATACTCACCAAAAATAAGCAAGAAAATAGGATCTATATGCCCATTTTGTAGGAAAGAGAACAAAATCAGGACTGACAAGCAGCATGTCCTGGATTCAAATCTAGACCCCTGAGAGTCCTTTCCACACACCCACCCCTTACTTCCCACCACAAGGGCTCCAAACCTGAGATGTCTACTGGCATGGAGATGCAGCGGCTCAGCAGAGGGGCTGAGGGGGCTTCTAGAGATGTGGGCTTCACCGGATCCCCTGGGGAGAAAAATGCTCAGTATCCAGCACTCAGACCCATAGGCCTCAAGCTAGGACTAGAGCGTGAGAAACAGAAGGGGCCTGGGGAGGATGGATTTAAACCTGTAACACTAGGCTCAGTGAGTAAGGGCATCAAGAGTTCTGGTCCCTGGACTCACATGGTAGAAAGGGAGCACTAACTCTGGCAAGCTGTCCTCTGACCTCCACTGCTTGCTACGGCATGTGTGTAACCCCCTACCCCCAAATAAACACATGTAAAAAAAAAAAAAAAGCACACAAAACTGAGGGACCGGAGAGCACAGAGGTGGAGACAGGGCTGAATGGGGTCAAGTCCCTAGCTGCGAAGAGGAGGAAGGAGTCGCTCAGGTACCTGCAGGTCCAGGCAGTGGGGCTCCGGTGGGGTCAGGGGGGCGGCCAGAGGTCTCCTTCGAGGCTTCCTCGGCACCCGAGGTGCTGACTACCCGTTTAGAACCACGAACAGGGCTGGTGCGGGTTGGGAGGCCAGGGCTGGGGAACAGGCGTAGGGGCTGGATCTCCTGGAGTAGGGGAGTAGAGAATAATTTATGTCTGTGTCCCCCCTCATTGTGTCCCCACATCCTCTTGCATCCAACTCACGTGGCTGAAGAGTTCATTTGTCAGACCTAGGTAATTGTGAAGCGCCAGGAAGGTCACTCTCTGCAGCCTCACCATGATGATCTGCAGGGGTAGGGAGCAGGACCAGAAGAGGAGAGCAGTCAGGATCAGCAGCCAGCATCAGCAGCCTCCACGGAGGTCTGCTGCTCAGGAGTGATAAGCAACAAGTCTGCCTATCCACCGCCGCACCGATGCCTGGGATAGGTGGGGTGGGTCCCAGGGTGGGGTGCTCTGCCGCCCACGGAGGAGGTGAAGGGCCAGCTGACCTGCACCACTCGCACCAAGCTCTCAGGGTACTTGGTGAAGACAGCCGAGAAGGCTTCCACTGGGAGTCTCAGTACCGTAGAGTCCCGGGCAGCCCTAGCTGACACAGTCCGCTGGGGATGCTGGTGACCCTGGGAGATGGGTGGAAGAAGAGGTCAGATCTGTGAGACCGCTCACTGTTCCTTGCAGCCTTCCTGGTGCAGGTGACCACGAGCAGCATCGGAGCTGATGAAATGGGGCCTCCTACCTCTCTACCCAGCACAGAACTGTCACTCACGGTGATGACGTCAAGGATGCTCAGAAGGCTGTTGACGCTGTCTCCAGGGACCACTTCCTTCACCACACACTCCTTCCCGTCCTGAGACACAGGGACCACTGATCAGTGCCAGCCTCCTCCTAGTGGTTGTCACTGGACCTCACCTCCGACTCATCCCAGTAATAACCAACCTCCTAACCAGCTGCTGTTTTCTGCCCATCACTCCTTGCCCATTTGTGTGGACCTCCCCAAATGGTCACTCTGTCCTTTGATAATTTTATAGCACTAGAATTAGAACCCAGAGACCCTGCATGTACCGGGCAAGCACTCACCAGCGAGCACTTCCTTGGGGAATTCTAGGTAGCAGCTCTACCGTACCTATTGCCCCTCACCAGGCAAAGGTTCTACCATTGAGCTCCACATGAAGTCATCATTAACCTGATTTCTGACCACACAACTCCAAAAGTAGTGTCTAAGTCCAGGAGAGATGTGCAGTTGCCCACCCTCCCACAGTGGCTCCGAGAGGTTCACTCACAGGCCCTGGCAGGCAGAGCTCCAGTAGCCCATCTTGAACCACATAGATGCTGGCATCTGGCTGACCGGGCCGAAAGACGTAGTCGCCCTGGCCAAGACGCTGGAAAACCATGTGGCGGCAGAGCTCCAGGAAGAGCGGCTTCTCAAAGTGACCCAGCACCCTGTAGAATGGGCAGTGAGAGAGGGACAGAGGGGGTCAAAGCAGCCCCAGGCTGTGCAGGAACCTCAAAGCATCCAGACCCTGATGCTTACCGAACGTTCTTGAGCATGTAGAGCACCTCAGAGGGTAGGTGGGAATTGGCTAGGTCGCCTTCTGTGAGGTCAGCCTCCAGCACTGAAGGTGGGGGCTCCTTCCGCTGTAGGGTGGGAGTCTCCTTCTGGATACGCAAGATCCTGATGGGAGGAAGGGTTGGGTCAGTGGTTCTCAACCGAACACTACAACTCTTTAATACAGTTCCTCATGTTGTGGTGACCCCAATGATAAAATTATTTTCATTGCTACTTCATAACTGTAATTCTGCTACTGTTATGAATTATAATGTAATATCTGTGCTTTCTGATGGTATTAGGCGACCCCTGTGAAAGAGT
Organism: Alexandromys fortis; assembly: GCF_014885135.2. Classification (NCBI taxonomy): domain Eukaryota; kingdom Metazoa; phylum Chordata; class Mammalia; order Rodentia; family Cricetidae; genus Alexandromys; species Alexandromys fortis. The sequence goes on along the minus strand of NW_026068156.1, from coordinate 471,406 downwards.
CATTTGACCTCCCCAAAGGGGTCTCGAGCAACAGTTTGAGAACTGCTGAGTTAGAGGGATGACAGAAAGCTCAGGCACCCATTTACCCCTTCCCTCTGGTTTATACAGAGCAAATTCCGGCCCATTGTCTAGATCAGGCCCTCTACTTACTTTTATCATTAAAGTTTTATTAGAACACTGCCGTGATAATTCACTCATGTATTACTTATTACCTCTTACTTCAAAGGGAGAGCTGAATAGCCAGCACAGAGACTATATATGTATGCCCCACAAAGCCTAAAATGTTTACTATATGACATTTTACAGAGGAAATTCATGGTGCAAATTTCAGGGACTTGCTTCCCCAGTTACAGGGCTCCGGAATGGATCCTCTAGTTTCTCAGGGGGTTATTTTATTCATTCACAATTTCACACATCTATCTAATGGACTTTAAAGGTACCCTCCATCATCCTCTCTAGCCCTCACCTCCTTCTTTTGGGGAAGTTCCCTTCCTACTTTTGTGGGGTGTCTGGTTTATTTTTGTGGCCCTTGGTATTTAATTAGGGGTGCCTGCAGGAGCATGAGTTGGAGGTTATTTACTTGAGCAAGGGCAACTTCCTGGTGGCTACACCATTGTGGACTATGACTCAAAGCATCACTGATAATCCATACTTCCTCAGAAAGGGGTGGAGCCTCATGAACCCATCCCCCTGTACTCTGTAGCGACCCACTCAGATAGCAATCTGAGCTTCAGGCTGCAGGCAGAAAGAGCACCTGTAAAGGAGACCTGAAAGTCATTCCAGCTCAAAGAGTCCTGAGTGAGCCTCGGACATGAGCATGCTCTGAAGAACACCCCAGATACAGACTTCTGTTCTCTGGAAAGACCTTTCTGGGTTTTTGTTTTGTTTTGTTTTCAGGAAGCAGGGGCCAGGGCAAGGGCTAGGTGGAGAGCCCCTGTTGTACAAGCAAGAGGACTTGAGTTTAATCCCCCACACCCACGTGCTTTGCCAACCTGAGCCATCTTACCAACCTGACAAGAACAAACTAGAAACAAATAACCCTTCTAGAAATCATAGAAAGCTCTGCAACATCATGGTTTGCCACAGAGTCAAGGATGGCCCCTGGAGTTAAATAATACAGCCTTGAGAAAGACCTTCAGGTAGGACTCCTGCTGCAAGAAGATCCCAGAAACCATTTCTTAGTTTACAGAGATTCCTGAAGAGCCTTCTTAAAGACACCAACAAACACCTGAGTCAACCTTCCTGTTTCTTTTCCTTTCTCTTCCTCCCTCCCTCCCNGGCTAAACAAGAGAAGTGTTTACTAGCTGTATAAAAGGAATACAAACTCTTTTCTTCTTTCTCTCTGTCTCTCTCTCTCTTTCAAGACAGGGTTTCTCTGTGTAACAGCCTGGCTGTCCTGGAACTAGCTGTTGTAGACTAGGCTGGTCTTGAACTCATAGAGATCCACCTGCCTCTGCCTCCCAAGTACTGGAACTGAAGGGGCGTGTACCACCACTGCCCGGAACAATGAATCTGTCATGTGACTAACATTTCTAGCACCTTGGTCTGCATCTTGAAAGGCATCCACCTGCAGACCCCAGGAGGGAGGGTGAGGTCACAAACTCAATACTAGAACTAAGTCAAGATGGAAATACATATTCCAAAAGGACATCAGATTATCCAAAAATATTTAGCAACTTGCATTTACAGACCTTAGAGACAAAAGCTTTTTAATCAAATTTCAGAAGTATCATGGTATTCTACTTAAAGAGGTAAACATTTTTTTTTTTTTTTCGAGACAGGGTTTCTCTATGGTTTTGGAGCCTGTCCTGGAACTAGCTCTTGTAGACCAGGCTGGTCTCGAACTCACAGAGATCCGCCTGCCTCTGCCTCTGCCTTCCGAGTGCTGGGATTAAAGGCGTGCGCCACCACCGTCGGGCTCAACAAAGAAATTCTTAAAGATGGCAAACATGATAGGCACAGGCCTGTCATGCCAGTTACTCAGGAGGCTGAGACAGAGGGATCACTCATTCAAGGCCTGACTGGGCTACAGAGAAAATTCAAGACCTACCTGGATAACTTAGCAAGACCTGGTCTCAAAAAACAAAAAACTATAGCGCTTGAGTTTGGCTCACTCAAACTTTAACTAGCATGGCCAGGTCTCTGAGTTTGATACTATGTAACAATAATTTGATACTGTGCACCAAATTAAATATGCTCAGTAAAACAGAAAAGTAGGGCCAGCAAGATTGCTGTGTGCCAAGTCTTACAACCCGAGTTTAATCCCGGGGATTCACGTGGTGGAAGGAGACAACCAGTTGTCATGCACATGCTATGCCATGTACACCTCTACATATGAACACATATGCAATAAATAAACAAATTTTAAGTAAAGTAGGGGCTAGGGATATAGCTCAGTGGCAGAATGCTTGCTGCAAAAAAAAAATACTTGCTGTAAAAATAAATGAATGAATGAATCAATGAACGGGGGTGTGGTTCAGCTGGTAGAGTGCTTGCCTGGCAGGCACAAGGCCTTGGGTTTAATACCCTGGACCATATAGACTAGGCATGGTGATATATATATAATCCCAACACAAAGGAGAATCGGAAGTCAATGTGAGTCCTGACTAAATAGAAAGTTCCAGGCCAGCCCGGGCTAAATGAGGCCTTGTCTCAAAAACCAAAACAAACCCAAGCAAACAACAACATACACACATACACATGATAGCTCCTAGGGAAAAAGAACTACCCCAGGTGAACAACACAGAGAACTCAAGAGAGATGCTCTCCTGTATGGAAAGAGAGATGCCCGTGGAGAAGAGAATCCTGAAACAGCCCCTCTAGCTAGCCGCACAAACATTGAGGAAAAAACAAAAAACAAAAAACTGCAGTACGTCGCCTTGAATAAACTCTCCAATATGGCAAAACACCAGGTGTAGATACCTAAAGACATGGTAGATAGCCTTTGGGACAGGGGAACATTATCGAGACAAGTCTTAAGCACAGGCACATAACACCGTAAGCATTATGTCTGGGAAAGCAGAACTCTGAGATAGCCGCTGCCGAGTGAAAGCCTTGAGATGGCCCTCTGATGTGGAGCCTCCAACTCTGAGATACAGGTATGGGCTGACCCCTGTCCACCACTTGATATTGTACCCAGTGCCAGCCTTACTTCTTGGCAATGTTAAGCATCTTCAGTTTCTTCTTCATGCGGGGCCGGGAAGTGGTGGAGACTGATGTGTCCACCAGGGAAGAAGTGGATTGTGATACCTGGGAGAATTAAGAATATGAGGTCAATTAGAGAAAGAGGAAGGGCAGATCCAAGGGGACCTTATATAAGGGCAGAGGTGTCCCCTAAGAAGTGTAAATAGGAAAAGGGCTGAGTTCCTATGGTCAGCCAGGCCAGCAGGAGGTCCTGGAACTCACCTTCCGCATAATCTTCCGGCCATAGAAAAGCACTTTATCCCGCTTCCGGAACCGATACCGGGGGCCCTCCGGGGCTGGAGTTTCTGGGGATAGGTGGGAGAGAAGGTGCTTTGAGTTCCACGCAGGCTCCAGCAAATTCCCCACTCCTGCCCCTTGGGCTCTCCGGGTACTGAAGCTCCCCTTCCATCCCTACAGTCTTTCCCCAGAGGGGCCCTTTGAATCCTCACTCTGCACCCGTAGCCTCCGCACCACCAAGAGGATGAGCACAGCGGTGACCAGCACCGCCACTCCGGCCCCGATCATCACGCCCAGCACCTGCGGAACGAACGGCACAGGCTGGGCACCGCATATCCGTCTCGCCAAGCCCTCCTCCGGGGCCTTTAGAATCACCTCTGCCCCAGAGGAGGTCGTATTCAGCTCGTGACTCGGTGTCCCCATCTGCAGAATGGGTCAATGCCGGTTCCCTTCCCACCTCCACGGGGGAAGCGACCGACACATTCCCTGAGGCTGGGTATCCCGCGATGCATGCCGGGAAACGTAGTTTCGCCTGCACATTCATCGTTCTCGAAGAGAGAATCCCGCGGCGTATAGCAGCCCGCCGGGAGTTGTAGTCCTGTGTACAAATTCCCCAACCCTTACCATTCCGGTTTGCAGTGGAGCCTCCATTGGTTGTTTCAGACTAGGTAGCAGGTCTGATAGCCTGCAGTCCTGGAAATCGAGGAGCAGAAGGGAGCAGAGCAAGATGTCAATCAAGCCTACCCAGCCCGGATCACAGGCTCTTACCCCAGTTCTACTCACAAACCACGCCCCCTAGATACCTTTGGCCTGGATGACTTCTCCATTCGCCAGGGTTTGGGTGGGAGCGGCTAGAGGGGTTGCTGCTGGACAGAGGGATGCGGGCAAATTGACCTCCCATCCCGGATCTAGGGGTGAGATCAACCCCAGCTCCTTATTTGACCCCCTTGCTTATACATAAGGCAGACCAGACTCCCCAACATACTCATCAGCACCTAATGGTAGTGGTCCAGTCAACAGCTCCCTGGCAGGTGTCCTTAGGCCATGGTCTCTTCTGAAAGTGGTTCCTTCGTTAGCCTTGGCTTTTCGTAGGTCTGACTAGTCTTGACTAACAAACCCTCAGGCTGGACGCCCTCCTACATCCTGTTAAGACTTGATGTTCCACTCCAGGAAAAGCTAGGACCCGTAAGCCAGGAAGCTGAGGCGACAACAGGACTCTGGACTCCTAACCCAAGCCTGTCCCATCGAGAAGTTTGGGAGCTGGGGCGTTGAGCACTGCCATGGACTCTCTTGGAAATGGGACCCTAAGGCCCTCGGGGTGGGATGAGCTCCCAAAGTGTTATAGATTTACGCTTGCAGATTGAACTGTCATGAAACAGGAAAGTTACGGTGCGGAGTATCCCTGGGATCAAAGGAATGATGCAGGCAGTATAACCAGGGACGCCGGAATTGGGGGAGGGTAGGAGGGGCGGCGCACTGGAAAGTTACTGAGAGATCGGGAGATATACATAACTACTATCTAAAAGTCTAGGTGTTGGGAGAGCACCCGAGCTTTCTGGAAGGTACTGAGGGAAGATGGAATGCTACGGGGACTCTTTTGGGACGCTGGAGATCTTTTTGATACCTTGGACTATTAATGCGAATTTAGAGGGATAGCAGAGCCCTGAAATGCTACCTGGAACATCGTTAGAATGTTACTCCCCTTCTGTACTCCAGGACGCACCTGGCTATGGAAGCGGAAACACCGGCGCTAGGAACTCGGGAATGGGGGTGGGGTGGGAGCATCAGAAAGTCGGGACCTACCCGGAATCAGAGGACAAACCGATACGGGACAAAACTGAAGCTTGCTAACGGTCCTCGAAGGGACATCCTTGCTCGATCGATGGAAACTCGGACCACCCAGGAGCTGCAACCAGTGTTCACCCAGCGTTGGCCAACACCCCTAGCTTTCCGTCCGCAGCCGCGGCACCTTTAAATTATTCCACTGCAAGGCACGCCCCAGCCCCGCCTCCTGCCACGCTTGGAAGGTCGCACTGCACCAGCCAAGCCCAGTGTGGCGGCCTCTTAAAGGAGCTGACTTGTGGTGAAAGGGCTGCCCTCCCACCCCAGCTACAAATTAGATCATCACGTTTATGTTCCCTTTTATTTAACAGCAACCCTACATGCCCTCCCTTTCCCAGTGTCCGATTCGACAAGTCCACAAGGCCTGTCAAAAGCAAATTTGAAAAATAAATAAGCTGGGGTTCCAGCAGTACAGGGGATAAAGTCTATGGCAATGATCCTGGAGTCAGTTCACCAGCAGCGAATGGTCCTCCGGGGAGTCCCTGGAAAAGAGAAGTGGAAATAAGGGCCTTTGGATCTCTGGCACACACGCCTTCCCCTAGGCTCTATCAACCCACAACCCACACCTGGGGCTCCAACCTTCCACAGCAGCAGAGCAGGCTGCAAGCCGAGCCACTTCCGCGCCGGAACTTGCCAGATGTAGGACTATCTTGGCACTGCTCGATGTAAGCCTGGAGCTCGCTCTTCTCTGTGCCAGTACCTCCCGGGTGCTGGGGAGAGACGATGCCCCAAAACAGCATGAAAGTTGGTCCTGACTGCTAAAGCTCTTAAGGTTCAGTCAACTGGGTGTCCACTGTTTCTCCGATGGGACCACCTTGGTCTCACTTCTGGACCTTTGCCTTGTAGCTTGCTTCACTGTAGAAACCTTTTCCATCCCTGGATGTGGCCACAGGGCTCAATTTTATTGGTTTAGTGCCCTCTGCTGTAGGCCAGGAGCCTACACTGTGTATTTTAGCAATCTATCTTGAAACAAGGCAACTCACAGCTATGAATGTGAGGCCTGAACTCCTACATCCAAAGGTGCTACAGGAGTGTGCTCCCAAGACTCAAGGTGGCTGCTTGGGGCCTGGGTGACAGTACTATACTTGTGGGATGGCTACAGATCATCCATGTGGGAACGGGCACACATCTGCTATCAATGACATAGAAGGAGGCAGGGTCCCAGGAAAACCTTCTTCTCATGACTTCCTGGGACCACCACTATTTCTCCAAGCTCTTTCTGGCTACCACGTCTTGAATCTTCCAGTCTTGAAGTATGCTCTCCCTTGGGATTTCATCTCTCCAATCCAGAATTCTTAGGAGTAGAGGGGAATATTCTAAGCAGCCACCTGCCACAAAGGCTTTTGGATACTTATGTATATTTGCTTTATTTGTATGCGTGTGTGCTTAGCTCCTGTGTCTTCTTGGGTGCTAAGAAAAGGTTGTTTTCCTGCAGGCTGTGGGAGGCTGAATGAGAGGACAGTGGGGTATCAGGGAGGCAGGAATCACACTCAGTGTACTCAGTGTGGAGTACACTGGGCATCAAGTGGTCAGCATCCATCTAGTGCTAATGGGAAATATGAATAGTACATGGATTGATAGCCACTAGCAAGAGGTATAAAAGAAGCATGCAAAGTTACAGAAGGACCCTGATACAGTTGGTATTAGGGTAGGGCTGGAAAAGCTTCTAAGCTGGAAACGTGGCTCAGTTGGAGAGCGATCGTGCAGCGTACGGGAAGCCCTGGGTGCCATTCCCGGCACCACATACACTTGATGTGGTGGTAAAAGTATCTATAAGCCCAGCACTCAGGTGGGGGAAGCAGGAGGACAGAAGTTCAAGGCTGTTCTCCAAGGGCAGAACTTAGCAGGCCTGTAAGATGGTTCAGAGGGTAAATAAAAGTATTTGACACCAACCCTGGTGATTCCACATCACGGAAGAAGAGAACGGACTTCCACAAACAACACTATGCTGTGCACAACCCTCTCCCACCCCCCAAATAAGAAAATGTTTGAAAAAGATCATATGGGAGAGGGAGGAGGCCAGTGAGACGGCTCAGCAGGCCTCGAGCTCAGGTCCATGACTCGTGTGGTGAAAGGAGAGACCCAATTCCGGCAGGCTGTCTTCTGACCTCCACACATGTGATGAGATGTGTATGTAAGGGTGTATGCATACACACACACACACTGAGGAGAGAGTACATAAAATACAAGACTACAGAAATCTGTCCTTTCCCACCCATCCGGCTGAATGCAGCTGTGATATGCCCTAGGCTTCTCTTTCAGGATGACCCCCACACACAACCCCAACGACCCGCAAATCCAGTTCCAGCCTGCCCTCTCCTCGGACTGTCTTTCCGGCTTGACCTACTGTGACCCCAGGTCAACTCTGTGAAGTCAGGCAGCCCTGGGAACTGATTCAGGAGGAGGGTAAAGATGGCTGACCTTGATGGTGTCGTAGGCGCCCGTGATGAGTGCGATGAAGAGACTCAGCACCATGTAGATGAAGAGGCTGATGAAGGAGTAGAGGTAGAGCTGGGAGAAGAGCCACACCAGGCTACTGCGACCCTGCTGGGCCTGCATGGCTGCAAACGTCACAAACATGTCGTCCCCGTTGATGAGCGAAAACAGACACTCAGAAACCATGGACAGCGAGCGGAACTGTAGACAGTGAGAGGATAGGTATGGCTGGGGTTGTCAGGCTCACTGGGGTCAGCGGCAGGATGACTGGCAACTGGGCCCATCTGAGGGTCATCATATCAATGGTGAGGTCAGGGAGTTAAAGGTCACAGGCTCAAGGCTGATAGGTGGACTAACCCAAGTCAAGACAGTCATCAGTGACCACAAGAATGACCAGGCCGCAGGGTCAATGTCAGGATCCCTGGGGGTCAGAGGGGACAGAATATAAAACTGCTACAAGGTGCAGAGGAGGTGGCTCAGCTGGTAAAGTATGAGATTCCACGTTTGAGCCCCAGCATCTACATAAAAAATTGGGTGTGGAAGTGTGCCTGCAATCCTAGTCCCTTGGGGCTCAGAGGCCAGATAATTGATCCTGATCATGGGTTACAGACCAATTAGACCTGTCTCAAAAGAAAAAAACCAAGATATGGCTGGACATGATGACACTCCCAGCATTCTGGAGGCAGAAGCATGCATGCCTGTGAGTTTGAGGCTAGCCTGTTTATATGGTAAGTTCCAGGATAGTCAGGGCTACACTGTGAGACCCTGTCTTAAAACAAAACTATTGGGGTGAAAAATTTTTTTTAGAAATGACAGCAAAGGCTGACCTCTGACTTCCATATATGTGCATATACAGTACATGTATACATGTGCTCACACACATGCACAATTTACTTACACAGATGATAAGACAAAACCTACAAGTCTGTAGGTATGGTAGCAGAGGTCAAGGTGGGTCTTTCAGGTAATCAGATCAACAACTAAGAGACCAGAGGCTGGGAGAGGGGTGGGAGCCTGGGGCCCTTTGGCAGTTCACAAATACAGCCTCCAGTAGCCCATACCTTCACATGGTAGGGCCCCAGGACAATCCAGCCACAGAAGCAATAGCCCAGGTAGATGACAGCCACACAGCAGCAGAAACGCATGACACTGGGCAGTGCCACACGCAGCGTGGCAATCAGGATCTGCAGAGAGGAAACGGAACCACAGTGAAGGCAATGGTCACAATCCAACTAGCTCTCAAATGGCAGGGAGGACCTCACCAATGTGACCAGAGGAGCTGCTGAGTTTAGATAGGGCAGGACCCACCTGGGAGGAGCCTAGGACATACCACAGCTGGATTCAGCTGGACGGGCAGGTAGGGACAGGCTCCCGTGGTCCTGCCCGGGTACAAAGACGCGTATGTCTGTGGTAGGTGGGTATAAGAAAGAGATTTGTGGTTTGGTAATGGAGTTCAGTTGTAGAGCGCCTAGTATGCACAGGGCCTTGAGTGTGATCCCTGGCACTACCTAAAACCAAGCATGATGGCATACAGCTATCAATCCAGCACTTGGGAGGCAGAAACTGAAAGAACAGGAACTCAAGGTTATCTTCAACTAGTAAGGCCAGCCTGGGCTACACAAGACCTTGCCTTTAAAAAAAAACAAAATACAAAGCTGATGGTAGTGGTGCATGCTCTGAATCCCAGCACTCAGGGAGGCAGAAGCAGGAAAATCTCTCAGTTCAAGGCCAACATGGTCAGGACTACACAGAGAAACCACGTCTCAAAAAAAAAAAAAAAAAAACCCAAAACCTAAAACTAAAAAATAAAGATGTGGTGGTGCACATCTTTAATCCCAGCACTCAAGAGGCAGAGGCAGGCAGATCTCTGTGAGTTTGTGGCCAGAGCAAGTTCCAGGACAGCCAGGGCTACACCGAGAAACCCTGTCTCAAAAACTTGAAAATAAATAAAAAGATAAATAAAAGGAAAAGAAAGGTGTTTGTGATGGGTCACCGACTGACAAGAATTAGTGACTGCTTTGTGTGCTTGGGTTTGTTTGAGAACTTGGGGCAGATGATACCCAGGGCCGGCTCAGGGGCAGGAGACTTACGTTGTATTTGTGGAAAAAAGTCAGGTAGCGGATGACACCAACCCAGACGAGCAGTGTGGAGGTACCCAAGAGGATGCTGCAGACATCATAGCTAGCTAGGTTCTGTAGGCAGGAGTGAGGGATCAACTCATAGGCATACTCTACATGGGGGGGGGGAGTTGGTCCCCAAAAAGGCAAAGACATGAAGACAGAGACACAGGGCCCCGAAAGCAGGTCACTGGAAGGACTTGTACCTTTGCCTCAATGCCGATCTTCATGACAGTGCCCGAGATGGTAAGCACGTCACTGGTAACCAAGAGGATGTACCAGCCATTGACAAACTCGAGCCGTTCCCACAGACTGATTTCCCGACCCCGTCGCCGCCACATGAATGCAACAAACTCCTATGGGAGGAGCCCAGGTGAGGGTCTATCTAGAAACTACTAGGCCATCACCCCCACCATGGCCCCAGGGCTGGGCAAGGCGGGCACCAGCGCTCGTGACACCAGGGCCTCACGTTCTGCAGTAGGAAGCCACGTAGCAGTGAGCGGGCACACAGCAAGAAAGACAGGGAGCAGGTGAGGATGACCACCACATCAAATAGAAGCCGGAAGCTGTTGTCTCCTACAGGAAGGAGGGTGGGTCCCATCAAAATTCACATGGGGCCATAAGAGGTTGGGGCTAGGGGTTGGGCCAAGGAAGGAGTCCTAGAGGAGAGGGTGTGTGTGTGTGTGTGTGTGTGTGTGTGTGTGTGTATGGCTGGTTTAGGGCCATCAGTAGATTTAGGGATTCCCTAGCATGGAAAGTGTCAAAATTCTTGATGAACACTGATATGGAGCATAATTCTTTTGCAGTGTTAAGTCAAGCACTCTACCACTAAAATACATCCCTACCCTGTTTTGTTTGGTTGTTTGTCTCAAAGACAGGATCTCATATATCCCAGGCTGATCTCATACTTACTATGTAACCAAGGTTGGTCTTGAATTCAGCCTCCAGAATACTAGGATTATAGGAAAGCTAATTTTTTTTAAAGTAATTTCAAAGCACTGAGAATGGAAGATATGACCTCATATCTGCTAGAAATTACTCTGCTACTGAGCTACATCTCCAGTCCATTTCGTTTTATTTTGAGACAGGGTCTTGCACAGCCCAGAGTAATCTGGGATTCACGACATAGTCAAGGTAACCTTGAACTCCTAACCCTTGTGCTGAGAGTATAGGAAAATATTTATTTACTCATGTATTTATTTGCAGTACTAGTGACTAAATCTAAGCCTTGAGCATGCTAGGCAACAATTGTACCACTGTCATCTTTTTACTTTTTGTTTTAAGCTCTCTAAATTGCCCAGCTGTCTTTGAGTTCACTCTGAAGTCCAGTAGGCCAGGCAGATTTTGAATTTGTGATCATCCTACATCACCCTCCTAAAGAGTTGGGATTAGAGGCCTGCCTACTTGTGGTGGACTTGACTGGGTCCAGGACACTCCCAGGCAGGTTATGGTGCATGACTGACGGTGGTCTGGGGCTCACAGACAAGGCGTGGAAGGTAAGGACGCTGGACAGTACTATAGGAAACACCTGAGAGTTATGACTGTTTGGGAGGCAGTGTGGGGGGGGGGGGGTCTGAAGGTAGGAGGGTTTTTACCATGTCTGGAGACGCTGGGATGTTTACACTCCTGGATGTGGGTCTGGGTCTCCAGGCGGATAGGGATTCGCCCACTGTGTGCTTTATTGTCAAACGTGATCTGAAGAGGTAAGGGCAGAGTAAGCCTGAGCAGCCCCAAGTACCAGTCCCCAACCCTCATGACAGATGGCCCAGGTCCTAGCCTCTACCCCATCACTCTCACACCATCTTGGTGAAAGCTCTCTGATGCCCCCTAACCAGGCAGAGGGTGCACGGGAGTCAATCTGCTCACCAGGACACTGAAGGTGTAACAGTCTGGGATCTCATTGTTGATGAGGCTCTGCAGGTTAATCGTCTTCAGCTGGAAGTGGATGGTGACGTTGATCAGCCTATGGGGGGGGAGGGCTTAGGTGAGGGTCAGGGGCCCAATGTCAGCTGCTATCCTGTGCTGACTCTGCAGCTAGCAGAGGAAACAGCTGTGGTGGCTCCAGCCCCCGACCAACTCCATGAAAGTGGCTTCAGATCCAGATGTCTGGACTCTTGCCACCTCCACCCACCCCATCCTCAGCTGGGCCCTTGAGCCCCTCAAGGAATCAATCCCCTCAAGAGAAAATGGTAATACTTGTGGAATTTCAGTGTGAGGTTCTTGTAACTGGTGCTGCTATCCAAGAGCTCCAAGTCCTCACTGGGGATGTCGGGGGGTCTGTCAGGAGGATCCACCTGGATACAGTCTGAAGACAAGTAGTCACGTCATATTCTGGGGAGGCCCAGGCAGTCTCCCACAGTTCTGTCAGGCTTTCTTCACTGTTTCAACTCCCACTTTATGCTTTATTGCTTTTTTTCCAGCACTAGGGATCAAGCCTAGAATTTGCGTGCTAGGCCAGAGTTCACCAGAGCTATACCTTCAGCCCTCCTTTCACACTTGACCTTTTGCTGCCTCCACCCAAACCAGGGTTATGATCTACCTTATGCTCTACAAAGACCACAGCGTCCCATGGGCTCTCCGAAAGCTCAGCGAGTGGATGGCATTCAAAACAATGCCTGGCTCTTCCTGCGGCGTGCATTCCAGTCAGCACGCTGCACATGTCAAATTGCTCATGATTATACAATCTGATTACACAGACAGACAGCTGACAAGGGCAGGATTTTACATACTTTTTTCTTTTTCTCTATTTCCCTTTCTTCCACAGCCTCACCTTTACCCTCTCACTGGGGGATTCTAGGCAGGCTCTCTAGTGCTGAGACATATCTGTAGCCCCTAGGTCAGGATTTTAATCCTGGAAACCTAAACTTCCCAAAATTAGGCCCTGCCCTGGCTACTCACCAGTGACTACCCTTGGGTCAATGTCAAAGGTATCATTGGCTGGGTCCACATGGCCACGGTGGTAGTACCGCTGGCAGAGAGCCAGAGCAGAGCCATTGGCCCAAGGACCACCCCCACCACGGACGTAGGCATACCGGCCCAGGGATATGTCAGGCAGGATCAGGTACTGTGAATAGAGAGAAGAGGGCCTGTCAGCCCCACCTGTGCTGCACAGTACTCCTGCAACCCTCTCACACCCCCTACCTGGTCCACAGCGTAGAAGATGGCTTGGTAGAGCTGTTCCCGTGTGTAGGCAGCAAAGGTGTCATCAGCACCGTCAGAGTAGCCCAGCAGGAAGAGATGTCGGAAGGCGATGGTGTTCTCTTCCCGGAATGTCACCACCAGCTGATTGCTGAGCCCAAAGAGAATGAGCTGCCAAGAAGGAGCCAGAGGTTGGTGAGGAAGAAAAAGAGAATCCAAGAGATATTCCCTGGGGCGAGACAAGGCCCTACTGGCACTGCAGGGGGAGCCTGTAATTTGCTATTCAGTCAAAGATAACCCTGACCCTGACCTTCCTGGCTCTACCTCCCAAGTGCTGGGATAATAGGTGTACACCACCACACCTGGTTTATGCAGTACCGGGGATAAAACCTAGGGCTTCATGCACGCCAGGCAAGTGCTCTACCAGCTGAGCTAGATTCCCAGCTGTCTTGGGGTTACTACTGTGATGAAACAGCATGACCAAAGGCAACTGGGGGAGGAAAGGGTTTATTTGGCTTACACTTTCACATCTCAGTTCATCACTGAAAGAAGTCAGGACAGGCACTCAAACAGGGCAGGAGCCTGGAGGCAGGAGCCAATGCAGAGGCTATAGAGGGGTGCTGCTTACTAACTAGCTTGCTCTATATGGTTTGCTCAGCCTGCTTTCTTATAGAACCCAAGACCACCAGCCCAGGGGTAGCCCCTTCCACAATGGGCTGGGCCCTCTCATCAATCATGAATTAGGAAAATACCCAACAGCTTGTTTACCACCAGATCTTATGGAGGCATTTTCTCAATTGAGGTTTCCTCCTGTCCAATGACTTTAGCTTGTGTCAGCATATAAAAACTACCAGCTCCTTGTACTTCTTCTTTGCCTTGAGTAACATGGCGCTCTTCACTTCTTATTCCTTAAGTTCCATGCTACGCCCATAAAAGCATCCCCAGTACACAGCACAAGATGGATACTGGTAAACCTCACAGCAGTGGAGTATGGTCAATATGTTTACTGATTGGCAGGTGGTGTGCTAAACCCAAGCCTCCAGGATAAGTACTGTAGGTCTACTTTTGCTGAGAGGAGATCAGGATAGCATCAGATTAACTGGATTCAAATGATGTCTACACAGTGCTCAGTCATGACTCTTAACCTGTGTGAGCCTCAAGGCTATTTAGGTATACACTGGAGGGAAGAGTATGGCCAGTGCTTCTGGGAAGCTACAAGGAGTTCCTGAGCACAAATCTCAGACTCCTTCCTAACTGGTAATACCTCTGTCATTGTCGTTATGAGGCAGCAAGGGGCCCCTCTGAGATGAGAACAGTGGCTGTGGTGGTTTTGGTAACATTTGGCAGAAGCCCTGCCTGACTGCTCTCACCTGCACAGTGACCACCAAGATCTTGACCACCTGCAGCATCAGCTTGCAGGGCTTACGGCCTTTGGCTCGGAACTTGTCACAGGGACTCATAAAGAAGTACTTGAGGCGGCGGCGGAGGTCTTCCTCTTCTGGAGGCGTTGTTGGGACTGGTGAAGTCCCCACCTGGGTCCCATACCCAGGATTGGGGGTCAGCAGTCTCTCAGTTTCTAAAAGAATGGGAAAAGATAGTAGAAGATCAGGGATGGACAATGCCCTTTGCTTCCTTCCCCAGCAAGTCCCACCAATCCTACAGGCAAGGGCGAATGCAGAAGAAAAACTAGAGTGAGAGCCTGTAAAATAGCTCAGTAGGTAAGGGGTTTACCACCAAGCCTGACAACCTGACTTTGATCTTCTGAACCTACATGGTGGAAGGAGAGAACCCACCAACTCATGCACAGGTGCACACATACACAATAAGTAAATGTAATAAGAAGTATTTTATAAAAAAAAAAAAAAAGAAAAAGAAAAACCAGGGCTGGGATGTAGCTCCGCTGTCAGAGTGTTTGTCTAGGAAGCACAAAGCTCTGAGTCTGGTCCCAGCGTAAGAGAAAGTGAGCATGGTGGTGGTGCACCTGAACTCCCAGCTCTCGGGAGCTAGGGGCAGGAGGGTCAGGAGATCAAGTATATCTTTGGCTATCCAGTAAGTCTGAAGCCAGCCTGAGCTACACGGGCCCCTGGTTAGAAAGGAAAGGCAAGTGGGGAGGGTGGAGGTAGGAAGGGGAGAAGGCACAAACGTAATCTGAACACTGGAAAGTTGAGGCAGGAGGATTACAAGCTCTAGGCCAGCATTGGCCACACAGTGAAAGAAAAAGAAACCTGGCAAGGCACAGGCCTATAATCCAGCACTTGGGAAGTAGAAGTGGGAGGATCAGGAGTTTAAGGTAGCCACGAGTCTGGGGCCAGCCTGGGGTTCTGTCTCAAGGAGAAAGGGGCGGGGGCGTAGGCAGTAAGATGGCTCAGAGAGTGGAGATGTTTGCTACCAAGCTTGGCAGTCTAAATTTATTCTCCTCCCTGAGCCTCAGCCTCATCTTCCAAAAGAAGTAGCCACAATCCTCCATAAATGGAGCACTCGATACTTATAAAGCTTTTGTCTCAGAGCCTGGATTGAGGCTAGCCAGAAAAATCCACCAGTCTTCTTGTGGGCTCAGGGGCAGAAGGATCAGCTTGGTCTACGCTGGCTTCTTGGAGAGCTTGGCAAGGCCCCTATACTTATCCCAACTCTAGTCTACAGGTAATTAGCACATAGCAGAGCCCACATTCCAGAGTTCTCAGGACAAATCCCACAAGAAGAACCTTTGAACCCATTAGAAACCAGCCCATCCCAGGTCACAGGTCTGGGCCTAACAATAATAAAGGCTGGCATAATGATTCATGTCTGTAAACCCAGCAGAGGTGAAAGTTCAAGTTTTCCCTGAACTACATACCGAAACACAGGCCAGCTTAGGTTAGAACCTGACCCAGAAGAACCCCAAAACTGGGGCTGGCTTAGGTAAAGTAGGTGACTCATTAAGTAGGTGAAGATGCTTGCTGCCAAGCCTGACAACCTGAGTTCAACCCCTGGAACCCACATGGTGGAAGAGACAGGTTGCCCTGTGCAACCAACTCACTTATCATCCTTCAGGGGACCACACAGCCAAGAGCCAAATTCCAGCCTCAGTTCGCCTCCCCCAACTCTTCCAGAAACTGGAAATTAAAACCATTTTCCCCTAAGGCTGAGATCCTGAAACTGCTTTGAGAATCCTGCTAGATCCAGCAGGGAAGAGCCCGTTCTTCAGTGCATAGCTAGGTCTGTGTATAGGTAGGGCACAGCATGGGGCTCACACCTGCCAGGCAAACACTTGAGAGTTGGAGGCAAGAGAGCTATGAGTCGTAGGCCAGTGTGGGAGAGTCAACTACGAGCACAAAAACAAAGTTCCCAGGCGGCAGCAACGGTTGGGGTCCCCACCAGTCCTGGTTCCTGGTAGCTGAGACTTGTCTCTAACAGCCTAGTCACCTCCACTGGAAGACCTTTCGGGTCTCAGTTGGTCTTTCTCATATTCTCTCTCTCATTCTCTCTCTCTCTCTCTCTCTCTCTCTCTCTCTCTCTCTCTCTCTCTCTCTCTCTGGAACAAAACAAACAACAACAACAACAAACAGATGTAGTCCCAGGTGGCTTCAAACTCATTAGAATTGAAGATGGCCTTAAACTCCTGATTCTCCTGCCTCCACCGCCCAAATGCTGGATGCTGAGATTGCAGGCATGCCTCTGCTCCTGGCTTTCATCCTCTATCTAACAAAGCTATGTAGATTTCCCCGCTTTAAGACAGGGTGTCACTGGCTGGCTTGAACTCACAGGAATCCACCTGCCTTTGTCTCTTGGGCCTGAGTGCTGGGATTAAAGGCATACACAACCAGGCCTGGTGAAAATAGATTCATTTGTGCTGCTGGAGATGGAACACAAGTGTTCTATCTGTGAGCCATTCTTCCAGCACTAAGCCTGCCAGGATGAAGCTGGCCCATGTCACTACCTGTGGTTCTTCAAGTCTGGACCTGGCCCCTCCCTATTTAATCTAGGTGAGCTTGTTTACAAGCTAGTAGGGGAAAGCCAGAGGCAGGCTGTTACTCCCCAGCTAAGATCACAGCTAACCTATCCCAGACACTACTGGCCAGGCCTCCCACAGGAGTGTCTGAAGTCAGAACACAGTGGGGATCAACATGAGATTTCACCCCAGATTTCCCCATGGCAGGCCTGGAAGCTGGGAACATACAATCTCAGTTTAGGAAGGCAAGACCGCATGTGTTGTAATTGAATTAGTCCCCTAGATTCATGGAGGCCATCCCGCTAGCTCCCTTCCTGCCTGCATTTAGGGAAGCTGAGCATTTGAACATTGGCTGCCAGAAGCGAAGCCTTGAGTCTCATGTGAAAGTTACTGAGTTTCAGTAAACTGAGCAACTGGACCTTTACAGCTGGGGATATAGCTCAGTGGTAGTGTGTTTGCTTAGTAAGCGTGTCCCTAGGTTCAATCCAGAGAGAGAAGAGGCAGAGGAGGACTACTTGTCTAGGCCTGTAATCCCAGTGCTCAGAGGCCGAGAAAGGAGGATCGCATATTCAAGTCTGGTGTGATGGTGCACACATGTAATTCCAGCACTGTGGAGGCAGAGGACGGCACATCTCAGAGTTCCAGGACTGCCAGGGCTACACAGAAAGACCGTCTCAAAACAACCAAAAACAGGGGCTGGAGAGATGGCTCAGTGGTTAAGAGCACTGTCTGCTCTTCCAGAGGTCCTGAGTTCAATTCCCAGCAACCACATGGTGGCTCCAAACCATCTGTAATGAGATCTGGCGCCTTCCTCTGGCGTGTGGGTATACATGGAGGCAGAAAGTTGTATAAATAAATAAATAAATCTTAAAAAAAACCAAAAACAAAAGCAAAGCAGGTTGAAGTCTTGCCTACAGAATAAAACACTGATCCCAAACAAAACAAAAGCACCACTAATAAAATCCTTGGGTTTCAACTACTGTCCTAATAGGAGAAGCTGGCTGCTGTCTGTGTTCACAAACTGAGCAGAGACTAGGTGCTAAAGGTAACACTCTCATAGGTCACATACTACCTGGAAAGAAATGCCCCAGAATAACAATAAAGCCATCCATGATGACCCATGCCTACAATCCCAGCACAAGGGAGGCGGAGGCTGGGGTTATAAGGAGTCCTGCCCTTTGAAGTTGGAGAAGTTTATGCCCACCCACAGTCAGAGTTCTCGGTACTATCTGCCTCTTTGAAAGGCCAGTGCCCATCCACCGGTCCTAGGAACCATCTGCCCATGTTTCCTCCATAGGGCAGCTAAGAAGTCTGCACCAGACTTAAGGGGAAAAACTGAAAGCTTAGTGTCAGCGGTTGGGAAAGACGGTGGTCACTCACCACCCAGTTCTAGGAGCTGTGGAAGCTCACTGCTTGAGGCCAAGCGATGCTGGTACCCTTCTACAACCTAGGTTCTGGGTACTATGCAAGCTCTCCACCTAAGTTAGAAATGTTGGTACCCACCCACCACCCAGGTTCCCATGGGGATTCTGGGGAACTTCAGAGCTGGAAACTGGGAGCTCATCCCCCAAGTTCTCTGAGCCTTCTGCCCTTCCCTTCCCTTCCCAACAGAGCAGCAGAGAAAGTCCGCACTAGACTTGAACGCGAAGCTGGGCGCTCACCGCCCAAGGTCGGGGATGTTGACGCACACACGCTGCCCAGGTTCTAGGAGGCATCTGTCAATCTCTCTCCCATAGGAATGCAGAGAAGACCTCAGAGAACTTCAGAACGTTAACTGGCCGCTCGCCTCCCAAGGTCAGGTATGTTGATACCCACCCGACGCCCAGATTCTAGGATCTGTGGAGGCTCTCCGCCTGAGGTCGGAGATGCTGGTGCCCACCCGCCGCCCAGGTTCCAGAAGCCGAATGCCCATTTCTCCCGCTCTGGACTTGAGGAGCGGAGGGCTGGGCGCTCGCCTTCCGAGATCAAGGAGCCGGACGCGCCCTCCCGCCGCCCGCGCTCACCTGAGCCGCGCCGGCCCGCCGCGGTGGCCATGGCCGCACGGTGAGCGCGGGGCGCGGGCGGGTCCGAGAGCGCGCCGCGGTCACTGCGGCCTCGCTCCCTCCCGGCGTCGCTTCAAACCCTCTCGCGTCAGCTGACAGGAGCCGCGGTCACGTGAGCGGGACGCCAGCGCTGAACACGTGACGAATTCTGACCCAGCCTAGGATGCCAGGGCAGTGCTTCCCCTCCGTCCCTCCATTCCCGCAGTGCGCATGCGCCTCCTCGGTAGCGCCGTGCCGGCTAAGGGCAGTCGCGCGGTCCTAGCACCGACTAGCAAGGCTAACAGGTCTGGGAAACTTGATTTCTAGCGTGTGGCAGGGACTGGTTCCGATCTGGCTCCGTGTCAGCCTCGTGACTTCTATGCCTACAGCTCGCGCTGTTACCCTTCATGGTGTCCGGTGATGATCCTACGTCCTAAGCCTAAAGTACCCTCCCCTCAACTCCCAGAAACTTTTCCGGTCTCCCATCCAGGTTACAAGCAAACTGTACTTTCTAAGCCAAATAAAACCATTTTCTACCAGCCCAAACACTTCGGCCTTTCTGCACTCAGTCCTGCCTTTTACTGCCAACCTCCGCCTATGAGCAGCCTGAAGGACCTCCATAGAATTTGTCTCTACTAGAACCTCCTAGTGGTTTCCCGTGGCTTTGCAAAGACCTGAAAACTTCGCGCTCAAATGGAGACTCCACCTCTTTATGGCCTCAGGACATTTGCGGTCTTCGGTAGCAAAGATAGGTTCTGTGTAATTTTGAATCCAAGCACTTCTAACCATCACTTCAAAACTTTCCAGAGTGCCTTAAACTATGCGATCTATTTCTTTCTATTAATAATAATAATAAATTAAAATCTTGCTGGGCGTGGTGGTTTATGCCTTTAATCCTGGCAAGTGGAGCTGAGTTCAAGGTCAGCCACAAAGCAATTTCCAGGACAGCCAGGAAGAGAAACCCTGTCTTGGAAAAAAACCAAAAACAACAAAAATTTCTTTTTCTTTGTAAAATGGGAATCACCCACAGTTATCTGCCTCTCAAAGCGGTACAAGACCATTTTCCCAGTGTTGAGGCTGTCACCCAGTTGGTAGGGTGCTTGTTCAGCAAGCACAAACTGGGATCTGTCCCCAGCACTGCAGAAACAAGGCAGGATGGCCAGTGCAGTCAGTAATATTGGTAAACATAGTAAGACTCCCTCAAAAGCCAGACATGGAGGCTGGTGAGATAGCTTAGTGGCCTAAGTGCTTGTTTATATGAGTTCGGGACTTGAATTCAGGTCCCTAGAATTCATATAAAAACCATGGCTTGGTACCTGCAATCCCAGCATTGAGGAGGCAGAGAGGAGAGGATCCTTGAGGCCCAGGCCCGGGTGCCAGGCATTCTAGTAAATCTGTGAGCTCCGGGATAAAACACATAAGGGGCTGGAGAGATGGCGTAGCAGTTAGGAGCACCGGGTCTTGTAGAGGATTAGAGTTCAGTTCCCAGCATGGCAGCTCACAACCATCCCTAACTCCATTTCCAGTATATACTGACCTCCAAAGTTACTAGTCACAGTGAACACTTACCTGGAAGCAAAATACTTATAGATCTATAATAAAAATAAAAAAAGAAGAGCAAAAAGGAAGACATCAACCTGGATCCCTTACCTTCATTGTACACACAAACAGGCACTCACATCCACACCCACAATTACAACACACACTCATACACACACACACACAAGCAGGCATGTTGCGTCTTGTAGAAGATGGTTTTTGAAACCACAGCAAGGTCTGTGTAGTGATACCCTACCCCTAAAACAAAATAAATCAAACATAAAACTCTTCCTCAGGAAAAGTGATCCCTCCACTAAATCAGAAACCTTGCTATGCTTTAGAATGTTCCACCCTCTGTGCTTAGCTTTATAAGTGTCCAAACTGTGCTGGTCTTGCTTCCTGCTGGGACCTCAATGAGCATTAGATGTTTATTGAGGCATGATGGTTTACAGCTATGCACCCAGGAAACTGAGGCAAGCCTGGACTACATCGAGTTCCAGGCCAGCACGAGGTACAAAATGAGACTTTATCTTAATAAACAAACAAATCAAGAGCAGAGATCTTTCGATGTTAATCCTGGGTCAGTACCCAGGACCCACATGGCAGTTCATAACTGCCCATAGCTGCCGTCCAGGGCATCCAGCACCACTCTGGCCTCTCTGGGCACCAGGTATGCACTTGATGCACTTTGTATGCAGGCAAAACACTCATACACATGAAATAAAAATAAAACTTTTAAATAAAATAAAGAAGGTTGGTAGAAGGCTTATCAGGTAAAGGCACTTGCTGCCAAGCCTGATGGGTTTAGTCCCCAGAACCTTCATGGTAGGAGAACCGGCTCCTGAAAGTTATCTTGCCTCCACACAAAATGAATGTATATGATGACTCAGTGGGTAAGAGCACTACTGCTCTTACAGAGGACCTGGGTTCAATTCCCAGAGCCAAGATCATGGTTCATAACCAGCTGTAACTCCAGTTCCAGGGGATCCAGCGTCCTCTTCTGGCCTATGTGGGCATTCCATGCACATAGTACACAGATATACATACAGGCAAAACATTTATACACATCAAATAAAAATAGATATTTTAATATAGAAATAAGCAACAATCACCAAGTAATAGCATAGCCTTTTGGGACAGAGTCTCACTACATAGCCCAATCCTCCTGCTACCACCTCCAGAGAGCTGGGGTGACAGTCCTGCGCCACTACACAGGCTAAGAGATGTTTGTTAAGCACATAAGGAAGAGCAACCTCCACTCCCCCAGTGGCTTTTCAAGGGCAAGGAGGTTAGCTCAAGGATCCAATGGATCCTTTAGTAGCCCACTAGAACATCAGCATGCCTGAAATTCCAGCACTGGAAAACACCCACAGACGTTGAGTGACTGATCACAGTGGCCAGACCCAGGAGAACAGTGGCATGATGTGTGGGAAAGATTGTGTGGGGCCTTGTATGGGAAGCTAGGAAGCCTAGAGGGTGTGCCTCCACCGGTCTGGGCTCTGACCACACCCTCCACCCCTACCCGCAATAGGAGAAAGCGCAAAAGGCAAGCAACACACAGAGTCAGGAGGCAGGAGGATTTTACTATGAATATAACAGACACTTTCCCCAAACCACCATAGATGCCAGTGCCCCCTTTATCCATCGGGCCCTAGCAGTGCCCCTTCCTCCTTTACCCACTTGGGACTCTCTCCAGTTGGAAGGGCTGGGCTGGGACTGTCGTGAATAGGAGAGCAGAGATTCATTTGGGACTTGGGGTTGGGGTCAGGACTGGGGACGAGATCGGGGGTTGGGCTGGGATCAGATTCTTGGTCAGGACTGGGCACCACATCAGGGTCAGCATCATGGCCTGGTTTAGGGTCAGAAGACAGAACAAGATCGGGACTGGAGACGGATCCTGAGTGGGTCTGGAGGATGGGATTTCGGAGTGAACCCAGCACAGAAGTAGGATCAGGACTTCGAGCAGAGCTGGCACCAGAACTGAGGTCCAGGCCAGATTCCAGCACAGAAACAGCATCGGGACCTAGGAAAGAGATCTGCCCTGGCCTCACCATAGAAACTGGGCTCAAGCCAGGCCCGAGGCCCAGCCCAGCTGCGGCCGCTGCAGCAGCTGCTGCTGCGGCCGCTGCAGCTCCCTCGTGCACCCGCTTATGCTTGGTGAGGCTAGAGGCTTGGCCAAAGGCCTTGCCACAGAGCTGACAACGGTAGGGACGCTCGCCAGAATGCACGTGGAGGTGTTGCAGGAGCGCCGAGCTCTGCCCAAAGGCCTTGGAGCAGTGTGGGCAGGCATAAGGTCGCTCACCAGTGTGGATGCGGAGGTGGTGCTGCAAGTTGGAGCTCTGCCCAAAGGCCTTGCCACAGTGGGGACAGCGGTAGGGACGCTCAGCCGTGTGCGTGCGCTGATGCTGGAGCAAGGCTGAGCTCTGCCCAAAGGCCTTGCCGCACTGTGGGCATGGGTAAGGACGCTCGCCTGTGTGGGTGCGCAGGTGTTTAAGCAGCGCAGAACCCTGCCCAAAGCCCTTGGCACACACCGGGCACTTGTGGGGACGAGGGCCACCATGTGTGCGCAGGTGTTGGGCCAGCAACGAGCCATGACCAAAGGCCTTGCCACACACCGGGCAGTGGTGTGGCTTCTCCCCGCTGTGGCTGCTGCGATGTTTGAGCAGTGTGGACCGCCAGCCGAAGGCCTTGCCGCAGGCAGCACACTGGTAGGGCCTCGCGCCCGTGTGGATGCCTCGATGCTGGGCCAGTGTGGCGCCGTGGCTGAATGACTTGCCACAGTCGGGACAGCGGTAAGGCTTCTCTCCACTGTGGGTGCGCCGGTGCTGGCTCAACCCAGAGCTGCGACGGAAGGCTCGCCCACAATCGGGACAGGAAAACGGACGAGGTGGACTTGCGGGGGCGGGAAGCACTGCTGGGTTTGTGGCCAAGATTTCAGGGGTGGCAGTGAGGCCAGAGGGAAGGGGATCCACATCTGGAGCAGCCGGGCTGAGGGTGTCACTGCTTGGGTCCAGAACCAGGGGCACCGGGCCAATGACATCAGGATCAAGGTCAAAACTTGAAGACGTGGGATCCAAATCTTGGGAATCTGAGTCTGGCTTCCCCAAAATGGACTGCTGAGCTTCTTCTGCCTCAGGGTCCAGATCTTCAAAGCTGGCGTCCCCATCTTCTGAGACAGTGTTGAGGTCTTCCGGCTCCGGCTCGGGGCTTTCAGAAATAGGGTCTGGATCTTTGGGACTGGGGTCCAGGTCTTCTGGGTCTGAATGGAGGTCTCCATAAAGTGGCCTAAGGCTCTTGTGGCCCGGATTCCTAACCAGGACTGAGCGTCTCATCCTAGAAGTGCAACTGCTTGCGGCTTCTGGCACAGAATCTGCAGTATGAGCACAGGAGATTGGTGGAGGGAGGTGCGGGGGAAGGGGAAAGAGACTGGCCCATGCCACACAAAAGTCCCTGCTAACTACATAGATTTTGTTTTTGTTTTTAACCACAGGAAGAGTTCTAACTGGTGTCCTACCTAGGATTTAGAGGGGAGGGACCCTAGTGGGACATGCTGACAGTCTCCGTTTTCAGCTTAAACCTGGAGGGGATAAGAGGCCATCTTGGGTTTTTGTTTTTTTAAGCAAGGTCTTGTGTAGCCTGAGTTGTCTTTCAACTCATAAGTAACCAAGGATAACCTTAAATTTCTTATCCTCCTGCCTCAACCTCCTGAGTGTAGAACTGCAGGCTGTGCACGGGCACATTCGACTTAGGTAGTCCTGGAATTCAAACCCAGGGTTTCCTGCACGGTAGGTGAGCGACATCTCTAGCTCCATCCTGAGCTCTTGTAGGAAGGGAGCTTGGGTCTTATAGAAGACAATTCTAAGGTCTGACACCCTTCATCTGGAGAAAAGGATGTCAGGGTTCTTTGTTCCTCATGAGGTCATGGTCTGAATTCTTGCCCCACCTTAGAAAGTGGTAGATCAGGATGTTCCTGATAGAGAGGGGAACTTGTGTGGTTTATCCTGCAGAAGCAGAATGGGTGGTGGTAACGCTGAGAAGTTAATGATAGCTGGTACCCCTTCTGTGTCCCAGTGAAGAATTCTAGACCTCCCAGCTTGGGTGGGATATATTATCTCCTAGACAGAAGATCTTTGGTGTCTATTCCCTAAGCTAGAGGACACGGGAGAGGAGACCTGAGCTAGCTGGCTCAGTACACACCTGTAATCCCAGCATCTGGGACGCTAAGGCTGGAAGATCTGCACAATTCAAGGGCAACCTGGGCTACAAATGTAACAGTTTTCAAAATTAAGGAGAGTGAATAAATACATGGGTCTTTCCTAGGGAAGAGAGTGCGACGGGGGGGGGGGGGGGGGGGGGGGGGGGGGGGGGGGGGGGGGCACTAAGAACTCCACAGCCAGAAGGGAGGAGAGAGCAGTTAATAGATCTATTTTCCAATTGGTTAGAGGATTGTGCTTTTAACCCCTTGGTGAAAACAATAGCTGGGCACTGTGGGGTGATGGAGAAAACTGGGGGGGGGGGGTTGACAGGATAAGGGAGAGGAGGCATGTCTCCAGGAAACTGAATGCCTGAGCCCCAGACTCAATGATTAGGGTGTGAAGACTGTGTTAAGGGGAAGGCTAGGGGGGCTGTGTTAAGGGGAAGGCTAGGGGGGCTGTGTTAAGGGGAAGGCTAGGGGGGCTGTGGATTGGGAGAAAGTAAGAGAGCTCTACTTTGGGGCTGAGGGAACTCTTTTGTTTGTTGGACTGGGTTCCTGGGGATTAGGAAAATCTACCCAGCCCCAGCCTCACAGCCAGGAGACTTACACAGAGGGGTGCTGAGTTCCCCTAAAAACTTCTCTACCCAGGCCCCACTGTTGAGATTAGCGGGCAATACTCCCGGGAGTCCTTCCAGATTTCTGGGAGGCAAGGGACTTTTAGATTGTTTCGAAGGAAGCAGTTTCATGAACTCCCATCTTGGATGGAAACTCCCATCTCTTAGACGAGGGAGAAGGCAGGTGCACCCGGATCACCTCTTGGGAAAAGGGGCTTCAAAGAACTCCCAAGTCTGGGAGGTGGGAGATAACAATTGGGATTCTTTTCCTGGGACCCTTGAGGTAATACTATACCTCCCCGCTGCACACACACACTATGGAGTAAAAGGCCTTTCTTAAGTCCCACATCGGAGGAAGAACAATACCCCAGGCTTTTCTTGGTTTCCAGAAAGAAAGCACCTCCACCCACCCACCATCACCTCCTGAAGCAAGGAGGCGTCCTGCGCTGCAGGACCTCAGAGCTAGCGGGCGCCTCCACCCACCCCGATCACAGGCTCACAGTGGGGGGGGGGGGGGGTTTGCGGGTGGTCCCGGGGGTGGCGGTTTAAATGCACTAGGCCTGAGCTTCTTGGGGACCCCCCGTCTTCCACCGCGTCTGCCACCTTGACTACCTAGCTCGAGAGCTGGCACCACACACTCGGCGAGGGGTGCATATAAGTAGCCCAGAGCCGCGCCCCGCACCCTGCTCTTAGTGTGGGGGCCTCCTCCCAGCCACCTCCCCCTTTTGCCGAGTCTTTCCCAGTCTGCCCGATCCGCTCTCGGGGTCACTCACCCGATGCCCCTCGCCCCTGCCCGGCCCAGCTGCACCAGCGCTGGCCAGACGGCGTCTCCCCGCCCCAGGCTCGCAGGAAACCCCACCGCCCACCAGCCCCGCCGGCGGCCCCCTCGGCCCAGCGGCCCCGCCAGGCGCTCCCGGGGAGCGAGAGGGGCCGGCCGAGGGCCGCTGCGGGAGCTGCTGGGACTTGTAGTTCGCCCGCGCCCTCGGCGGCCGGCGCCATCGCTGCCCCCGCCCCCCGGGCCAAGTCTTTGTCCCGGCCCTGGCCACCCCGGCCAGCACGCGTCCAGTCTTTGTCTGCGTCCTACCAGCCCGCGCTATCCTGGCACGATCCCTCCATTCACCCATGTGCCTCTTTCCGCCCCTTCTCCGACTCTGATCTTGACACTCTCCATCTGTATCCCTGTCTGTGTCTCCATCTGTACATCTCTCTTCTATTCTGTCCGCTCCTCTCTGTCTCTTTTTGCCTTCACCCCCTTAAAAAAATTAATTATTTGATTTAGTGTGTATTAGTGCCGTGTTGCTCATGGGAAAGGAAGTTGGAGGACAACTTGCAGGAGTCAACTCTCTCCTTCCACCTTATAGATCCCAGGGACGAACCGTGATTAACCTGTACTTGGTGAAACAATTCTCCTTTCTTCTTTTCTTTCTCTGTTCCTACCAGGCTCTCTCTTTTTCATCTTTCAATTTCTTTGCCTCTGGCCCGGTCATTTTCTGTGCCTTTGCCCTCTTTTGTTTCTGCCGGCCTTTGTCTTGGTCTTTTGCCCATTTTTCTATCTTGGTTCAAACAACAGCTATCATAATATCCAACCACATAGGCAAAGGGAGGCTCTGAGAAGCCCTGCAATTTAAAAAGTGTTTGTCTTTGCTTCATCCAGTATTATCTCAAAAAGTTTAGGGCTGTCAAAACAGTTCAGTGGGTGAAGGTCTGTGGTGAGACTGATGGGGACAGGGAGGTGACCCAGTCCGTAAACTGCACGCTGCAGAAGCTTAGGGACTTCAAACCTCTGGCAATGATGTGGAAAGACAGACTCAGTGGTGGGCAACCACAGTCCTAGATTTGAGGTGGCAGAGGCAAGAGGATCCAGGGACTCACGGGCCAGTCAGTCTAGCTGAATTAGTGGTTCCAGTTTCGTTGAGGAACTCTGTCTCAAAAAGTAAAGTCAGAGGACCAACGAGGCAGTTCAGTGGGTAAAAGTACTGGTTCAAGGGCTCTTAGACCTGAGTTTGATTCCCTCGTCCCCACATGGTGGAAGGAGAGAACTGTCTCCTACAAGTTGTCCTCTGTCCTCCACCTGCAAGCCATACGTACCCCACCACATAAATAAGTAAGTAAATAAATGTAATCTAAAAAAAAAATCAAGATAGCCTGGCTGTGGTGGTACACTCCTTTAATCCCAGCACTTGGGAGGCAGATGCAGGCTGATCTCTGAATTTGAGGATGACCTGGTTTACAGAGCTAGTTCCAGGACAGTCAGGGCTACACAGAGAACCCTTATCTTGAAAAAACAAATATAATAAATAAACAAACAAACAAATAAATTCCATATAAATAAGGAGGTGCACAATTGAGGACGACACCTGAAGTCAACCACTGTACTCCACACACATGTATGTGTGCAGCCCCCCCCCCCCCACACACACACAGTTGTTTGTTCATAGAATCCTTCACTACCTTCAGGAAACTTTTTCGTCCCCTGTCCCCAGTAGTAAAGTCTGAAACTTCCATCTTCTCAGCCTCCTATTCTAATGTCAGGTCAAGAAGCTGGAGCAAGTGCTGATTTTGGGAACACTGACATCGCCTGTCAGCCAGGATTAAAGAAGGCTATAGGGCAAATTTTACGACTTAGACACACCTCCCTCCACCATAGAGAATAGAGAATGAAAACAAGCCCTGGGCGGCTGGCAGCGGGACACAGACCTAAGCATAAATGATGGGGTACAGCAAGGCCACCCGCTGACCATATCTGACCTAAGATAGGCTGCAACCAAAACAATGACCACACATCCCTCCTTTTCCCCATAACACAAATGACTGCCCCTGTCTGCCAGCCACAGCCCACATTCCATTTTCAATCCTCCCACAGCTCTGAGATAAGAGTTGCTGGAATCCCAGCCACAGACTGTACCAACCATAACTGCTTCAATTTCCCCTAAAGCCACCTGGCGCAAGTTTATGCCCCTCCCCCAGAAGTCTCCCAACATCCTCTGCTAAAGAGAGTCCTCTTTCAGCCTGGGATCTTTCTCACTGAATACAGAAGCTTGTGTTCCTCCCTGTTTTCCTCCCTCCCTTCCTCTACATGTAGCTCAGGCTGATCTCAAACTCACCATATAGTTGAGGAAGACTACCCTGGGCTAAATGAAACCCTTTTTCAAAAATATAGAAGCAAAACAAGATAGACAGAAAGAAACTGAAAACAAAATGCCCCCCAAAGAAAACCAAAATAACAGGAATCACCCCTGGGAAAGAAGAGGACATTGAAATGTGGAGCTCTCTCCCTCCACCATGTGGGTTCTCAGGGTGGAACTCAGGTCTCCCCAGGTGGCCACAAATTGGACCTGCTGGGCCCATCCCACAGGCCCTTTTTCAATCTTATGTCATAAAAGACATATACGATTCTTTTTTTTAAAATATTTTATTTATTTATTATGTATACAATATTCTTTCTGTGTGTCTGCCTGCAGGCCAGAAAAGGGCACCAGATCTCATTACAGATGGTTGTGAGCCACCATGTGGTTGCTGGGAATTTGAACTCAGGACCTTTGGAAGAGCAGGCAATGCTCTTAACCACTGAGCCATCTTTCCAGCCCTGACATATAAGATCTTACACACATTTTTTTTGACAAAGAAGAGATTGTGTCTACTCCATGTGAAATTGGTGAGCTGAATTCTCTGTCCGCACCAAATGATGAAGGTAATGAGGTAGAGATAAAACTGGCATTATCAGAGATAATCGAGGTGGATTCTAGCTGCCCCTTCCTCCTGACAGATTAAATACTCCCTGTCCACAGAACCTAAGTATTCCTTTCAGTAGTGAGAGCTCACTACAGGCTTTAATTTACCCTCGTTAGGTTATGACTTTCAACTAGATAGATGGTCTGGGCAGACATAGGTCTATTGCTAGGAGACAAGAACCAGTAATATTAGGCCCCAGAGGGAAAAGATTGTGGAGTGGCCAAGCATGTGGTGTATACCTTTAACCCCAACACTCAGAAGGCAGAAGCAGGCAGATCTTTATGAGTTCAAGACTGGCCTGGTCTACTCTAGGCCAGCCAAGGCTATAGAGTGAGATCCTGTCTCCAAATAAACAAACAAAACCAAAAACACAACAAAAACATTATGGTGAGAGCCAGAAGGATGGCTTTGTGGGTAAGGTGCTTGCTGCCAAGCCTAAGTTTAATCTCCCCCCTTATCCACATTGTGGAAGGAGAAAATCAACTCCTATAAGCTGTCTTCTGACCTCTACCCAAGCAACGCAGCACTTGTGCCCCACAGCAACCCGCACTAAGTAAATGAATGTAAAACAAACAAACAAACAAAACCCCAAACCATTGAAACTTTTAAAAAACTGGCATGCTGGTACCCACCTTTAATTCCAGCACTCAGGAAGCAGAAGAAGGCAGATCTCTATGAATTTGAGAACATCCTGGTCTACATAGATAATTCCAAGTCACTTAGGGCTACGTAGTGAGATGTTGTCTCTAAAAGGAAGGGGCGGTGGCCCCTGAAGAAATGGCTTAGCGGTTAAATGCATTTGCTGCTCTTACAGAGGACCAGAGTTCAATTCCCTGCACCCACATAGCGTAATTCACAAATACCTGTAACTCTAGCTCCAGAGGACACGATGCCCTCTTCTGGTTTCTGTAGACATAACCAAGATGCATATAAATAAAATAAATATTTTTTAAAATTAAAAAAAAAAAAGACCTGAAGGAGTCTGGACTGATACTGTCCCAGAGTCCAGGACTCTTCACCACACTCAATGTTCCTGCCCAAAGCCTTTGTACGGCACTAGCCATTTTCTCCTTTATAGTAAGTACTTTAAAGACTTTCATTTTCTCTCTTTTCTAGTAACTAAAGACTTTCTTTAAAAGATTTAGTCATTTTTATATGTATGGGTGTTTCGTCTGCATGTATGTATGTGCTCCACAAAGAAGCAAGTGCCATAAGGGCCCAACAGAGGGCATCAGAACTGAAGTTAAAGACAGTTAGCTTAGGCAACATATGGGCACTGGGAATTGAGCCCAGGTCCTCTGGAAGAGCAGCTAGTGCTCTTAACTGCTGAGATATTTCTTTCTTTTCTTTCTTTTCTTTTCTTTCCTTTCCTTTCCTTTCCTTTCCTTTCCTTTCCTTTCCTTTTCTTTTCTTTTCTTTTCTTTTCTTTTTGGTTTTCAAGACAGGGATTCTCTGTGTAGCCTTGCTGTCCTGAAAAACTCACTCTGTAGACCAGGCTGGCCTTGACTCAGAGATCCACCTGCCTGTGTTCCCCAAGTGCTGGGATTAAAGGAGTGCACCACGACTGCCTGGCTGATTTTTAACTTTTTAAATTATGTGTCTACATGCATATCTGTGTGTGTATGAGAGAGAGAGAGAGAGAGAGAGAGAGAGAGAGAGAGAGAGAGAGAGAGAGAGAGAGATCAGTGCATTCGGAAGCTGGGGCACTGGGGCTGGACTCACAGGTGGTTGTGAGCCACTAGACGTGAATGCTGGGAATAAAACTCAGGTTATCTGCAGGAGCAGCCAGGGCTCTTAACCACTGAGTCATTTCCAGACCCGCTATCCAGAAGAGCTGGATGTTGGTGGTGCATGTCTTTAATCCCAGGAGTCAGAGGCAGGTGGATCTCTGAGTTCAAGGCCAGCCTGATGTGCAGAGAGAGTTCGAGGACTACCAGGACGACCAGGACGACCAGGACTACCAGGACTACCAGGACTACCTCTTGCCTGAGTCTCCAGGTGTGCTCCACCACACACAGCTGCTCAGGTGTCTTGGTGACATCATTCTCTCCAGCACAACCCTCTGTATTAGTTACTTGTCTCATCACTTGAGAAACTATCTGATAGAAGCTCACAGTTCAGGGTTGTGGAGATGGCTCAGCGTTAAGAGCACCCACTGCCTTCCACAAGACCGGGATTTAAATTCCAGAACCTACATGGTGGCCCACAACCATCTGTAACTCCACTTCCAGGGGAGCCAAAGTCCACTTCTGGCTTCCACAGGCACCAGGATGTCCATGGTGTGCAGACATACATGTAAGCAAAATACACACACACTCTAAGAAAAAAAAGAAAGGAAGGAAGGAAGGCAGAGAGGGAGGAGGGAGGGAGGGAGGGAGGGAGGGAGGGAGGGAGGAAGGAAGGAAGGAAGGAAGGAAGGAAGGAAGGAAGGAAACTTCACAGTTTGAGGGCACGGTTCATCACGGTGGGATGGCAAACTGACAGGAGCTAAGGCAGCTGGTCACATTGCCTCCACAGTCAGGAGAAGGCTGGCAGTGAAGAATGCTGGAGCTTAGGACACTTACTCCTTGTTCAGGCTGGAACCCTAGATCATGAAATTGAGCCACCTATACTTAGGGTCTTCTTGCCTTACTTAACCTAACCTAGAAACTCTCACGTAGACATGCTCAGTGGTTGGTTTTCACAAAGATTCTAAATTCTGTCCAGGGCAGTGAAGATGGCTCAGCAAACAGAGGCCTTGCCACAAAGCTTGGTCCTTGGGGACCTGAGATGGTGAAAGGAGAGAACCAATTCTTGCAAGTTGCCTTCTGACACCCGAACCCTACTGTGGCAAATGCTCAAACACAAATCAATTTTTTTTAAATTAATGAAGTTTTTTTGTGAAGATAAAGCCTGTCAAGTTGACAATCAAGTGATATTTATTGCTGGCTCAGGCAAGGATACAATGGGAGTTGGGGGCTCAGAGGGTCTACTTTCTGTCCCCAGCAGCCCACGCTTTTGGGCGTGCCCAGTGGCACATGGCTCTCCTGAATGTTACTTGGCTTCAGTACCAGCGGGCCCTGGTACTTGAAAGGAAACTGGTCTTGAAAATGGGTGGAGAAGAAGCGCTGTCCACCCAGAGGGGGCTCTATGTGGCTGTATTTGCACTGTGAAGTCAAGGTAGGTGATTTGTCAGACAGCCTTGTGCTTGCTGACCCTGGCCACCTCTAGATCTCTCTGGGGAGGGCATTGGAGGGCGAGAAGTCGCTCAGCACTGTACCCTATATGGGAGGACCTGCATTCCATCCCTGGGGCCTACATGGTAGAAGAGAATTGACTACAGCAAGTGTCCTCTGACCTTCCCATGTATACCAAGGCATGTGTGTGCCCATGCATTCACATACATGCACACACCCACACACCCCACTAAAATAAAATGTCATAAAAATTAAACGATCAGGGGCTGGAGAGATGGCTCAGAGACTAAGAGCACTAACTGCTCTTCCAGAGGGCCTGAGTTCAATTCCCAGCAACCACATGGTGGCTCACAACCATCTAGAATGAGATCTGGTGCCCTCCTCTGGCCTATAGGTATATAGGCAGACAGAACACTGTATATATAATAAATAAATAATAAATCATAAAAATTAAATAAATAAAATCATTTTTTAGACAGCCCCTAGAATGACCCCAGGACTTTGGATGGTCTTAGGTGGCCTCTAAATGAACCCTTCTTTTGAGATTTAAACCAACCTGTCTGGTAATAAATGTATCTGAATTGGTGTAGACTTGAGAGTTGGGAGAAGCTAGGGCTAACCTTGAAGCTGGGTTATTAACATGACCTCTGAATTCTGAGTGGTAGTGCATGTGTGCCTGCAACCTCAGCCCTGGGGAGATGGAGGGAGGGGGTCATCTCGAAAAAATAAAAAAGACTCTTAGCTTGATCCTCAGCACTGACAAAATTACTTTCAGCACAGGTTGACCCTAGCTGACTCGACTGTGATTCTGAGACTGGGGTTGACATTAGTCTGAGGGGTGCTGATGAGGGGATGTATCCCCTCCCTCTGACTCACCTTCTGTAACAATTCTTCGGTGATAGTGGCTCGAACTGTTCCATGCGGCTTCATCATCTTTTGGTTCGTGGTTAAAAAGTCTAATTCTGGAGATTTGGGTTTGGGGAAAGTTGGGGAGCAGAGGAAACGAATGAGGCAGGGTATGAGGGACCAAGGGTGGAAGATACAGGGTTCAGGGACCTATGTTGAACTGAGGTAAAGACAGTGTGAAGTGTCAGCAGGATTAAGCCAGAGGAGTCTGAAGGGCGGGGCCAGGGAAGTCACTGCCTAGCCAGCGCCTAACAGAGGAGGAGGGCTTAGGGATGGATGAGGGAGAATAAGGGAAAAGGGCCTTGCCCAGACTATAGGATTGGAATTACACATAGTTTGCATAGTCCAGGAGATCAGAGTTGTCAATCCAAGGTGGAGTCAATTCGAGGTAGGTGGTGGTAGGCACTTTGAGGGACGGAACTTTGGGAATGGGTCGGGGCTTTAGGAAGGGGGGATGAACTTGGGGGATGGGGATGTGGCTTCCAGGGAGTTATGAGTCCAGCGATGGGCAGGTCTTTAAAGATAGAGTAAGATTTCTAGACATAAGAAGTATTTGATGGCACACGACTTTAATTCCAGCACTCGGGAGTCAGAGGCTGGTGGATCTCTGAGTTCGAGGCCATCCTAGTTTAAAAAGCGAGTTCCAGGACAGCCAAGGCTACACAAGGCTACTCAGAGAAACCCTGTCTGGGGAGGTGGGGTCAGGGAAGAGAAGCAAGTAATATGAGCATGTCCTTGGAGATGGAGAGTGGACTTCAGGGGATGGGCAGGTGTGTGGGAATGAACAGGGAATTGGGGCTGGGGTGTCTTTAGTACTGGCGCTGTGCTTTCATATGCGGGGGGGGGGGTCTTTAAGAATGAGGTGATGTTTTCAGCAATGGACAAATCTTCCAGGGACAGAAGCAGATCTTTAGAGCTGAAGGAGGGGATGGAGTGAGGGGCGGGGCATCAGGAAGGGACGGTTTTTAGTGAGGTGAGGCTTTCAGTGATGGACCGTGCTTCCAGGAACCAGGGAGGATCTTGGGGATGGGACAGGGTTCTCAGGGATGGGTAGACCACACTCACCACCTGTGCCCTCAGGCAAGTTACTCTGCAAGAAAGAAAAGTTACGGACTCTCTGTTTTGGGCTGGTGTCCGGAGGGCAGTAGGTGGAGCCCGTGGAGGTTTGGAAGAAGTCTCGGAGCAGCTTTTCTTCTCCCAGGATCACGTGATGCTTCAATTTCTCATGGGACACATGTCGCGTTGGAGGCTGAGTCACAGGAGGCGGCTGTAGGAATACAAGCTTCTAGAGATCTCTGGTCCAGAGGCTCCAGCACCGAGAAGCAGTCGCGTGGCGTGGGTAGCTCCCACCCTCTGGGTTCCAGATGGGCTTAGATTTAATTCGGTTATTGTATTTTACAGACAGAGCCATTGTGGCTGATACTGGTGCGTGTGCGTGCGTGTGTGTGTGTGTGTGTGTGTGTGTGTGTATGTGTGTGTGTGTGTTTGAATCCCAGGGCCTGAGGTCTATACTGAGCTTCACCTCTTGTTCTGCCTTTGAGACCCGCTTCCCCCCCATGAGAGCACACTGGCACCTTCTCCCTCTTCCTGCTGACCTCACCATAGAAGAACTTTGTGGAGGTGGCAAGGCTGCCAGGGCCAGGGCACCAGTTTCCTTCCAGGATGTGCGACTCTGGGGTCTTATCATGGTGAAGGACAAAAGGCTCTGCTGGGGAGAGGTGTGTCAGTGGTAGGCAGCACACAAAAAGAAGCCAGGGATGGAGTACACACACCAGTTCTCACCTGGCTTTCGGGGATAGAAGTGGTCGTTCATGGTGGTCCTGTCATGGAACATGCCGTCTCCAGGACCAATGCTCACCCGGTGGATGTGGGCTGCAGTCTGGGCCTTGTCATACCTCAGGCAAAGTGATGGGGTAGGTGAACCAAGGCTGAGCCTGGGGTGTGTCGATGTTTGTATAAGTTTGTGAGGCAGACTGAACCTGTAGTCCCGGCTGGCCTGCCTCTGCCTCAGGAGTTGTGCTGGTCAGTGGTCAACTAAACACAAACTGAATCACCCTGAAAGAGGTCCCCTCAACCTAGGAATTGTCTCCATCAAATTCCTGTTCTTGTGGTGTCTGTCTGAGGGGATTTTTTAGAAGGGCATTTTCTTCATTAATGATCGATGTGGGAAGGGCTGGCCCCTGTGGGTGGTGTCACCCCTGGACTGATGATTCTAGGTGGCTTACAAAAGCATGCTAAACCAGCCCTGGAGAACAAGCCAGTGAACAGCATTTCTCCAGGGCCTCTGCTTCAGTTCCTGCCTCTAAGAGGTTCCTCCTTGAGTTTCCTTGACTTCCCTCAACGATGGACTATAATCTACAAACCACTTTCCTTCCAAGGTTGCTTTTGGCCTCTGTGTTTATCGGAGCTGCAGAAGCCTAAGCAGGACAGGAGTGCCAGGATTAAAAGTATGCGCCACTTTGCTCAGCCTTTTTATTTTTATTAATTATTAATTATATTTATGTTTTTGGAGACAGAGTTTCGTCATATAGCCCTGGCTGTCCTGAAACTCACTCTGTAGACCAGGCTGGTTTGTTTCTGCCTCCCGAGTTCTGGGATTAAAGGTGTGTGCTGCCGCCGCCACTGCCATCACCTGGCTGTTTTGGGAGGGGGCGGGGGGGTTCAAGACAGTGTTTCTCTGTAGCTTTGGAGCCTCTCCTGGAATTAGCTCTTGTAGACCAGGCTGGTCTCGAACTCATAGAGATCCACCTGCCTCTGTCTCCCAAGTGCTGGGATTAAAGGTGTGTGCCACTACAGTCTGGTTTCTCACTAGCTATGGAGCCAGTCCGGGAACTTGCTTTGTAGGCCAGGCTGGCCTCAAACTCACAGAGATCCATCCACCTGACTCTGCCTCCTGAGTGCTGGGATTAAAGGTGTGCGCCACCATTGCCCTGCAACACCTGGCTGTTTTTAAAGATGATTGTTTTATGTGTATGAGTGCTTGCCTGTATATATGTAAGCGTACCACATGTTCCTGGTGTTTCTGATGCCCATAAAAGCCAGAAGATCTCCTTGAACGGGGATTACAGATAGTTGGGAGCCACCATGTGTGTACAAGAAATCAAATTCGGGTCTCCTGCCAGAGCAGCAAGTACTGCTGAGCCATCTCTCCAGCCCTTGTTTATTTATTTTAATTTATTTATTTTGAGGCAGGGTTTTGGTATGTGACTTTGGCTGAGCCAGAACTATGTAGACCAGGCTGGCGTTGACTTCACAGTGAACCCCCATTCTCTGGCCCCCAAGTTCTGGGATTCAGGGCATTCTCCTCCATACTCAGTTTCCCATTTTAAAAAGAATTTTTTAAATTAAATGTGTATGGGTATTTTTGCCTGCATGTATATCTTTGCACCGCATTCATACATGCTGCCTAAGGAGACAAGAAGGCATCAGGTCCCCAGGAACTGGAGTTACAAACAGTCATGAGTTGCCATGTGGGTGCTGGGAATCAAACTTGGGTCTTCTGGAAAAGCAGCCAGTGCTGTTCGCCAGTGAACAGACCACCCTCCCTATTTTTCAAGACAGAGTTTCTTTGTGTAGCTCTGGCTGTCCCTGGAACTTGGTCTGCAGACCATGCTGGCCTCAAACTCATAGAGATCAACCTGTCTCTACCTCTTGAGTGCTGGGACTAAAGGTGTGTGCCATCACTGCCTAGCCCTTTCCATTTGTTTGTTTGCTTTTAAAGATTTATATTTCATTTTTATTTTACATGCATGTGCATGTGCTACGTGTGTGGAGGCTGGCAGAGGCCAGAAGGTGGTGTTGGATCTTCAGAAACTGGAGTCATAGGCTGTTGAGAGCTACCACGTGAGTGCTGAGAACCAAACTCTGGTCTTCTGCATAGGAACAAGAGCTCCTATGCAGCTGTGGAAACATCTTTCCTTCTCCTTATTTTTGTGTGTGTTGTGCTGCTGTATGTGTGTTGTGCATATACAGGCTGTGTGCAAGTGTGAGCCCGAGTGTGTGTGTGTGTGTGTGTGTGTGTGTGTGTGTGTGTACCTGTGCTTCTTCCATGGTGCACATGTGGAGGTCAGAGAAGAGATTATGGAAATCAGTTCCCTCCTTTCGCTATGTAGATCCTAGGAATTGAACTCAGGTCATCAAGCTTGGTGGCAAGCACCTTTAATCACGGAACCATCTCATTGGCCCCTGTCTTGTTATTTTGAGAGCGAGTTTCACTGATCCTAGAGTTAGGCTGGCAGCTGACACGCCCCAGTGATTGCCCTGTCTGTGTGTACCACACCCTGGGGATGATGGGCACATGGCCACAGGCAGCTTTTTAGGTAGGCGCTGAGGATTTGAACTCATGTCCTCACGCTCATGCTGCAAACACTTTTCCATACTGAGCCATCTCCCCAGCCTCCCACAGGGTGCTGACAGGCAACTGTGAGCAAACTGTGGTCTTTCCTACCTGTGTGGTGGCAGCTCCTGAGGTGTGTACGTCTGTTTCACGTATGAGCACAGGGTGCTGTAGCCAACCTTGCTGTCTCCTAGGTTCACACTAGAGGAGGCCTACGGGCAAAGAAGGGTGGAAAGGTGGAAACCACCCTAGCTGCCATGGCTGCACCCTCCCCCCGCCCCAGCAAAGCCAGAGCCACATTGATTTACCCTCTTACACATCAAGGCAGGTGGGCCTGGGAGGGCCTGGAACTGATTCTGGTAGGAGGTGCCTTCCTTTCCCTTGTAGTTCCACTTCAGGGGATTGGGGCCCCCTAAGGAAGAAGAGGAAGGTAGTGGGAGAGAATGGGGCTGATTCTCTGCAGCCTTAAGGCTTTCTGGGATTGTAGCCACAGGAAGGTAGTCTGAACAGCCCTGAGCATTCTAGACTGAAGGATATCTGCAAACTATCCCCAAAAAACAATAAAAAAAGGGGGGGCTGTTGAGATGGGTTGGTGGGTAAAGGTGCTTGCCACCAAGCCGGATGACCTGGGTTAGAGCTCCAGGTTTCACCTGGTGAAAGAAAAGTGTCTCCTGCAAGCTGTCCTCTGACCTCGTACTTGAACCCTGGAACATGTGCACATGCATATAAACACAAGAAACATAAGATAAAATAACTACCAAGGCTTAAGACAGGCACCTTGCTAAGTCCATTTCCCTTAGGGTCTCATGTCGTCTGGTCTCAAATGTCACACAGTCAAATATGGCCTTGAACTGACTCTCCTGCTCATGCCTCCCTGCAGTGCTAATTTTACTGGCATGGCCACCATGCCTGGGCTCCTCTTTCCTTTCTTCTAAATATTTTTGTTTTGTTTCAGGGTGTGTGTGTGTGTGTGTGTGTGTGTGTGTGTGTGTGTGTGTGCATTGAGAGAGTATAGGAACTCGCAGTTCTCAGCCTTCTGAGTGCTGGGGTCATGCGCCCAGCTCAGGCTGAATGGGACCTGGTATTCTCTCACTCCTCTTACACCCTTGTGGTACAGAGACTGCAAGTGGCCGGGTAGAAAAGAAGAGCACGGAGGCTGGGCAGTGGTAGAGCGCTTGCCTGGTATGTGTGAGACTCAGGACAAAGAAAAGGCTGGGGAGATGCAGTAAAACATTTGTTTCCACAACCATGAGGACCCGGGTTGGGACCTCCAGAATTTACATAAAAAGTCAGAAATGGTGGCACAAGTCTGTAGTCTCAGCACTAGGGAGGCGGCTCCCAGGTGCTTGCCTGCCAGCCAGAGCAGCCTATTTGAGGACTTTCCAGGTCATTGCCAGACCCTAAGTTCTGGAAGACAGGTCCCCTCTCTCTTTAGACCTGAGAGTGTACATCTTAAAGTGTTCTCCATGGCCTGTTGCCCAAGGGTGGGCTGTCCCCTCAACTCTGTGACAAGGAGGCAAGAAAACAGCAAAACAATCCAAGCATGAAAACATCATGTACTTGAGAACAGCTGGAAGGTGAGCCACTTGGAACAAACAGAACTACTGCTTATCCCATGACATGAAAGCCCCTGGGCGGGAAAGGGAGGACATTCGGCCCTGGGAAGCTCACCGCAAGGAGACACTTCCCTTCCCCACACCCCCCTCTCCTCTGTAGACTAGGCTGTCCTGGAGTTTGCTCTATAGAAGAGGCTGGCCTAGGACTCACAGAGATCTGCCTGCCTCTGCCTCCTGAGTGCTGAGATTAAAGGCATGCGCCACCATGACGTCAGTTTTGCTGCATGTTTGAGCTCCTGTTCTGATGTCATTTCTATCCACTCTTTTTTTCATTTGGAAGCCTCCCCTGTGAGCAGAGCCTCACTGCTCTGCCCCAGGAACAAGGGGGCTTTCCCAGGTGGTCTCTGACGGATGCTCTGAACACCCAATAGGAGAATGTTTACTAGATAAGGCTGGTTTCTACTGTGTCATCACTTTGGTTTTTTTTTCTGTTATTTTGGCTTGCTATATACTAATAAACTCATTCATTCAAAACCAAAAGTATGGCTATCGTAGCTCATTCTCTTAATGCATAAAACACCCTGTTTCAAAGTAAAAGATGAAGATGTCTGAGCTCTGAAACTCAAGGTTGTCCTCTAAATGACATGGTTGCACCCAAATCACAGAATCCCAAAGCCCAACTCAAAGGGTATCCTCTTACAACTACGGTTATACTGGAGTCATTGCCAGACAATTCCAAAACAAAAGTAAAAAGAAAAACCTAGGGCGTCATATACACTAGTCCAGTGTTCTACCATTGAGCTATGTTCTCAACCTTTTTTCTTTGGGGAAACTCACCAAGTCTCTCAGGTTAGACTTGAACTCATGCTGTAGCCAAAGCTGGTCTTGAACTTCTCTCAGCCTCTTAAGTGCTTATATTACAGGCATGAACAATCATGCTCGACTTTTTGTTTGTGTGTGTGTGTGTTGTGTGTGTGTGTGTGATGTGTAGGATTGAGAACAACTTGCAGGAATGAGTCCTTTTCTACCATGTAGGACCTAGGAATTGAACTCAGGTCATTAGACTTGGCTGCATGTGCCCTTTCCCAGTGAGCTGTCTCATAGTCCCTGGTACCTAAATTTCCTTGATATTTGGAACTGGCTGATTCTTTTGTGGGGTAGTGCTGCCGCTGTGCATGGTAGGATCTGGGACATGAGCCAAAATTTGTAGTAATCCCTTCCCTTAGCTCCTGAGTGCTGGGATTGTAGACATGAGCCACCAAGCAAATTGGGATTTTTTTTGTTTTGTGTGTTCATGTGTGTGGGTACATGAGAATGCACATGCATGTGAAAGTCAGAGGTTGATGTCAGGTGTCTTCCTCAATTGCTCTCCATCTTATATTTTGAGACAGGGTCTCTCACTGAACCTGGAGCTCTCTGATTCAGTTAGACTGGCCAGCAATTGGGGAGGTGTGTGTGTGTGTGTGTGTGTGTGTGTGAGAGAGAGAGAGAGAGAGAGAGAGAGAGAGAGAGAGAGAGAGACTCCTACCTGTCTCTTTCTCCCAACCATGCATAATGTAGGTATTAGGGGTGGAACTTGGGTTCTCATGCTTGCCGATCAACCAGTGTACTGACTGAGTCATCTCGCGAGCCTTGTTTTATTTTTTGGAGACAGGGTCCCAGGCTAATCTTGAACCCACTATGTAGCAAAGCTGAACTTCTGATCTGAAGTGAGTCTTTACTTCCCCAGTGCTGGGATGATAGGTGTTGGCCATCATGCCTAGTTTATATAGTGCTCAGGTTGCAAACCAGAGCTTCATGAATGCTAGGTAAATACACTACCAACTGAGTAGTGTATTCTCAGCCCTGGCAGTTTTAGCAGCAGCATCTTTGGTCTCTACTGGGTAGCAACTAGAAGCGTTTTCCCTCTCCAAGATGACAAGTGGCCATTTGGGGTGTGGACGAGGGTGGGGGTGTAGTTTGTGAGGGGTCCCTGAGCGACCTTAAGGTGCACTTGGCCAGAGCGCGCGCTCACCCAGGTGGCTGCTGGGCACACGGGGCTGAGGAGTGTCGTCGTCGAATGGCGGGTAGTGTGCCTGGTACGAGGTGGGAGGAATGCCGAGCTGCTCCCTGTCGCCTAAGGGCACCGAGTCGCGATCGAAGATGAGGCGCGCGCCTCGGATGTCCTCACGGGCGTGCGGCTCAGGCCAGCGGTAGTCAGAACGTGCGGTGGACAGGTTGAGACCGGTGCGCGGGTCCGCGTGCACGTGCAGGTTGCTGATCTGCATGGCTCGCACGCGCTCCATTGTCTGCTCCCGCCGCTCTTCCAGCGACGGCATCTCGGGAGGCGGCGAGAACGCGCGGCGCACCTCGGACACGCGCTTCTGGGCCGCCCAATGCGCTTCCATTTGCAAGACCTTGGGGTGCGGTGGCGAAGCTGGGGGCCGCGCCGGGGTG
The DNA here is from genome assembly GCF_014885135.2 of Alexandromys fortis. Taxonomy (NCBI): domain Eukaryota; kingdom Metazoa; phylum Chordata; class Mammalia; order Rodentia; family Cricetidae; genus Alexandromys; species Alexandromys fortis. Next base: position 430,014 of record NW_026068156.1, on the reverse strand, counting down.
ACGGAGGAATAGGCCGGGAAGTCCCGGTGCGTCGTGCATTGCATAGTACCATCGTGCAGCCGCGGATCGGGGCCCAGAGCGAAGTGTGAGGCTTTGAGGAACTCCAGGGACATCGGGCACACAGGCATCGTGAGGCCCCTGGCGCCACCTGCGAGGGGCGGAAGACAAAGGCCTAAACTCGTGAAAACCGCCTTCTCCACCACAGGACAATGCTGCCTTTCAGTCCTTAGCCTGATCCCAGAAAGAGGAAAGAGACTCCTTACTTGGCTCCTGCTGTGTAGGGGTGTTGTACTGTGCTGGCTAGTTTTACGTCAATTAGACACAAGATAGAGCCCTTTTAGAAAAGGAAACGTCCAACAGCTGAGACAATGCTTCACTAGATTGACCTGTGGCTCTTCCTTTCTCTCTTTCTTTCTTTCTTTCTTTCTTTCTTTCTTTCTTTCTTTCTTTTTTTCTCCCCCCTCCTTCTTTCTTTCTTTTTCTCTATTTTTATGGACCAATCCCAGTTCTCCCTCCATCCTCTCCCCTCCCCCCGAATCTGCTTCTCATTGAAATTAAGGCCTCCCTGCCTCCCTTGGGGAGTCCAACTAAGACGTGTGCTGCGTTCTATAAGGCTGAGCAGGCCATGAGGAGCAAACCAATAATCAGCACACCTCTATAGCCTCTGCATCAGGTCTTGTCTTCAGGTTCCTGCCTTGAGTTCCTGCTCTGACTTCCCTGGATGATGAACGAAAAGCTGTAAGGTGAAATACACCCTTTCCTCCCCAACTTGGTTTGGGTCATGCTGTTTTGTCACAGCAATAAAAACCCCGAGATGGTTACCCCTGTCATCAGTTAGCCAAAATAGATCAAGAGCCCTGCACTTTTGTTAGCTCAGGACTGGAGACACACACATACATGAGTGAATACTTAAACATTGTGATGGGCAGTGAATCTGAAATCACATAGGAGGCAAGCCTCCAGGCAGGCCTGTGAGAGACGAGGTTGGAGGTTTATTGTGAGTTATACACTAAAAGTGACCCTGAGCTCGGTCCTGGACTGGATAAATCAGCAGTTCTCAACCTGTGGGTTGCCCCCCTTTTGGGGGTCAGATCACCCTTTCCCAGGGGGTCACATAAGGCCATTGGAAAACACAAATATTTACATTATGACTCATAACAGCAAAATTACAGTTATGAAGTAGCAACAGAAATAATTTTATGGTTGGGGGTCACCATGTGAGGTACTAAGGGTCACAGTGTTAGGAAGGCTGAGAACCTCTGGTGTAAAGGCTAAAGTGAGTTGAGCACAAGCGTGGGTGGCTTTGCTTGTCGACTGCAGATGTCATGTGACTGGGCTCCTTCCACTTTCAGCTTCAGACGGTCATCCCGCTGCTCGGCCAGCTGGAACTTGGTGCAGAGCTGCCGCATCCTTTGTCTTCCTTGATGCTCCTCGGAGACCCAGGCTGCCCATCAACATTCGCTCTCCCTGACTGAAGCCTGCTATGTGCTCACATTGAACTCTTGAAGCAATAATATATCACCTTTTCTTTTAAACTTCAGGCCCTGGTATGCCTTCGCAATGATTAGTATGATGTTAGGAATGAGTAAGCAGAACTCTTCAAACACACTGGGTGTCAACAAGTGAGAGGCCTGGTTTAAAATGGTTCCTAATGTAAATTGGTTTGAAGAAGGCACCAGAATTGTTACGGTGAAAAACTGAATTAGTCATGAGTGTTCTGGCTTAAATTCAAGGAGAGATGAGAACAAAAGGGCTAAAGAGTACAATCAGACAGAGTGAAAGAAATCTGGAAACCACGTGACTCAGGATGGAGAGCAATGGAATCAAATCCCTTAAATAAAAATTTATTTACAATAAAAAACCTTACATTAGGTGCTTGATTCTATAGCACATGAAAATAAGCATAAATGAAAAGACAGAAATGCCATATATTGGGCTAGGGTTCTGATACGTTGGCAGAACGCTTGCCCAGCATGCATTGGGTTAGAACCCCAGCACTGCATAAACCAGGTGTGGTGGTACAGGCTGTCACCCCAGCAATCCGAAGGCAGGGACTGGAGGTTTAGAAAGTCAAAGTCATTCTTATCTGCATAGAGAATCCAAGGTTAGACTAGGCTACCTAAGGTCTCAAAAAGAAGGGACTGGACAGATGGCTCAACCGTTAAGAGCACTTGTTGCTCTTGCAGAGTAGTTGGGTTCGATTTCTAGCACCCACAAGCTGGCTCACAGCCATCTGTAACTCCAGTCCCAGAGGATCTGACACCTTCTTCTGGTCTCTGAGGGCATCTAACATACATGTGATGTACATACAATCATGCAGGCAAAACACCCAGATACTTAAAATAATAAACTAAGTAAATCTTAGAAAAGAAAAAGAAAACAAAACAAGATTTGAAGTTTGGATCAATCCATGAATTTGATACCTAGCATGCTTGTTATGTGGCTCTTATAACCCCAGCATTGGGGTGGCAGAGACAGGGGGATTCCTGGGGCTCAGTGGTATTTAACCTAGCTTAACCAATGAGCTCCATACCAGTGAGAGATGTTATCTCATGGAAATTTTGAGAATGACACCTGAGGTTGTCCTCTAGAGCCTTTACACACACACACACACACACACACACACACACACACACAGTCAGCTGCCTTTGTGCTGGTAATCCCAGAATTTGGAATGTAGAGTCAGGAGAATGAGAAGTTCAGGCTCAACCTTGAGTGTGAGCTTGGGATCAGCCTGGGCCAATGAATGAATGAATGAAAGAATGAATGAATGAAATAAGGAGCCCTGCACTGCAATCTGCTGGTAGTGTTCACCTAGCATGCATGAAGACCTGGTTCCACTCCCAGCATGGCATAAACCAATCATGGTAATACACCTATAATCCCCAGGTTAGGAGGTGCAGGAAGATCAGAAATTCAAGGTCACCCTTGACTGCAGAGCAAGTTGGAGGCCAGCCTAGGCTACGTGCAACCCATCTCAGGTTAGAGCTTCAGCTTAGGGATTGAGTATGGGCTTAGCATATGTGAGATCCTTGGTTCAGTCCCTAACAGTGAGGGGGTCAGACCTACCTCACTGGGTTAATGAATCTTGAACTTAGAACACGTCTGGTCCCTCAGACTCCCTCTGGCCCCCGGTCATGCCAGGGGCTGGTCTTCTGGTCCTTTCTAGAGGTTAACCCAAGGTGACTTAGCCCCGCTCATTGTGACATTGTGGCCCCAAGAGTTCCTCCAGATGACGTTGTCACAAAGGTACCCTGCTACCCCTGGGGGCCGCCTGGAGGACCTGGACTTGAGTTCTTGTAAGAGACCCATGCATGCAATTTGGGTTTTCAGAACCTCAGTTTTGTGATCTGGGAAACAGGATGGATAGTAGTGATGACTTTAAAAGCAGCAGTGTGCTGGGGCTATTATTTTGCTATTATTATTTTTTTTTTTTTTGGTTTTTCGAGACAGGGTTTTTCTGTGGCTTTGGAGCCTGTCCTGGCACTAGCTCTTGTAGACCAGGCTGGTCTCGAACTCACAGAGATCTGCCTGCTTCTGCCTCCCGAGTGCTGGGATTAAAGGCGTGCACCACCACCGCCCGGCGTTTGCTATTATTTTTAAAGATTTTCTGTTCATCTTGACCTTTGTGCACGGGGACTAACGCCCTTCCGTCACTGGCTTCTTCTTACCATTCCAGGACTCACAGGTTGCCAAACAACCTTTTTATAATTTAATTCCTTAAAAAAAAACTTCATTGGTTTACTTATTTATTTTGAGACAGGGTTTCTGTGTGTACCCCTGACTGTCCTGGAATTCACTCTGTAGACCAGGCTGGTCTTGAACTCAGAGATCCGCTTGCTTCTGCCTTTCCAGTGCTGAAATTAAAGGTGTGCGCCACCACTGCCCAGCTTTAACTGTTTAAAAATTACATTTTCTGAGGTTAGCTTTAACTTTCAATTGACACAACCTAGAATCACTTGTGAAGAGTCTCAGTGAGGAGCTGTGTAGATCCAGTTGACCTGTGGACTTATCTGTACCGGTTTGTCTTAAGTATCGATGTGGAAAGACCCAGTCCACTGTAGGTGGCAACATTCCCTAGATGGGGTCCTGGGATGCATAATGTAGTATGGAGAAACTAATGAGCACATCGAGCAAGAAAGTGAGCACCGATGCGTTTAATGCTCTTTGCTGTCAACTGCAGATGTGTTGGTAGTAACTCAAGTTCCAACCTTGCCTTTACAATGATGGACAGTGAGATGAAATACCCGATTTCTCCCCTAAATTGTTCGTTTTTTAGAGAACTTAAAACACAGCAATATAAATAGAACTAGAGCACACTTATTTGTATATTTTGGGAGTGCTCCATGGTGGCCTGTGGATATCAGGGAACAACTTTTGGGAGTCATTTCTCTCCTTGGGTCCTGGGGATTAGGTCATCATGGGGGTCACTAGGCTGATGGCAAGTGCATTCACCCACTGAATCATCTTTCTGGCCCCTGATTATTTTTGAGATGAATCTCATGTAGCCCAGGCTGTTCTCCAACTTGCCATATAGTCAAGGAGGACGGATGTGCACCACCATATCCACGTTATGTGGTGCTAGGGATGGGACCCAGGGCTCAATGCATGCTAACAAACACTCCACCAACTGAGCTACAGACCTGGTCCCTCCCTCAAGCTACTATTTAAATGGATGTTTCCCTACTACCCAAAGGTTGCTTGGAAACACATTCTTGGTTAAATGAATTCTGATGAATTCAACTGATCTCTCTCTCTCTCTCTCTCTCTCTCTCTCTCTCTCTCTCTCTCTGTGTGTGTGTGTGTGTGTGTGTGTGTGTGTGTGTGTTGGGTGTTTTAGAAAGTCTGCAGAGGATTTGTTTTGTATGAGTTTGGTGGGAGAGAAGGGAATGGGGCTTTCTGGCTGGGGCTGAAACTCATCTCGGTTACGGAGGCGCAACACCAAATTGGCCTAGTTTCTTTTCCTTCTTCCTTTTTTGTATTGCTGTGGATGGAACTCAGGTTCTCCCACACGGGTAGACAAGCACTCTGCTAGTAAACTAGGCATGGTGGTAAATGCACCTGTAATCCCAGCATTGTACTCTCAGCAGTCAGGAGGCGCAGGTTCAAGGCCAGCTTGGTCTACATAGTGACACCTTGACTTAAAACAACAAAAAAGTGATGGGTCGGGGCAAGATGGATGAGCAGGTAAGAGCACTTGCCACTGAGTCTGATGATCTGAGTTTCACGAATTTCACTGTATGTAAATTATGCTTCAATAATGCCTGTTAGAAAGAATACCCCCCCACACAGAGAGAGAGAGAGAGAGAGAGAGAGAGAGAGAGAGAGAGAGAGAGAGAGAGAGAGAGAGAGAGAGAGAGAGAGAGAGAGAGAGAGAATATATTTTTTAAAAAAACAAACTGAAGGCCAGGCCTGTGGTGCATGTCTTTAACCCCAGAATGCAGGAAGCAGAAGCAGGTGGCTCTCTGTGAGTCTGAGACAGCCTTGTCTCTGAAGAGGGTTTCAGGCTAGCCAGAGCTACTTGCTGAGCTAAAAAGGTCAATGTTGAAGTTACAATGAACACCAAAGCAATTTGGATGGCTTTCTTCTAAAAAAAAAAAAAAAAAAGCAGTTCCAGCCAATTGTGGCTTTTGTCCCTTGGGTTGAGGCTAGTTCTCCCAGCCTCCAACCCACCCAGGGCTTTGGTCCAACCAGCCAGCCAGACACAGCATTTCCTCCTCTTTCTCCCGCTTGCTGGAAATGCAGGGCCCAGGGTGGGGGTAGGCGAGCGGGGTGTGATGTGGCTCATCAGCAGTGCTTGCCTAGCATGAATGAAGCTCTGTTTCTTGAGTCTCTGGAATTGTTTTAAGGAAGAACCACAAAGAAATGAAGCAGGGACGAAGCTGTGATTGGCAGAGGACATTAGTTACTCTCATAAACTAGGAACAGAGGTTTGGGGTTGGAGAGATGGCTCAGAGATAAAGGTGCTAGCCACCAAGCCTGGTGACTGAGTTAGATTCCTGGAACTCCTGTGGTGGAAGGAGCGAACCATCTGAATGTTCTCAGACAGCCACCTGCACGCCACAGCACCTGCACGCCCACCTACTCACACACACGATAAATAAACCCAAAAAGAACGGAGGGCTGGCGCCTCCTGTCTGTGCTCAGCTGTGCACGCTGCCTGTGTTTAGAGACGCGACAACAGAGTGGCCTTGTCTCATGTGGGTATTCTGTGTTGGGAAGGAGGACATTGGCTGGAGACCAGTGGTGACTGCCAGACCGTGCCTGGCAACTCCAAGGCCAGCTAGGAAGGCCAGGGCAGCATAAGTATTCTTCTCAAAGGTCAGTCAAGCTCGACTCTTCACCAGATGGTAGGTGCTGGGAGAGCATGGCCTGCAAAGTTCAAAGCTATATCTCAGGGTGAGGAATGGCAGTGGCGGGTGGGGGCAGGTGCAACAGCTGGAGGGGCAGAGGGCATGGTGGTGGTTCTGCAGAGAGCCTGGCAGCATGCAGGGCATTCAGAGAAAAGCATCGTGCAGACACAAGCCATTAGGGAGAGCATATATTCAAGGACCTTTCTAGACATGTCTGTGCTCATCTGGAATCTCAGCATTTGCGAAGTGGAGGCAGGAGGATAGCTGCAAGTGAGGCCACCCTGGAACATATAGTGAGTTTCAGGCCATCCAGAGCTACAGAGTGAGACCCTGTCTCAAACAAGTAAACAACCACACACACACACACACACACACACACACACACACACAAATCCCAGAGTCAGTTATGGTAGTACACACCTGTCATCCCTGCTCTTAGGAAGGAGGGACAAGACTCTGTGGCGCTCAAGGGAAACCTCAGCTGTTAGCAAGTTCAGGACACCTGTCTCAGGGGCTGGGGAAGTGGCTCAGTTGATAGAGGGTTGGCTATGCAAGGACCCAGGTTCAATCCCCTGGGCTTGTTGCTAAAAAGCAGGGTATGGTAGCATACTTCCAATTCCAGCACCAGGAAGACAGAGACAAAAGGATCCTTGGGACTCTATGTGCAACTGGCTCCAGGCCAGTAGGAGACCTTATCTCAAAAATAAAGTGGAAGACATGGCTGTCTAGGCTCTACATGTGTGTGTACACATGTGTATCCCCCTCATTAGAGCTCAACCCAAATAAAGGTGCAAGGAATATTCAGAAGGTGTGATAAGTAAGGTCCCATAAGATGATGACATTTAGGCAGAAGCCCAAGAATCTTGTATGCAAGGTGAGTATAGGCTAATAGAATGAGACACTGTTTCAAACATGAAAGTGAGTAAGAGATATAAGAAAATATGGACAGAAGGTGAAGGCAGAAGCCACGTGGGTATCTAGAGGGAAAGCACTCCAGGTAGAAGGAACAGCTGTGCAAAGGCCCAGGGGCAGAGAGAGGCTTCATTTGAAGGGACAGGAGGAAAAAGATGGGGTTAAGAGCAGCGGAGGGAAGGGGAGAGAGTAACAGAGGTTAATGGACAGTAGATGTCTTCCAAAAATGAGTTGGTTATCCTGGTAGGAAAATGCAAGATGGAGACCACTTCCCATCCACCAGGCTGATTATCAGAATAAAAATGATGTTGCAAAGACACTGGCGGGGCTCCAGTCCTGCCGCATTGTGAGTGGGGACGTAAGAGAGCACAACTACCCTGGAAAACAGGCAATCCCTCAGAAACCTGGAGCCAGGGAGATGGCTCAGCGTGGAGAGGAGCTGAGGAAGGCCTGAGTCGAGACCCAGCTGACTCCCGAAAGTTGTCCTCTGCCTGTCACTCATGTGTGTGCACACCCACATGTATGTTAATAAACAAAATGTAAATCCGATTTTTGAAAGTTAAACACAGGGCTTGGGGTATAGCTCAATGATAGGGTGTTGCCTACCAAGTGCAAGGCCCTAGGTTCTATCCCCAGCAACACACACAGACACACACTTACACACACACCCATCACTACCACCAACAACCACCCTATCTGCCAAAAATGAAGACGAGAGAAGAAATAATCACACGAGTCAGGAATTTCACCTCTGATATTGAAACCAGGGACCTGAATAAGTGCATATCTGTGCGTGTTCTCTTAACATCGTTATACATAAGAGTTAAAAGGTAGACGGAGCCCAAAAGTCCAACAATGGGTGACTAGATAAACATATGGTATGTCTATCAGCTGGAATATTATTCACTTCCAGAAAAGAGATGGAATTCTGATACATGTTATCATGTTGACAAACCTAAAAAAAAAGCTAAGAGCAGTACAAGAGACATATACGCATGGCATTATATTGTCTTTCTATTACAGTAACAAGATGCAACCAACTAATTAGAGGGAAAGAGTTATTTTAGGTTATGATCGTGGAGGCTTCACTGATTTGGGCTTGTGGGAATCAGCACACCATGGCCAGAGTCTCCATGAATTCCAGGAAGCAGAGGCCAACAGGAACAGGCCTGGATGCCCACAGCCCTTTCCAGGCACATTCCCAAGGATCTACCTTCCTTTCACTACTTCACCTTCTGAAGCAGTGCTTCTCAAACTGACGCGGGTGTCAACCCACATGAGTGTCACCCATCATATAGCTACATTACAATTCAGTAGAAAAAGTAACAGTGGTGAAGTGGCAACGAAAATGTTTTATGGTTGGGGGCCACCACGTGAGGGACTGTATTAAAGGGACGCAGCATTAGAAAGGTTGAGAACCATTGTTACAGAAACAAATGAGGGCTGAAGAGATGGCCCAGGAGTTAAGAACATACGCCTCCTACAGAGGACCAGAGTTCAGTTATCAGGCAGCTCACAACTATCAGTAACTCTAGCTCCAGGGGATACAACGCTCCCTGCTGTCCTCTGAGGACACACATGATCTTGTGCATGTCTGTGTAAACAGTAACAACTGTTGGGGAGGAAAGACTTTCTGGGTAGCTAGGCTGCCTATCAGTTGAGCAGGAAACTCCAGGCATGCAGCTTTCATGATCATCCTACAGGCTGGGGTGACTTCTTTGCGATGCCTTTGAGGAACCCATGCTCCTGTAAGAAACCTCAATAAGCTCAACTTCACCATGCTAGACTCAAGTAAAACTGTTTCTTTGCTCCATTTTGTGTCTTCCGTCTTCCAACTGAGCTACACCCCCAACCTCCCATTCAATAAACTTTACTAACAAGCCTTTATGTATCCTTTATCCACCTACCCATAGCTCGCTATCCTGAGAGACTCTCCTTTGTCACTTTAAGAATATTTGTTATTCTTGGGACTGGAGAGATAGGCCAGTGGTTGAGAGCATTGGCTGCTCTTCTAGAGGACCCGGGGTTCAATTCCCAGCATCCATATGGCAGCTCTCACCTGTCTTTAATTCCAGTTCCAGGAGATCTGATGCTAATGCACATAAAGTTAAGTAAATTTTTTTTTTAAAAGAATACTTAGCCCTTAGCTGGGCAGTGGTGGCACATGCGTTTAATCCCAGCACTTGGGAGGCAGAGGCAATTGAATCTCAATGAGTTCCAGGCCAGCCTGGTCTAAAAAGTGAGTTCCAGGACAGCCAGGACTGTTACACAGAGAAACCCTGTCTTGGAGGCGGAATACTGTTCTGGGGGCTGTGAATGTGGCTTAGTCAATAGGTGGGACATGTGTTTGGCAAGCACAAAACCCTGATTTCATCCCCAGTTCTGCACAAACAGGACTTGGTGGCACATACCCGTCATCCTGTTAGCGTCTCTACTCAGTAGGCCACCCTGCTGGCCCTATGTAGGCCTTTTCTTTCTGGGTTTTGTTAGTTAGTTAGGTTTTTTTTTTTTTTTTTTTTGAGACAGGGTCTACGTACCCCTGGCTGTCTTGGAGTTCCTTATGTAGATCTGGCTGGCCTAGAACTCACTGAGATCCTCTGCCTCCTGATGCACTAAAGGCGCGGGTCACCATGCCTGGCTCATTTTCTTCTAAAGGTACCTTGTAGCCCGCTAACGTCTAGAAGGCCTTGCAGCCTTGTGCCACCTGCCGGTCCTTCCAACACTTGGGAGACTGAGTCAGGAATTTAAGGCCAGCCTGAGTATGTGGTGAGTTTGTGTTTGAGGATAGTCTCAGCGACATGAGGTTCAAAAAAAAAAAGAAAAATCAAGAACCGAACAACCAAACAATCTGTTCACTCCTCAAAGAAAATAAAAATTAAGATGCCTTGTGAGAGTACACTGGTCACACACATGCTCACTATAGACATGCTGATAAAGCAGGCCACAAGTGCAGCCCACTTTTAAGGAGAAACCCCTTTTGTGTAGGTCTGACACATGCATTTGCTTGGATTTTCTTTTCTAATGTGGACAATTTTGAAACACTTTGCTTGCGGGAGTTGCCTAAGAAGCCGTGGAGCGGATTGCAACAGGCTTGGAAGATCATTCTGGGTGTCCAGGGGCAGGGAGTACACACGTAGCAGCAATACATTTGCACCCAGGGTTCAGGTTAGCACGCCTACACCGCGCCGGTACTGGGACAAAGGGCCGCAGCTGCGCCTGCGCCAGCCTGCAACCCCTTCCGGAAGGAGTTTTGCCCCCGCCCAGGGTGACATCACGATCGAGTTGCCATGGCGCTGCTGAACAGTCTGGCTTCCTCGCTGGAGTCCCACAGGGGCCGGGACCGCCTGGTGAGAGGAGGTTGGGTCCGCCCTGCGCCGGAGTGATCTGGAGTCTGGTCAGAACTCAGAGATGGGGAAACTGAGGCCATAGAGGGGTTTCTAAAGGGACCTGTATCGGTACAAGACACCACACAACCAAGTTCTCAGCACAAAGATTTGCCCCAGGAGGACAAAGGGCAGGGAATAAGAGACAAAGACAGGGCAGAGTACAAGGGAGAAGGGGAAGGGAACAGAGAAAGTTACTTGTCCTGGGGAAACAAAGGACTGGATAGAGAGGAGACAGACGTGACCCATTGGCAAATTGCAGTTTATAAGGGTAAAGGGGGAAACCAAAGGGGGAAACCCTGCGTTAGGATGAGACATTTAATTTTGATTGAGCATGTTAATTAGGGTAGCCAAAGAGGGCTTTAGATTGCTGGACTTCAGTACTTTGGCAGCAGGACCTTGTTAGTCAGTCTCAGGAGAAGTGGCCACATAAGGGACTAGACCTTGGGGGTTAGCTTTAGGAAGATAATCCAGTGGTTTTTCCCTCAAGGCAGAGGTTTCCCAGCTAGTGCCTTGCCCTCAGGTTCCTGTCCCTCTGGATCTGCGATCGATCACCAACACTGTCATCTAGTGTTGGACATTTGGGGTCAAACCTGCCAACCCAGCCTTGCAGAATCAAATAATGACCAAGATCTCACCAGGACACCAGTGTTCTTGGATTATTCTGAACAACCTCAAAAGGGGGTTAGCACGTGACATTGTCCTGTAGCCGAACATTTAGGCGATGACAGAATCCCCTCCAGTTGGGCACTTGCATTATTTCAGCCAAATACGGCCAGACTTGCAGAACCTAGCCATGACGACTCTGAATTAAATCCACAGTTGCTGGTCATTTAGCTACAGCCATACGGATCAGATCCCTGCATTTGGACATTTGGTACCTGCCAGCCGCTATATATGTCTGAGTTGCCGCAGACACCTCACATGGCGATTTTGAATGTTTCAAAGCTGGTGCTGCATCTACAATATTTTGCTAAAAGTAAAATTCGCTCCACGTGAGCATTGATCCACTTGGCCTTCTGAAGTTAGACGTAGCTTTCCTGACTAGTTCCTTATAGGCAGATATTACTGGTGGCTTCACATTTAAAGTTCAACCCATTTTCTCCTAAGTTGGACATCTACATTACAGTGTTCACCATTACAGTCAGGCCAAAAAGGAGTTTTATAATCAAAACAACAGGAACAAGGCCTCACTGGAACTTACTGTGTGAACCAGGCTGGCGTCTTACCCGCGTTCCTCCCACCTCAGCCTCGCAAATTGCTGGGATTACAGGTGTGCACCACATACAGTTCGAGACCAGCAATTTCTAACAAGCAAATGAGATAATAGAGCTGGGTCTGTAGCCCGGTGCTTCCGTGGCGTAGATAAAGCCTTGAGGTCCATCCTCAGCACCACAAAAACCAATGTGTTGACACAAGCCTGTGACCTCAGCACTCACAGCAACACCCTGTGTCAAAAACAAAAGAAACAAAGATATAAGGGTGGTGAACCTGGTGAATCTCATTTATCTAAGTCTTTTATTGAATGCCTGCCTTCTCTCTAAAGTATTTGAAGCAAATTACTATTTTGTCTCTTAGACCGCTCTTTCTGTCCAGCTAAGGGCTTTGGCTAGGCCAGGAAGGGCAAACAGAAGTTCCCTTTCAGCCTCGTGACCCTGCCTGTGGGCAAAGGAGAACACAGGAGACAGAAATAGTTTTGTTTTCTTTGTCCCTGTCATTTGGGTCATTGGTGACACAAGCTAGCACTCCTGCGGAACTCTCCTCAGCAACTTTTCTTTTCTCCCCTCCCCTTCCCTCCACACTTCTCTTTGTTGAAACAGGGTCTTGTTATGTAGCTCAGGCTGGCCTCTAATTTATTAATCGCGTAGCCCAGGCTGGCCTTGACCTTTTTGGTCTTCCTGCCTCAGCTCCCCTGGCGCTGGGATGAGAGATGTGCTGCGTGGCACCTTTTGGACTTTGGTGTCAAGCTCTCATCTAAAAGAACCTCTTCAGAGCCTGGGATGCTGGTAGTGCTTGTCTAGCATGCAGGAGGCCTTGGATCCTGTCCCCAGCACTGTGACTTCCAAATGTTGCATACCTCTCATTCCAGCACTTGGGAGGTAGAAGCCAGGATGGTTAGGAATTCTAATCATGACCACAGTGTCTGGTTAGCCTGGGCTACGTGAGACCTTGTCTTCAAAATTGACTACTACAATAAATGTATGAGAGAGAGAGAGAGAGAGAGAGAGAGAGAGAGAGAGAGAGAGAGAGAGAGAAACTGAAAGTTTTAACTGGGTAAAGTGCTTCATGCCTGTTATTACAGCACCGGGGATGCTGAGGCAGGGGGATGACAGTGACTTGCTAGGCTATGTGGTGAGTGAGGTGAGAGTGAGATCCAGCCTTGGCAACTAAAAGAAAAAAACAAAAGATACAAACAAAACCTTTCAGTTTGGAATGGAAGTTTGTTTTTTTTTTTTTGTATTTATTTATTTATTTATTTATTTATTTATTTATTTATTTATTTATTTATTATGTATACAATATTCTCTCTGTGTGTATGTCTGAAGGCCAGAAGAGGGCACCAGACCTCATTACAGATGGTTGTGAGCCACCATGTGGTTGCTGGGAATTGAACTCAGGACCTTTGGAAGAGCAGGCAATGCTCTTAACCTCTGAGCCATCTCTCCAGCCCTGGAAGTTTGTTGACTCTTAGAACTTTGCTTATTTGAGACAGGGTCTCACTCAATAGCCTACGCTGGCCTTAAGCTTGGGGGTGATTCCCCTGCCTCAGTTTCTCTTAGCCACTATGCCTGCCAACTCTTAGATCCCTTTCCAGGTTTCATCCTAAAGGGCCCAGGACTGGGTATGTGGTGGAGATTGCAGCTCAAACCACAATGGGGACTGTGGTAATTGCTTCTGGTTTCCCACAGATCCGGACACTGGGGTATTGCTGCCAGCTCGTCGGTGGGGTCCTAGTGGAACAATGTCCCAGCAGGTCTGAACTGGGAAGGCGCTTGCTGGTGGTGTCAGCTCAGCTCAGCCATTGCAGGACTGTCTTGCGACTCTTTGATGACCCAGCCATGTTTGTCTACACTAAGCAATATGGCCTGGGGACAGAGGTAACAGGGTTAATGGGGCTGTAGGGAGGGGGACTAGACCTTCCAAAGGAGCAAGGGCCTCCGTGGGTGTTTTAAGGGCTTGCTCCAAAGCACTTCTTATTGGGTGATTCTATTTATTTATTTATTTATTTATTTATTTATTTATTGTAGCAATATTGGCCATGGAGCCAGGGCCTTGTACATGTTACATAAGCACTTTACTGCTAAGCCATGTACACTGCCCCCAGTGGGGTATTCTAGGCAGGGGCTCTGTTGCTGAACCACACCCCCACAACCTCAGTGGGTAAAACTGCTCCAAGACAAACTTGATCACCTGAGCTTAGGTCCCTGGAACATACGGTGGACAGAGAAAACCCACTCCTAAAAGTTGTCCTTTGACCTCTTCATGCATGCCCACACTCACATCTTCCACAGACACGCAGACACACACAGACACACACACACTTTTTAAAAGTCCCTGAACCAGGGGTGGGGGCCACCATTAGTAATCCTAGCACTTGCGAGGCAGAGGCAAGTGGATCTGAGGTTTAAGATCTAAGCTGGGGAGATGGTTAGTTTGGGAAATGTTGTGTAATCCTGAGAATCTGACTGTGATTCCCAAAACCCTGTAAGGTAAGTTGGGTGTGGTGGCTCAAACTTGTAATTCCAGAGTTCGGGAAGCAGAGACAGGAGGATCTTTGAGACTCACTGGCCAATCAGCCTAGTCTGTTTAGTGAGCTGCAGACCCTGAGAGACACAGTCTCGAAGACCAGTGTAGGCTATGGAGATGGCTCAGCAGGTTAACGTACTTGTGAGGGCCTGAGTTCAAATCTCTAGAACCCATATAAATCTGGACGAGGTAATGTGCCAGTCTGTGATGCCAGCATTTCTTCAGGGAGGTGGGAGGCGGAGACTAGAGTCTCCTTAGAAGTGTGAAGGACAGCTAGCTGGGGGGGGGGGGATGGAAGGAGCCTCAGCCTCAATCAAAATAGAAGGCACGAAATGATGCTGAGGTTGTCTTCCAGCTGCCACACAAGGGCTGTGACAAGCGTGTACCCATACTCACATACGAGAATGTACACACACACACACACACACCAAGAATTAAAAAACAAAAACAAAAAACGGGTTGGAATGGACTGGCAGTTAAAAACAGAGTTTGATGCTCAGCCCCCACATTAGAGCTCACAACTGTCACGACATCTCTAGAGAATCCCATATTCTCTTCTGGCCTCCAAAGGCACTTATACTCATGTGCATCACACACACACACACACACACACACACACACACACACACCACACCACACCACACCACACCACACCACACCACACCACAGAGTTCAAGATCGTCCTCAGCTACATAATGAGTTTGAGACCATCTGGGACATATGACACCCTGTCTTTAAAACAGAATTCCTGGGGTCAGACAGATGGCTCAGTGGTTAATGCTTGCTGCTTAAGCAATGATGTACGGTGCTCATCAATGCCTCTACCTCCAGCTTCAAAGGATCCTATGCTCTCTGGCCTCGGAGGGTACTGCATACACACGGATGTTTATACATATAGGCGCATGTGCGCGTGCGCACACACACACAAACACACCCCATATAAATATATAAAAATGAAATAGCAGCAACAGTAAACCTTTGGTGTCTATCCCAGTCCTTCTGATGCAATGCTCAGGCCTGGTGTAGGACTTGGGGTTTTGACAGCTCTCCAGGGAATTTCATAGCCTGAGCTGAGACCCAGGGAGCTGTGCAATGAGCATGAGCAGAGGAAGCCAGGCCCCTAGCTCTCCTCTTACACAGCTGTTGGGCTGCCCTGCCCAGACACCAGGGCACAGACTGTTGTCATGGGGAAGTCTTGTGGCCCAGAATGGCCCCATCCTAAATCAGACAGTGGGGAGTTGTGACTTGCAGGCCTGTCCCACCACTTGGTTTCACAGAAGGAGGACATCTTCGTCCGATGGTTGTCTGTTCTGAGTAACATGGCTGACCAGCTGTACTATCCATGTGAGCATGTCGCCTGGGCTGCCGATGCCAAGGTCCTCCAGGTGGACTCTGCTGGGTGGTGGACACTGAGCACAGCCCTCTGGATTCTCTCTCTGCTCCTTGGAGCTGTCAGGTAGGTGATGTCTGCCAGAGGGAACACCCGAGGTCCCCAAGTGCTGTTACCTTAGCAGAGCTGTAGGGGTTCAGCCCTTTTATATTTTGTCAGGAGGTTCAAAGGAGGCAGCGAGTCTTCACATATTGGGGTTTCCTTAATCTTTTCTCTGCATATCTTAGGCTATCCTGCAACTAGCTCTATAGACCATGCTGGCCTTGAACTCACAGAGGTCAGCCAGAGTGCTGGGATTAAAAGTGTGTACTATCACCACCCGGCTTTTTTTTTTTTAATTTTTATGTGTATGGGTCTTTAGCCTGCAGATATTTCTGCGCACCCTGTGTGTGCAGTGGCCACAGAAGTTAGAAAAGGATGGCCAAGCCTCTGGAATTGTAGTTAGAGGCAGTTGTGAGCTGCTGTGTGGGTACTGGGAACCAAACCCAGGTCCTTTGCTAGAGCAGCCAGCGTCTTAGTTACTGAGCGGTGTCTTCAGCCCCTCCCCTTGCTGTTTGACCCTGTAACTTCTGTAACAGTTGGATATAAATGTGCAGTTTAAAACAACACAGATGTGTTACTCCCAGTGCTGGAGGTCAGAATCCTGAGACCAGTTTCCTGGGTAAAGTCCAGGTGGGCAAGGCTGCTCCCTTCCTGGAGGCTCCACCGCCTTTCCACCTCTGCCCTTTTCCAGGGTCTAGAGGGTCCGCAACCTTTTGCTAGTGGCCCCTTCCTTCTTCAAAGCTAGCACCGTGGAGTCTTAGAGTCTTCCCTCTGATTCCGATCCCTGCCCCCTCCCCTTCTCTCTCTCTTAAAAGATGTACTTATTTCAAAAGCTTTTAAAGAGATTTTGTTTTTAATTATGTGCATGATGTCATACATATTAGCATAGAGCCTGTGCCAGAAGAGGGTGTTGGGGTCTCTGGGGCTGGAGTTACCTGCAGCTGTGAGCTGTGCAACACCAGTGCTGGGAACTGAATCCACTCTGCAAGAGCAGTACAAGAGCTTGCTCCTGACTACCGAGTCCCTTCTCCAGTCCCATAGAAAACGAGTTTATTAATTATTTGTGTTTGTATGTGAATGTGGCAGGTGTGTATTTATACAGAGGCCAGATAGGGACATAGAATGTCTTCTGTTACTTTTTTTGTTGGCCTGAACCCAGAGCTTGTGTTTTGGCTCGTTTAGCAGCCAGCAAGCTTTAGTAACCCTCCTGCCTCTCAGCACTGGGGTTACTGGAGTGTTCAGGACCATGCCCAGCTTGCCGTGTGGGTGTTGGGATCCGAACTAAAGTCCTAGCAGTTGTAAACAAGTGCTCTTAACCACGGAGCCATCTCCCTTGCTCTTCCTTGACTTTCTTTTAATTTCTACTTATTTACCTGTTTTTTTTTTTAATTTTTCCTTGCTTTTCTTGTATGCCTGTATGTGTGTGAGGGCTTGTGTGAGCGTGTGGAGACCAGAAGTCAACCTCAGATGTCTTTACTTAGTCATTTCCCTTTATTTTGATTTTTTAGTTATTTAATTAAAATTTTCTTTTAATTATTTGTGTGTGGGGAGGGGCTTGTGTAGTGCACATGTGGAGTTCAGAGGACAGCTTACAGGTTCTTTCCTGGGTCCTGGGGATTGAACTCAGAGCCTTAGGTTTGGTGGCAAGCACCTCTTCCTTGCTGAGCCATCTTGCTGATCCTCCACCCTTTTATTTTATTTTTTTCTACTCTTACTGGCCTGGGCCTTACTAACTAACTTGGTTGCCCAGTGAGCACCAGGTACCCCTCAGCACTGATAGTTTTTTCCCAAGGGTAATATCTCTAGCTCTCCTTTTCTTTTCCTTTTAACATTTATTTACTTCTTATTTTTGTGTGTGTGTGCGCATGTGCTGTGGCGCATGTATGGAGGTCAGAGGACAATTTGGGTGGTCATTTCCTTTCACCATGTGGATGCTGGGATCCAATTTAGGGTACCAGACTTGGCTGCAAAGGCTTTTATCTGCTGAGCCATCTTGCCAGCTCCTCCTTTTACTTTTTTGTTGTTGTTGTTTTCTGAGACAGGGTTTCTCTGTTTAGCCCTGGCTGTCCTGGAACTCACTAGGTAGACCAGGCTGACCTTGAACTCACAGAGATACCTGCCTCTGCCTCCCAAGTGCTGGGATTAAAGGCTTGTTCCACCACCCAGCTTCATTTTACTTTTTATTTTGAGGCGGAATGTCATTAAGTATCCCAGGCAGGTCTTGAATTTGGGTCCTCCTGCTTCAACCTCCCAAGAAGCTGGGATGACAGGCCTGTGCCACCAGCACGCTTGGCCCTGGAGATTCTTTCCCAGCCTTTGGATGTGTGCTCCCCTGACATGCCTGGACAACATCCTGATATCCTTTCATGACTATGGTTTCTTGCTGACCTCTGCTGACCTCTGAGGTCCCATCAAACTTGCTGTCTCTGTTCCCATGCACACTGTAGGCTGTCTCCCAGCACTGGGCAGGTCCACAGCATGGCCGACTCTAGGGGGATCTGTGTGGTTCATTTGGTGAAATGCTTGCTAGCATGCACAGACCCTGCTTTCTATCCTCAACATTGCATAGACTAGATGCCGTGGCATGTGTTTGTCATCCCAGAATTCAGGTGGTGGAGGTAAGAGGATCAGGGTTCAAGGTCACGCTGTACAGCAAGTCCAAGGCCACTTGGGCTATGTGAGAACCTTTTCTAATTTCATTCTGTTGCTGTGACAAAATCGCTCTGACTGAGAGCAACTCGGGGAGGAGAGGGTTGATGTGGCTCACACTTCAGGTCACAGTCCATCACAGAGGGAAGTCAGAGCAGGAACTTAAGACAGAGAACCATGGAGGAACACTGCTTGCTGACTCATAGGTACCATGACCTGCGTAGTTTGGATCTGGATCCCTGACTAGGGAGGTCAAGAGAATGAAGAGGGGCAGTGACCCTAAAGAAGTGACAGAGACTTGGGTACATGTACAGAAAATCTGGGACTTTGGTCTATATAGTGAGTTTCAGGGAAGCCAGGGTTATGTAGTGAGAGCCTGTCTCAAAAACAAAACCATCCCATCCCCACCAGCATCCCCATGACCACCACCTCACTCTTTGGAGAGCTTTGCCACTCACATGGGGCTAAGGCATTGGAGTCTTTGATATGGCCTCGCAGGAGTCTACACTATGTATTTAGTCAGGACTCCTCTCACTCAGGGCTTCCTCTGCTCCCTAGTTAATAACATGACCCTACTGCCAGATATGCTCACAGGCTAATCTGATCCTCGGTCAAGGCTTTCAGGTGACTCTAGGCTGACTCAGTTTGGCAATTAAAGCTAACTAGGACAGAACCCCAGCCTTTACCCCCAAAAGGGACAAGTCTCTCTTCCAAGTCACAGCTAGTTTGCAGCTCTGTGCAGGAGGCTGCAAGCAGGACCACTGCTGGCCAAATATGGAGGGTGGCTGGTCTCTAAGTTCCCTAGGCTAAAAGCAGTAGAGGCTCTTGAGGCCTCAGCTGCCGTGGAGAGCTAACCCCTTCCTCTCCCAGCTTGCCAGGCTGCTGTGGCAGGGCGTCCATGGTCTCTTGTGTTGCAGGTCTCTGTGGACGGCATTGAAGCTAAGACAGAAGCTGCAGAAACCCACAGGCACCTTCACCAGGTACCACATCCTACCGCGTCCTAACCTCTCCTCTCCTGCAGGTGTACAGAGTGGCCACCTCTCTGAGCCATGCCCCTGCTGACCTTTGCAGGGCTAATGTGGGAACCCTTTCCCTGGAAAGTTGTATGTAGATGTCTGCCATGCTTCATGGGGCATCAGTGACAAACTAAAGTATGGTTTAGTCCAATTCCAGCTTGTGGAACCAAACAGAGCAGGAGTGTGTGTGGCCCCCAGATAGCTGTGTCATTGGAAAGTCTTACCCTAGCATGGATGACAGCTTCCTCACAGCTGCACAGCACCTCCATGCAATCAGGGCAGGACTACACACAGCAGGGCACCAGGTCAGGAGGGAAGTGACTGGAATGTCAGATGAGGAGCCAGTGACCACCCCACATCTCCATACACAGAAGTCAGCCATCCACAGTCCTGATTGCTGTTAGGTTCAGGGCATAGATCACTACAAAAAGTGTGTGTTTCAGGGGATAGATCTCTACAAAGGGGGATGTGTAAGCAGGTGGTGGCGGTACCTGCCTTCAATCCCAGCATTTGGGAGGCAGTCATGAGGATGACCTCAGTAAGTTTGAAGTCAGGCTAATCTACAAAAGAGAATTCCAAGACAGCCCTCAAAAAAAAAGTGTGTGTTCAGGGAATAGAACACTACAATACAAAAGGATGTGCACGTGGTATTGATGTGTGTGGCTCTGGGGATAGATCACAAACAATTTAAGGGTGTGTGGTGAAAGAGCATTGCTTTAGCCTCTGGGTGGAAGTAGTGTCTTTTCCAGGTAGGGGAACAGGCTTGCTAGAATGAGGACTCCAGGCTGAGCCTTCATGGCTGCATCCCACAGCAGGGTGGGGAGGGGGGTTGATATGAAGTTGAGGACAATGGCCACAGCCCCTACACTCCATGCCCAGGGATCCTGGAAAGCAGGTGTGGAATTGAGCCTGTGGGTCACTCTGTGCTTGCTCCTTTCTGGGGGCTAGGGGAAGGGCGGGCAATGAGTGACTCCCTTCCCCTTCTCTCCCACAGCGAGCTGCCCAGGAGCAAGCGGAGGGCCATGGAGGCAAAGATGTGGTCAGAGGTTTTAACTCTACTCAGCAACCTGGCTGACCTGGCCAACGCTGTGCACTGGCTGCCCCCAGGTGTCTTGTGGGCTGGCCGCTTCCCTCCTTGGCTGGTGGGCCTCCTGGGCACTATCTCCTCCCTCCTCAGCATGTATCAGGCTGCCAGAGCTAGCAACATAGCTGAGGCAGACAGCTCTTGATGAGGCCCTGGAGTGGCAGGTGGAGGACACGGTGGGGCTCAACAGAGGACACAGATTCCCAGAGTGGGAACCACTGGCCAGGGGTGCATCCATAATCGTGTACCCCAGTAACTGTCCCTGTGTGGGAAGGAAAAGGGCTGATAGATCCCAGGTCCCAGTTAGGGCATCATGGGAAATCTGTTCCTTTGGGAAGTGGGGGGGGGGGCACATGAGGAGGACCCCAGGACTCTCAGAGTCAAAGCCAGGCTTGCAAAGTCCCAGGAGTACTCTGCTAGAACCCCCCACTTGCTGGCTTACCTGAGGGTGAGTGGGAGACATGCCATGCCTTGGGTCGGGCACTGGGGAACCTGGAACACTGGAATGCCTATTAAATAACTTGGTACGGGGCCAGTCTGTACGTGAGGTGATTAGAGCAGTCACATGGTACGGTTGGTTATACAGGTGCATGGAGCAGTAAGTGGGAAACGGCTGTCTCTATTCCTCCCTTGGGGGCTCCCTCAGCCTCTCAGTATCTGACTACCTCTGCCACTGAGCCGGGCCTGGGAGAATGTTCTCCACTTCCTGCAGTCCTGGGAGGAAAACTGTAGGTTGCTGCTTCCAGGAAGGCCACACCTAAATGAGAACAATCATGCCAATATCAAGGGGCCACGGAGCTCTAAGCTGGGGACAGGCCGTGCTTGCTGGCCTCTGAAGACGTGGATTTGTGTTCTGTATCAGAGAGACTATAGTAGGTAGGTTTTTTTTTTTTAAATCAGTTTAAGTTTTTATTACATTTTAGTGTATGTGTCACCGTTTCCACCATGTGAGGCCTGGGGATCGGCTCGGTGGAAGCACCTTTACCCACGGGGCCATCTCATCTGATCCCGGGTATGATTTTTAATCCGAAAGCCAAAAATGATGTTTGGGAAGCACTGGGCCCAGCCTGGTAGACTAGATACCACAGCCTTTGAACTTTACATGATACTAATCTTTTGTGTGTGTGTTTTCAGACAGCCCTGCTACATAGGCCAGGTTGCTTCCCTGACCCTCCCAATTTTTGGTACTAGGGATGATGAGCCAAATATTCTACTGTCGAGATACAATGATCCCAGCCCCCACCCTTTTGGTGTTGGCCAGAAGTCCAAGAAATTTTGGTTTTACAGATAGGTGTTCGTGAGCCACTGGTGTGCTGGCAGCACTTGGGATAGTGTGGCACAAGAGTGAACCCAGCCAAGCACCCCAGCCTCTCACCTGTGGAGCACCTGTAGGCCAGCATCAGGCTCCTGACCCTGGGGTGGTCGCAGCTGCTCCGCTCTCAAGGACATCATATTGGTGTCCTGTTATCTGTGCCCCACCTGAAGGTGAGCCCATGCCCTCACCTAGTCCGGGTACCAGGAGGACAGAGTTTGATCTGAGGCCCAAGCCTGGGGTGGGAAGGCCCTTGACATTAACTACATATGGTGCAGACATAGAGCAAAAGGACAGACACTTCCAGAAAGGGCTCACCTGGGCTGTCCAGTGGTTCTGGATGGAGATGGACCTAAAATCTCGCATGTACTAGCCAAGTCCTGCACCCCCGAGCTCCAGCTCCCACCATTGCTTATTTATTCTGTGCTTGAGACAGGTTTCATTTGAGCCAGGTCACCTTGAATTTACTGTGTAGTCGAGGATGCTTGAAACTTATTTTTATCTTTTTTTTTGAGACAGGGGTTACTATGTAGCCTTGGCTGGCCTCATACTCACAGAGGTCTTCCTGCTTTGACCTACTGAGTGCTGGCATTGCATTAAAAGTGTGCTCCACCATCCATAACCAGTTAAACTTCTAGTTTTCAAAAAAAGACTTCTTGTATATGTGCCCCAGTATATGTGTGCCAATGCATGCCTGATGCCCATGGATCACCATAAAACTGGAGTTACAAATGGTTTGGAGCCACCATGGGAACCAAATCCAGGCCCGAAGAGCAATCAGTGCTCTTAAACACTGAGCCATCTCTCCAGCTCCAAGCCCTTAAACAAACAGAAAAGTACATGTGTGGAGAGGTCAGAGGATAACCTCGGGTTCCAGCCACTTGCCCACTGCTGTGTACATTAGGCTAGCTTGCCAGTACATTTCCAGGGATTTCTCATTTCTGCTTTCTAGCCTAGGATAGTGTTGGGATTACAGAGATATGCTTCTGTATCAAACTTTTGACTCGGAGTCAGGCCCTCACACTTGTCTGGACCACTAGGCCATCTCCCCAGCCCCACCCCAAACTTCTGGTCCTTTATATCCACCCCCTGAGTGCTGAGATTACAAGTGTGCAATACCATGTCAACCTGGAGACAGAATTTAGGACTTCATGTATGCAAGGTAAGCACTCTATCAACTGAACCACATCCACATGTCAACTCCCGCAATATCCGCCCCCTTTTGGACATTCATGTTCTCTGTCGCCAAAATCTCAGCAGGAGACAGCTCCCTCCTCCCCCTCCCAACCCCAAAGAAGGTCTGCTTCAACCTGAGGTCCTTTGGATGCTTTTATTGCTAGAATCTGGTCATAAGTTCTAGGGTGATCCCAGAATACCCTGTGGCTAGGATGCTCTGCTATCACTGTGGAAATAATCACAGGGTAGATGAAGATCATGGTCACAATTGACAAGGGATGCCACTCAGTCTCAGAGTTGGGAATGCTGCTGGCTCACCAGCTTTACAAATGAGACCAACTGAGGAGGAGCCCACGGCTGCTGGTGACAGATACACTGATCCACTCCCCTGCGGTGTGCAGAACACAGTGAGATAACACCTGGCCACCTGGCAGGGATGTGCAAATCCTACCCAGGGCCAAGGGGAAATCATCTGAACTTCTAGTCCAAAACATCATAGTGTCTGGGGTGGGATCAGGGCATATGAACTGATGGTGAGCCCACGCAACTCAGGTGGGGTCCTGGAATGTTCTCTTCAGAGAGTGGGAGCTTAAAGGTCAGCTTTCCTAAAGTGCTCTGATATCTCAGTACAAAAAAACACGCACAAAAAAAAAAAAAAAACCCACAAAACACTGATTAGCAACATGGCACGGATGAGGTCTGGTAAATGGAGACACACTCTGGATACAAGACAGAGACGGACAAGGGGGCCCCACACCACTCCTGGAGCGCTGAAGTCATTAGACACCACCACTTTCAGCACCCTATTGTCCACCAGGGTCACCACACCCAGTCACCTCCTGATCCTATGGGTGCCCAGCCCTGGGGAGAAGACCAGACCAGACCAGCTGCTGACCAGCTCCTGCCTCTCTGGCAGGACACTGGAAAATTAGGGGAAATCCGCTCATCTCACAGGGACCAAACACTGTCTGGGGTATGTGTTGCTCTGCTGAACCCAGGGTTCTGTGTCTCAGATGGGTGGGAATGAGGACATGCCAGGTGTTCCTCCAGAGGTAGAACTGGGAAAACCCCCAACTACTACAAGGAGTGACAGTTGGTAGCCCTCTTCAGACTGATTTGTGAACCCACAGACCCATGGGCTGCCCAAACCTCCCCAATCATGTGGCCCTCTGCCATTGCCCAGTTCACTTACTGATCAAGTCTCTCTGTGGCCAGCATCAACTGCTGCTTTGGAAAGGGCGATTCACTGGACTCTGGGTGATTCTAGTGCCTTCTGGTGCCTAATGACAGCTCAACCCAGAGATTTCTGGGTGTTGTGGAACCTGCCTCTGGAGCCAGTGTCGTCTTAGACCCACCTGTTCTTTTCTCCTGGCCTTCCCACCTTTGTGCTGCCTACCTCTGGTTTAGAACAGCTCTGTGGTTTAGCTGGAGTTCGACCTTCAATTTAAAAGAACTTTGTTTGCACATGCATATATAAAAAGGTTTAAGAGGCTATCCAGGCTTTACCACTAATTCTACAGAGAGCTGTGAGACCCAAGACACCAACAGGTGAGCAAGTGCCTGGTGTGTGCTCAGGCAGGGGAAGGGGATGGCCAGACAGTAACAGTCACCCATGGGGTCCCCAGAGACAAAGGGTTATCAGGACAGAAAAGGGTCTGCTCTTGGGGCCATGGCCCCCTCAGAAGAAGATGACATCTTCCTTGCCAGCTTCATCTTTGGCGGTGAGTGGTGTGGTTGGCAGTGAGGAAGCTGGGGATGCAGGTGGCAGAGGCATGCCTCCAGACTTGAAGACCTCAGGGGGTGTGGCTGCTGGGGCCGGGCTTGGGACTGGGCTTGGGGCTGGGAAGCAGGGATCTGCAAGAGAGATGGGGGCATACTGGTGTCAGAAGCCGCCACAATTAGTGGGTGGCCCTAATGTCCAGTGGCCGGGCTCACCTGGGGCAGGTGCAGATCCATGGGGGGTAGTCAGGATGGGACTCAGTGACCGGCGGTTTCGTGACGAATTGTCATCCTTGCTTATTAACTTGTTGAGAAGCAGCTGCTGCTTCAGGTCGAAGGATGCTGGAAGAGGGAAGATGCTTGACTTGGTCATCTGGGTGGCAAGTGGGCCTCCCCTACCTTTCACTTCCTCTGGGGCAGCCAGATAAGCACTTGAAAGGTGGCACAGAGTCACTCAGTGTTGGGATGGGAGGAGGGTGTGGCTCCCAAGCAAACATCCTTTCCCCATGATCATTAGGACAGGGACTCTGTTTATGGGAAAGGTCATGACTCCCTATGTCAACTGAATAGGGAGTCTCTATGGGGAGGGACAAAGATGCTGGGTACAGCCCCTAGTGCCTGACCTCTGCCCCAGATGGGAAGTAAATGGGCATGATGATTAGTTTTGTCAACAACACAACTTGGGACAAAGGTCTTGGTGAAGGATTGCCTACATCAGGCTGACTGGTGGGCATATCTGTGAGGGACTGTCTTGTTTGCCTTAATCAGTGTGGACAACCCAGCCCGAAAGTGGGCTCCACCATTCCTTAGATTTAGGCCCTGGTCTGGATAATTGAGAAAGATGGCTGGGCACTAGTCAAACACGCCTTCATTTTCTGTGTGCCTGACTGTGGATGTTACTTGGGCTGTCTCAAGCTCTTGCCGCCTTGACTCCCCCCTGACCTGGACCTGTGAGCTAAAATAAATCACTTCTCTAAGGGGCTTTTTGTCAGGGTGTTTTTGTCATAGCAACAGACACGCAAGTGGAACCACGGACACTGCTTTCTTGCCATGCTACTTGCCCGTGCTGGTGCTTGGCTGGCTGTCTCCCTGCCCGAGGTCTGTCATTTCAGTTCCGCTGCTGAGACGGAGAACTCCAGTGGGAGGGGCGTGCTGCCTCTCTGGAGGGCACAGGGAACCCGATCTGAGCTCCACAGTGGACCTTCTACAGGGGTCCGTGAACTTTGGGGGTGGGGTGTAACTCACCTGAGCTTTCCAAACGCTGGGAACCCCTGCTCTTGCTGCTCTTATCTTTGCCACCCTTGGTGGAGGCAGCCAGCTTGGTGGGGATCTGCTGCTGCACAGCTGTCTGCCTCTGAATCTGGTTGGTGGCACTGAGCAGCTGGATGGGCACATCACTCTTGGCTGACCGGCTCTCAGCAGTGGTACTATTCCAGCGGGCCACCTCAGGTCGCTCTATGTACTCAGGTCCTGTGCCAGACAGCAGCATGCTCCCTTGGGTCCCTGGTGCTTTGGCTAGGGCTAAGCGCCCCTCTAGTCCATCCCCATTGAAACTGGGAGGGTGGCTTGTGGGTTGGGCCTGAAAGTAATAGAAGACACAGCCTATCATTGCTGAGCCTGCTGGTGATTGTTAACCCCACAAAAGGCTTCCCAGTCCTTTGGTGGCTATGGACTGGGGAGGACCAAACACAACTGCTAAGTGCTCGGAGATAAATAGGTGTTGCCTACCCAGCTGGGTCCAGTTCACAGCTGGGAAGGTGTATTCTGCATTCTGCAGAGCACTGCTTCAGTCTACAGTGCTGCTGGTGATTTACAATTCGCGGAACACACCAGTATATGGATATCCATGGTCACACTGGGCCATAGACGTGCGTGCTCTCTCTCATGCACAAATATGGCCACACAATCTGATCTGGATTACTCACAGGGTCTGTCTATGTAGCCCTGGCTGTCCTAGAACTCTATGTAGACCAGGTTGGCCTCGAACCCCCAGAGATCCATCTCTGCCTCCTGATTGCTGGGGTTAAAAGCATGTGCTTCTTTTAACAGCAGCTCCCACATCCCCCAGGGTCTCACATAGCCTAAGTGGCTTTGAACTTGTTATGTAGCCAAGGATGATCTAATCCTTCTGCCTCCACCCCCTGAATGTTAGGCTGATAGGCCTGTGCCACTATAGTTTTTTTTTTTTTTTTTTGAGACAGGGTTTCTTTGTGTATCAAGTGGCTGTGCTGGAACTCACTTAGACCAGACTGGCCTTGAACTCAGAGAAGATCCTGGGATTAAAGGTGTGTACCACCACCAGGCAGTATTTTTTTTTTTTTTTTTTAATGCAATGCTGGGGTTGGAACCAGGGACTTTGTGCAAGCTAGTTAAGCACTAAACCAAGTCACATTTCCAATTTAGCAGTTTGGCCACACAGTCTCACCCACCTCTGCCAACACCTCTGGGGGTAGTGCCCCAGGTACGGTGTTCTGCTTCTTGAACCTGCGCAGCAGCTCCAGGCGCTCACGTTCACGGTCCACTGCGCGCTGGGCCTCGCGTAGACGCTCCAGGTCGTGCTGGTAGGCTTGGCGCTGCTGTTCCAGCTCCATGCGCTCCTGGTCCAGTTGCTGGCGGAGCTGGCGTGCCTCGTCCTCCCTCTCCTGCAGTCGCGCATGTTCCCGCTCCCACCGCTGCTGCTCCTGGCGCAGCTGGCTCTGCAGCTTTTCAACACTAGCACGCTCCTCACGCTGCTTCTCGAAGTTGCGCTGCCGCTCTTGCTCTAGCAGCAGGTTCCCGCGTGTTGATTGCAGTCGGAACTGCTTCTCACGCTCCTGGATGGCCACTCGCTGCATCTCCACATAGCTGTCCTGTTGAGCGATAACTGCCTAGGAACAGGGATAGGGATGGGGCTGATGAGAGCCATGTTCTTGGTTAGACCCAGCGGGAGCAGCCAGTCCCCTCCCTGATGCTGCCGGTACCTGGAGACTAAGAAGAAGCTGCGACAGTGTCTGGACCCGGTGGACCAGCTGCAGAGAGAAAGCCAAATTGGTCTACCTGATGAAGGTACACAGGATATGTGGGCATGCCGTCCCTGGGGGAGGTGGACCAGGGGTGGTACCTCTGACTCCAGGACAATGGGCAGACATGAGCTGCTCTCTGTGCTAGGCATCTCCACCTGTGAAGAAGAGGATGATAGTAGCAAATGCAATTAAATCTAAACCACCACGGCTCACTATGTGAGTAGACATATTCTGGGCTTGGGAAAAAGAAAAGGATCCAGGCCTGAGCTATGACTGTGTGTGGGGGTACAAGTGCTTTGGCCATCTGATGTACGTCCATTCAAGAGTCTGGAGAATGAAAATGGGATGCCTGGGAGGTGGGGAGGTGGCTGATGTCCAGCTCTACAGTTAGGGTAGGCTTGGAGGCTTGGAAGTCGAGCTTATGTGGCCATGCCAGACACAGGGTCCTGTTCAAGCCTCAGATACAGATAGGGGCAGGTGGCCTTAGCTTCTGGAAACCTCAGCAACAATGCGCAGGTATTAGTTGTGCCGAATAGGGAGGGAAGAGCCTGTGAAAGGTCAGGAATGTGGGCACATGTTACCACACACTCTGGATAGCTTATGGTACCAATGTGAGGTTTTGGGCTTGCTGAAGTCAAGCCCATTCTCTCCTCTGCCTCCCTCCCGAGTCACTGCCAGCCATTCCTAAGGGTCTGCAAGATTAATTTTGAAGGCTGCCATGTTAGTGGTGGTTATGCTGACTTGGACTGTCTGAACCCAGGTAATCAACGTTACCATGAGTCACTTACCGCCTGTGGTGATTCCTCACAGCCACAGGGGGTGTTGCCGTCACAGGATCTGGAATCTGGGATGCTAGCAGGCCCCTGCCAGTCTTGGGGCCCGGGGTCGTTGTTGCACATCTTCTTTTTAAAGCTGCCATCTGGAGACCCCAAATTGATCACAAGAGGATGCTATGAATCCCACAGGGTCTGGGCTCTCCTCCTCTTCACCCAAACCCTACCACGTAATAAATACATGCTAGGGTGCTCCCGGAGGCCTGCTGCAGGGCCCTGGCTTTGTAGTACAGAGCCCACAACACCCAGAGGATCGAGGACTGTTTTCAGGAATTATACCCCCAATGCTGGAAATAGCTCAGCTGTTAAAAGTTAAGGCTCAAAACTAAAAACTCAAGAAGTCACACTGTACAGAGCACTGGACCTGCCACTCATGAGCTTCCCGAGGTACAGCCTCAGACGTAGGTAACATACTTACTCTTGCTGGGGCTGCCCACATTGTCATAGCCCCCGAAGGTCTCAGCCCTCCGAGGCAGGCCTGCAGAGACACCTCCCTCCTCCACTTGGCCACTGGTGCTGCCTAGCCGCCGGCAAATCAGGCTTTGGATGCCCTCAACTGTGAAGGAGAGGTAGGGGACATGAGTTAACAGGTGGTGGGGGTTATGCCAGGGGCGGCAGGGAGCCTAGACCTGAGCCAGAAGCAAGCGTGGCAGTTGAGTACTGCGATGATAGTTCACTATTACTTTGGCTTTGGCAGTGCTGGGGACAGAGCCCAGTGTTAGGCAAGCACTCTAATAATGGAGCCAAATTCTGAGCCATCATCCTCAGTGTCTAAGGGAGAAGCTAAGGAAATTGGGAAGCCATTGGGTTTGAAAACAACCTATCTTAGAGACAGGCTCCATAAGATTCAGGAAGTTCTGAAAGGAGACATGATAAGACTTAGGAAGTCAACAATGCACAAACCTCAGGAAGTCCCTGAAACTTACTGGAAGTAATATAAATAGAAAGGACTGCTGGGGAAAAGAGACTCTCCCAACCAGTTCAGCCAACTTTGCCTGCAAGTCATGAAGAGAGCTCCAGGGTCCCAGTTTTCATTAATTGTCATCTAGGCTGGGGTGGCTTTCAGTGATGCAACTGCCTTTAAGTTGTAAGTAATCCCTCACCACTGCTTGTAAGTGATCTCTACAAACTTACTGGTTTACCAAGTTGGACTGGTGTTATTGTTACTTCAGTCTGTCATTAGTTCCCTGTCTAGGGTGAAGATGTATACGTTCATGTCTCCTCAAAAAAAAAAGTGTCACACAACATATAGACAGGGGTCATATGGGCTCGGTGACTTTTCTCTCCAGTTCCTCAGGGTGCTACTGAAATCTAGGCCCCAAGCCAGGCCTAGGGATGTGATGCACCAGTCCCTACCTAGGCTTAGCAGCAAACACATAAAGGGAGAGCTGAACAGGAGGGCTGCCCATGGGGTAAGGGTGGTCTACAAACCCTTCAATGACCCTCTACCATTCAAAGTCTCTAGCCAGGTGAAGAGGCAGGGAGAACATTCCCAACCCATGTACCAGATTTGTGTCACTGGAGGCCAGAAACAATGGCCTCAGGAGACGGAGGTGGAAGGGCAGTGTGGGTGTGGCTGGAGGGTCATGGCTAAGCTGTGCAGGCAAGGGGTTGAGTGGTCTGACTTGCTGATGGAAGAGAACCACTACATTGGCTGCCTTCCTGGACATCATGGGGCCCTGGTGGCTGCAATGGCTCTGTTAGGAGCTCCTGTATCGCTGAAGGTTCCCCTTACCAGCCTTGAGGCTGGCAGAGGGGTCTCTGCACGGTCAGGGTAGAATGTGTATGGAGACAGCAGGTTATATGTATCCAGTGGTTTAATGGTTGTTAATGCCTGGCAGCCTGCTGGAGCTTGAGTTGGAGTTCTGGCCCAAGTCAAGGGTGTGTTTCCGAACTCCGTAAGTCCCTCAAAATGTATATACATTTTCCTGAGAATATTATTGGGGACTGTCCCAGAAAAGAAGGATCTGTATCAGGGAACTGGATTTTACTCAGCAAATTTAATTACATTTTATTTCTTGTGTGTACGAATGCACACATGTGGCGGTCAGAGGACAACTTGCAGGAGTTGATTCTGTCCTTCTCTCACGTGGATGTCTAGGATTGAACTCAGGCTGTCAGACATGGAGGTTAGCACTCTTACCTGATGGCCATTTCTTAGGCCCAGGCTTTATTTTTTCCCCTGAGGACAAGTCTTTCATGCCTCTCAGATGAACTTCAGATTCATTAAGGAGCGAAGGATGACCTTGAACTTTTGGTCCCCCTGCCTCAGTCTCCCAAGTGCTGGGATTCCAGGGCTTCACACATGCTAGACAAGCACCCTACCAACAGAGCCACAGCCCTAGACTTCTGGGGTTAACCAGGTCACCCAGGGAGTGTTTGTTGATTGGTAAAGAAAGCACATAAAGGATTGGGGTGTAGCTTGGTTGTAGAGTTCTTGCACATGCTGGGCTCCCCGAATCACAAGAAAGCAAAATGACAGTGGTCCCAGGTAAGGTCAGCCACACAGAGTCCTGGGCCTGGCTTTGGACCCCCATGCAGCTCACCCTTACAATATCATAACATACCATAATGGGATGATTGACTTACTCTCGCTCATGGCTAATCTGAGAATCTGCTCCCCCCGTAGGGTCTCAGAGGGGTCCCCGCCTCCTCGGAAGAGGCCTCGGCACTGGGCTGACTCATCCAGCCCACTCAGCTCTGCCATCTCCAGGTAGATCTGCTGCTTCTCCTGAAGGCTCTGTGCGATCAGCTGGTCTTTCAGGCTCAGTCGTTCTATAGAAAACCCAGAGGTGGTGGTCAGCCCCAGAGACCTGCTCTTGGAGCCAGACTGTGAGGGTGGGGTGCCCAACTGACCTGTAACTTCAAAGGCGCACCCCCTATCTGCCCTCTAACACCGACTAGTATGGTCCTGTCCTCTCAGCTCCTCCTCCCATCCCCACTGTGAACACCAAATGGCAGGTAAGTGTGGACAGGCAGGAGTCTGGAACAGAAGCCTTGAAAGACAATATACGTTTTAATGTAAAAATTTTACATGACATCTATTTATTTGTGTATATGCGTGGGGACACAATGTGTGGAGGTCAGAGGATAACTTGCAGGAGTTGAGTTGCTTCATTCCGGGGAATCTGGGTATTGAACTTGGGCCATCAGGTTTGGCAGCCAAGTGTCTACTCACTAAGCCATCTTGCCAGCCCAGGCTTTGTTTTTTTTTAAATATTTATTTATTTATTATGTATACAATATTCTGTCTGTGTGCATGTAAAGAGGGCACCAGACCTCTTTACAGATGGTTGTGAGCCACCATGTGGTTGCCGGGAATTGAACTCAGGACCTCTGGAAGAGCAGGCAGTGCTCTTAACCACTGAGCCATCTCTCCAGCCCTGTTTTGTTTTTAAGATTTATTTGCTGGACGTGGTGGTACATGCCTTTAATCCTAGCACTTGGGAGGCAGATTCAGGAGGATATATGATCTACATAGTGAGTTCCAGGGCAGCCAGGACTACTGAAAGACCCTGTCTCAAACCCCCTCCCCCATATTTATTCATGTATGAGTATACATATATGCATTTGGGTGTGACATCTGTGTGCATGCATGGAGACCAGAAGATGACATCAGGTGTCCTTCTCTGTCACTCTGTGTACTAATTGGAGGAGAATCTCTCCTCAAAGCTGGGGCTCTATGTCTGTAAGCCATAGATTGCAATCCTGGCAATCCCCTTGTCTTTGCACTTCTCAGACCTCGGGTTACAGGTGTGTATGCAAGACATCTGGTCTATTATGTGGGGACTTGGTCTGAACGCTGGCCCACATGGTTGTGCAGCAAGCGTTCTTAATTGCTGAGCCGTCTCTCCAGCCCCTGGTTTTGTTTGTTTGTTTTTTGGTCTTTTGAGACAGGGCTTCTCTGTGTAGCGTCAGCTGTCCTGGAACTTGCTTTCTAGACCAGGCCTGCCTCTGCCTCCCTAGTGCTGGGATTAAAGGCAGGCACCACCATCATCTGTTTTGTTTGTTTTTTGAGACAGGATTTTACTCTTCTGCAGGCTGGAGATCCCCTTGCCTTGGCCACCCAAGTACATGGATTATAGGTGTGAGTGTGAACTACCACACCTAGCTTAAAATTTTTTTAAAAATATTTATTTATTTATTATATATACAACATTCTGTCTGTGTGTATGCCTGCAGGCCAGAAGAGGGCACCAGACCTCATTACAGATGGTTGTGAGTCACCATGTGGTTGCTGGGAACTGAACTTAGGACCTTTGGAAGAGCAGGCAATGCTCTTAACCTCTGAGCCATCTCTCCAGCCCCCTTAAAAAAATTTTTAAAAATGTTAAATTCTTAAAATTTTATGTTAGAAAACTGAGGGGTTGTTTTAAACACTATTTAAACATTATTCCCTTATTTGTATATTACATGGCAAGCATGCCATGGATTGCATGTGGTAGTCAGAGGACCACTTTGAGCTGTTGGTTCTATTATGTCAGTTCCAGGGACTGAAACTGGGTTGTCAGATGTGGTAACAAACTACTGTTACCTGCTGAGCCATCCTGTCAGCCCAGAAAACAGGGTTGTTATTAATTAATTTCTTGTTTTTAGACATCATCTTGTTATATACTCTTGGTTCACCTGGTAATAGCTGAATGATGCAGGCTGGCTTTGAATTCCCATCAATCCTCTCACCTCAGCCTCCAAGTTTATCAATCTTGGGGCTAGTGACATGGCTCAGTGGTTCAGAACATTTGACATTGGTTGTTTTTGCAGAGGACCCAGATTTGATTCCTGGCATCCACAGGGTGGCTCACAACTGCCTTTAACTTCCTCTTCTGGCTTCTGCATGCATTGCATGCATGTAGTGCACAGACATGCATGCAGGCAAAATGCACACTGCCCATACACATAAAATTCTTCTGAGTGCTGTACTAAAGGTGTGCAGCCACCATGTCTGGCTCCATTTACTTATTTTTTATTGTGATGTTTTATTTTTTAATCCTATCTATCTATCTATCTATCTATCTATCTATCTATCTATCTATCTATCTATGTATCTATCTATCTATCTTTGAGGCAATCTTTAGCTCTGGCTAGATTTGCTCACCACATAGCTGAAGATGACCTTGAACTCCTGACACTTATCCCTGTGTTTGTGGTGCTGGGGTTGGAACCCCTGGGCCTCATGCAAGCTAGTCAAGCACTCTACCTACTGAACCATCTCCCTGGCCATGAACTGAACTCTTGAAATGGGTGACATTGTACATTAGTCCTCAATGAGGAGGCATAAACTTGATGTGGGACCATGGGTTACAGCTCACAGTGCTGACCCCTCTTACCTTGAAAGTCCCGGAGTCTCAGGGTGAAGGCTTCACTCATCCTTCTCTCCTCAGGCTCGATGGAGGAGCCCTCCTCCTTATCTGGACAGCTGCAGGCAAAGGGGACAGCTGCCGTCAATGTCACATGGTCCATGTTCTGATAGCAGCACCACAGAGCATCCCTTTTCTCTCTTCCTTATGCTGGGGGGATGGCTTGGGGGATAATGAAGCCCCAGATCTACAAGAGACCCTGCCTCAGCAGAATAGGTAGAGGGAGAGAAAACATCCAACACCCACTTTTGGCGTGTCTGTGCCTGAATTCAGTCCTCAGGACTCACATAATAGAAGAGAATAACTAACCCCAAAAGTTGTCCTCTGACCTTTGCATGCATGCCATGGCTCACTTTCTCTCCAATAAAGAAATGTAATTATGAAAAGATTACTGAGCCAGGCCGGGCAGTGGTGGCACATGCCTTTAATCCCAGCACTCAGGAGGCAGAGGCAGGCAGATCTCTGTGAGTTTGATGCCAGCCAGGTCTACAAGAGCTTGTTCTAGGATAGGCTCCAAAGCTACAGAGAAACCTGGTCTCGAAGAAAACTAAAAAAAGATTACTGAACCAGGGCCTGTATTAGTTATGAAACAGCTCTTCCACTGACCTATGTCTCCCTGTGCACTGCTGGGTTTTGTTGTTATTTGGTTTTCATGACAGGGTTTCTCTGGGTAGTCCTGGCTGTCCTGGAACTCCCTTTGTAGATCAGGCTAGCCTCAAGCTCAGAGATCCACCTGAGTGCTGCGATAAAGGTGTAATCACCACCACCTATTTGTTTTTTTAAACAAACAAACAACAACAACAAACAACGAACAAGGCATCACGCATCCCAGGCTAGACCCAGACTACTCTGGCCAAGGACAACCTTGATTTTCTGATCTTCCTGTCTCTACTACAGCAAGTGCTGGGATTACAGGCATGCACTGTCACAACCAGCTTATATGGTGCTGGGGCTTGGACTGAGAGCTTTGTGCATGCTGGGTAAGCATGTACACTACTTTTGTGAGGAGCTTAGCTTGGAGGACGAGGAGGAAGAGTCAATACACAACAGCTCTCAAAGGGTCAGGGTTTAACCAGGAGAACTTCTGATCCTCCTGCCTTAGGTTCCTAATGTGGGGGGTACAGGTACACACCACCAAATTCTACTTCTTGCACAAATTTTTAAAAACTGTGATACATTTAATTTATATGTATGTGTGTGCACATGCCATGTTATGTGCTCGTAATGGGGGCCAGAAAAAAGCATCGGATCCCCTGAACTAGAATTATAGGCAGTTGTGAGCAGCCACACTATGTGGGTGCTAGTAACTTAATTCAGGTCCTCTGCAAAAGCAGTAAGCATTAACTGAGCCATTTCTCAAGCTCCTCATGTACAGCTGTGACATGGAGGAGGTGGTCAGTACCCAGCTGTGGATGACTGTCAGACACTGGGAGCTGAAGCTTCTAAGCATGGTGTGAATAAGGAGCAGGAGGCTGGCTATAGATGGAGGCTGGACTAATCTCCATGCCCACCTGTCAGCCAGATTCTGGTTCAGGCAGGGGGAAGAGATAAGGCACTGGACTGGGATCTGCAGGGCGCTCAGTCTGAGAAATAAAGAGGATATTATAACCTGCTCCAACAAGGCTGGCCTCAAACTGTTTATCTGAGTGGCCCACAATAAAGGTCCAATTTGGAACTGCCTGGTCCCTTGCACACCTTATACAGAAATATCCAGGCCTTTTCAGCACTGTGGCAGGTTGGCCATTATTAGAAGGAGCAGTTCA
Organism: Alexandromys fortis; assembly: GCF_014885135.2. Classification (NCBI taxonomy): domain Eukaryota; kingdom Metazoa; phylum Chordata; class Mammalia; order Rodentia; family Cricetidae; genus Alexandromys; species Alexandromys fortis. Next base: position 394,276 of record NW_026068156.1, on the reverse strand, counting down.
TTGTGAGACATGATTTCCTCATGGGACTGGGTGGCTCAGTTGGTAGGGTGCTCACTTACACTCATGACTCTGGGTTTCACCCCTGGCACTGTATAAACTGGGTACAGTGGTGCCTACCTTTCATCCCAAAACCTGGGAGGTAAAGACAGGAAGATTAAGAAGGCTCATCTTGGGCTACACAGTGAGCTGGATGCCAGCCTGGGCTACATGAGATTGTTTCTCAGAAATCAACCAACCAATGAAGGGATCTGTCTGGGAGGTCAAAGTCAGATGAGAATAGCTTCTCAATCCCGAGAGCATGACTGGGCAGGAAAAGCCTGCCTGAGGAGGCAGAAGACCCCGGGCTCACCTCTCCACGGCTCTGCGGATGTGAGCCATCCAGGTGTTCCTGTCTTCTTTGGAATTGGTATAGATCTCATACATCTCTGGTCCTTGCATGGAGGCACTGATCAGAAACATGGCCTTCTCCTCGTTGGCCACTTCTCTCACAATTAGCTTTTGCAGAGAGATGATGGGCGGCTTTGAGTCCTGCAGGGGGAAGGTGATGGAAACGTAACTGTTGTCCTGCTATAGTCAAACAGCACGAGAACCCTGCCCCACTCCCAGTGTATACATGCATTTTCACGGAAGGCAGATGAATCTTGGCTGTTGTTCCTCAGGTGCGTGGTTTCTCAGTGTCCTGAGGTTCACCAAGTAGGTCAGGCAGGTAAGCCAGTGAGCCCCTGGGATCTGTCTCCCCAGCACAGGGCACGAGTGTGTGCCACCACACCCTACTTTTTCATGTGGGCTCTAGGGAGTGAGCTCAGGTCTTCAAGTACGAAAGAGTCATGCCAGCACAAAGCAGGAACGTTTTACTAACTGGAGACCATTTAATCGATATCCTAGTATTCTTTTTTTTGCCCTTTGAGGGCTTGAACTCATTGTGAAACCCGGCTGGCTTCAAGTTGACAGAGGCCCTGTCTCAGCTTCCAAGTGTTGGGACTTCAGGTGTGCACCACCATACCTGGCATAGGGCATAGTTCTTTTCTGTTATTAATTTTTTTTTAGCATTTTATATGAGTGAGAGGTACACCTGTGGAGGTCAGAGGACAACTTGTGGGAGCTGGCTCTCTCCTTCCACCATGAGGGTTCTGGGTATTGAACTCGGGTTATGAAGCCTTGCAGCAGCATCTTTACCCATGGAGCCACCTGCTGACCTCAAAAGGCACATCAAGTAGCGTTCTGAGTTAAATTACCTAGACCCTCTTATATATTGAGGTTCTAAGCCCAAGCACCTTAGAACGTGATGGTGTGCAGTGACAGGATCTTTAAAGATAAAGTCATGTTAAACAAGACTTGTCTTTCCAGTGGTCCAAACCAATAGAACTGGTATCCTTATAGGACTGTAAGACTGGGCCAGCCACAGGTCTGTCACCCCAACACTTAAGATGTGGAGGTAGGAAGTTCAGAAGATCAAGGCCAGCCTCAGCTAAACAGTGAGCTCCAGGCCAACCTGGGCTATATTATATAAGGCCCTGAATTTACAAACCCTCAGATGACAGGTGTATGCAATTAAGCCAGATTGGATGATTTTTCTTTTTGTGTGTGTGTGCTTTCCTGTCTAAGAACTCCTGAACATATTAACACTGGGTGCTGCGGTTGACTTGTCCCTGCATTTCTGGGGACTAAGACAGGCTACTTTACGTCTCACCTGGGATACACAGAGATCCATCTGAGATATTGTACAGGAGGCAGGAGGACGAGCGGGTCTAGGAAGATGATGGTGCTTGCGTGTTTCCTGGTTCAAGTCTACTAATGCCCCAAAGTCTTCTGAGAGTGCGGGTGGGGCACACAGCTATCACACTGACACCTACGCCTTGTGTGAAACTGTGGTGGCTTAAGAGCTGTGCTGGGCTAAAGAGGGGGGCAGCTTTTGTGACAAAAATAGTCTGACCCGGTTTATGGAAAGGTGGGATGGGGTGACAAGGGGTGGGAGAATTCCTGAGGTGCTTTAAGGTCAATGGATGGAATTGTTCACCTCAAGCGGTCCCTTTCTGCCCTATAAGACACTAAGCCATTGGCCTTGGCCCCATCTCCACCCCTGCAGAGTCTGCAGTCCTTCGTTTTGATTAAAGAACAATCTGCATTGGCAGAGGTCAGGATGCTCTTATTTCCACATCACCTCCATAAGTCCCGATCTAACACTTGGAGCTGAAAACGCAGGGATTTTGGGGCCCCACACCATTCCCTCAGGTCCACCTGTCCTCACCCCCCTTACCTATCTCTCTCACTCTTCTGATGCCCATCCCATAGAGAGCATGGCCACTCGCCAGGCTTACTCAGGGACTGAACAGCTGACAATCTTGATGTGGAACCTCTGGGTCTTAGTGTCCTTTGTCTATGTAAATGGTGCAGATTCCAATTTGGGGCTTTATTAGTGTGCCACATAAACTCAGTTTAGGTCCTTTTCTTCTGCTTCCTGTCACATCCCCTTCTCTACAGACCCCTAGAGCAGAGGCTTTTTACCATTTGCCATACCAGTACATCCAACATCCATACACTAGGATAAGGTTCTTTGGGCCAGACCCTAGGGCCTGTGAGTACCCGGGGATGTTGGACACACAAAGACAGTGAGGCTGGAAAGACTGAGGATGTTTTAGACCATGGGCTGGGGGATAATCTGGCAGCAGCCCTTCCCTTTCTCCCTAGCCTCATAGCTATAGGTAAAACCCTCTGCACCCCAGTATAGAGAATGTGTCTGTGAATCTGTAACAGCTCCTTGGGCACTCCAGGAAGGAAGTGCTTAACCCCCGACCAGGCACTGTTTAAGTTATGTCCACCTGCAGCCCTCTCCAGCTCCATCCTTAGAGCAGATTCTGGCATCCTAGCTGTTACCCCCGGGTATCATTCCAGAAGAACGATGCTTACCATCCTCATGTCCCCATGTAAGTTCACAGACTCAACTAGATGCACCCCTCCTTCTCACTTCTCCCACACTCTTAGAGTGACATATTCCTACCCTGCAATTCTGTCCCTTCTCTCTGCCACCCAGAAATCAGAGACAGCTTATGTGAACCTCCTCCCTCCTCTCATACCTATAAAGAATGGTCCCTATCCTGCCTTCTGAGTTTGAACTCTGTTTGGAGCCCTTTCCACACTGCCATCTGCTTATGGCATTACTAATTCTTCTAATAAACTTTTTACCCAAGGACAACTGACCTCAGTGACCCCCTTAAGGCCCTCCCACCGGAGACCTTTTAACGAGGACCAGAGCCATACCAGGAAGCAAGACAGGTTCTCATCCCCTATACATTCTATTGATGCCCATTGGCTGGAACCTTCTGGAAGGACCATGAGACAGGGTGTCTCTCAGTATATTACACCCCATCTGTGTTTCCTCTCCATGTCTTGTCTTGGACATCCCTCTATGGGGCCCACCATGGCATGGCCCCAGCAAGGGGGGCCTGTGAAGATATCAGAACATGCCATGGAAGCAAAGACATGGGACCTGGGAAGACGTTAGGCACATACCACAGAAGCAAAGACGTATTTCTGATCCTTTTCCTGCAGCAGCAGAAGTACGTCAGTCAACAGGACAGCAAGGACATCTGCAGAGACCAGCACACGGAGGATAGTCTTAGAGGTCACGTACCCAGAAGAGCTCAAGAGGGAAGCACCACGATGCTTCAGCCTCTTGTTCCTAGGAATTACCATCCTAACTCACCCCTTCCCACAAAGTACCTGAGTTTGGAGACTTGGCGTGAATGAACACCAGAGGCTCCTGCTCAGAATGTTCAGAAGTCAAGCTAGAGCTCCCATGTCCCATTCAGTTATTTCATTATTTTTCTTGCTTTCTGGTTTCTCTGTGTAGCCGTTGGATGTCCTGGAACTTGTTTTGTAGACCAGATTGGTCTCGAACTCAGAGATCTGCCTACCTCTGCCTTAACGATGTGTGCCACCACCGCCTGGCTTAAGAATTTATTTTTATTTTTTATTTATTTTTATTTTACTTTATTTTTGGTTTTTCAAGACAGAGTTTCTCTGTAGCTTTGGAGCCTGTCCTAGAACTTGCTCTGTAGACCAGGCTGGCCTTGAGCTCACAGAGATCCGCCTGCCTCTGCCTCCCAGGTGCTGGGATTATAGGCATGAGCCACTACCATGTGGCTTAAATTTGTATTCTCTATTTACTTATTAATTTACTTTTGCTTTTCAGGACAGAGTTTCTCTGTATAAGAGCTCTGGCTGTCCTGGAACTTGCTTTGTAGACCAGGCTGGCCTTCAACTCAGAGATCTGCCTGTGTCTGCCTCCTGAGTGCTGGGATTAAAGGCACGCACCACCAAGCCTCGCTCAAGGATTTATTTTTAACTATGTGTGCATGGGTGTTTGTGTGGCCTTGTGCATGTATGTAAGTGCTCTCAGTGAGTAGAGCTTCTGGGTTCCTATAGCTGGAGTTACAGGCAGTTGTAAGCTGCCCAGTGTGGGTTCTGGGAACCAAATTTAGAGTTCTTTATAAGAGCAGCAGGTATGCTTAAAGACTTTGCCATCTTTCCAGCCCCTCATTTATTATCGTTGCTATTTTGTGCATATGGGTACGCATGTAATCCATATATATGTTCATGCATATGTGCACACATTTGTGTGGGTGCATCTGTGCATGTATATGTGCATACACTAGGGGTTGATACTGGATATCTTCCTTAATCACTTCCTGATTTTTTTTTTTTTGATGTGTGTGTATGGCATGCAGAGGAAATTGGCTAGAAGGAAGGTGTGTGCATGCCCTAGTGTGTATGTGAAGGTTGGAGGACAAGTTGTACAAGTTGGATCTATACTTCCACCACACGTGGCTAAACTAGCGTAAACAGTACTAGGGTTACAGGCATGCATCACCATGCCTGGCTGGGGACTGAACTCAGGCAAGCACTCTACCCACTGAATCATTGTTCCAGCTTCTAGGTGATTTCTTTGTTGAAATGCACTTCTCTTTCTATCCCAGGTTATAGCTTGTCTCTGGCTGCAAAGATGGAGGCAGGGCTGGCCTCAGCTCCCTTAAGTCCCAGTCCCGCTTGGTGCTTTATCCCTGTGACTGTATGAACACCTCTCACAGTGAGACGTTTGCACATGAGTCACAGGAGTGCAGATACTAATGCTTGAGGGAGCCTCTTTTTCTTTTTTACCCTTTTTGAGGCAGGGTCTCATGGATCCTACTCTGGCTTCCAACTTGATCTGTCGCTGAGAATGACCCTAAATTCCCAATCCCTTTGCTTCTGCTTCCCTAGAGCTGACTGTCACTATGTTCAAGTTTACTTGGTGTTGTGGCTGGAAACCAAGGCCTCATGCATGCTAGGCAAGCATACAAGTGACCTACAGCACCATCTCTGGAAGAGCCATTTCTGATGATCTTGTCAAATTAAACACTCTTCCTCCAGTCTATTCTCTGTAGTCCACTGCTTCCTCTAAACCTGAAAACACTCAAGTAGTGCAAGTTTGGTCTTGTTCCCGTCATTCAGCTTAGTACCAATTCAAGATGGAATATAATTTAAGATAGAGCCCAAACCATCCAGATGGTGCCAATCAGTCTAACACAGCTGCCAGAACTGCAAGGTTGTATTCTGTGGAGCCAACATGAAACCCACCAGAGGTGGCCAGAGGCAGACATTTACCTTTCAAGCGTCCTGATGTGGACTTCCAGCACAAGGTGCCCTCTAGGTGGAGCTGGCGCCGCAGCATGTCCTCCTTGCGGAAGGTAAGCCCATTCTTGAGTTTGCTGGATGACTTCAAGTCCACCTTGCCTGCGATCTCCCTGAGGCGCTGGGCCTTCTCATACTCACTGACTTTGGCATCCACTTGTGAGATGATGTCTTTGATGAGGTTCAGGGCCTGGCTCAGGTCTTTGTGGTCCTCAGTGCCAGCTGTCACACATAAGCAGAGGCAGCACTGTCTTTGTGCCCACGCTCACAAACACAACAGAAGTGGGTGTGCCACATCTGGATGGGATCTATAGGTATATTCATTCCCTAGGGCCACTGCTTAGAGGTCTTTCAGAACCCATTGCCAACTGTAATTTCTGAGATGAGAATGGTTCTCCAAAATTAATAATAGCCCAGAGTTTAATGAACTCAGTTTGTCTCTGTTTGAATTATTTTTTGAGACAGGATTTCATGTAGCACAGGTTGGACTCAACTTCCTATAGAGAATGACCTTGAACTCCTGATGCTCTGCCCCCTACACCTCCCAGGTGCTAGAGCTACAGGCCTGCAATACCATACATACTTGGCTAATTTTTCTTTTTTGAGGCAGGGCAGGGTCTCTTCACATGCCCTGGCTGTCCTGGAACTCAGAGATCCACCTGCCTCTGAGAGTTCTGGGACTGAGGACTGTGCTATGATACCCAGCCTTTGTTTTTGTTGAAACAAGATCTTGTTCTGTAGCCCTGACTAGCCTAGAATTCAGTGTGGATCAAGTTGGCCTCAAACTTGCAGAAGATCCTCCTACCTCCACCTCTTGCCACCATGCTTGTCTTAGAGTTTAAAAAGTTAGGTGTGGTGGTTCAAATGGCACAAAGTACCCAGCACACCACACACACACCTACCATCATTATAGACAGATTCCCCTCAAGTCCTTAGCTCATCATAAAATGGCTGCTTCTACTTCCTGGTCCAGTCAACAGAACGGCCCTATCACCTGAAGGACACAGTAGAGAAACTTGCCATTTCCTCATGGCCCAAACCTGGCAGATATCTGAGAGGGGCGGTCATCGTCCCTGCTCCCATGAGCACCTGGCATGCTACATGACCTTTCTGCTGTGCTCTCTGTGGCCATCAGATGTCATCCTTTTCTTCTTTCTGTTTGACTCTTGAATCAGGGTCTCATAATGCAGCCCAGGTTAGTGTAGAACATGTGGATCTTCCTGCCTATTTGTTGGACAGCAATTTCCTCTGAATTAATGTTCTATTCTTGAGGGAAGTTGTTAAGACTCAGGAAGTCCCTGAAACTCAGAGTCATACAGCAGGTCTCCCTAAGATTATGAAAACACTAAGGGCTGCTCACGTGAGGACATGCTCCATGTTTAGTTGCCTGCAAGTCCTGCAGAGAGATCCAGGCTTCCTGCTTTTTTGAGTCCTAACACACATGCTGTGGTGGCTTTTGGTGACGTAGGTGCCTTCCAGTCACCCTACTCCTATAAGTAACTGTTTATCCATGCTCTTAAGTAACCGCAATAATCATTGGTTCACCAAGTTGTACTTTGATGGTAGGTTACACTGGTCTGTTGTTAGTTCCCAATCACTGTCTGGGATGAGTAGGCATTTGTTAAAGTCTCCCAGGAAAAGCGTTACACAATACAAGGCCCCCTCATGCCGAGAGAACACCTATGCCCACTGCACCAGCTCAGATCTTGCCCTGGACATATAACTCAAATGTCATTTCTTTTTATTTTTATTTACATGTGTAAGTATTTTGTTGCATGTATGCCTGTGCTCCATAGTATAGTGCCTGTGGAGGACAGAAGAGGGCATAAGAGTCCAGTCCCCCAGAACTCGTGTTGTGTATGGTTGTGAGACACCATGTGGGTGCTAGGACTCAAGCCCGGGTTTCTCTGGAAGAGTAGTTGTGCTCTCATGGCTGGGCCATTCCTCCAGTCCTGGAAATCATTTTTTACTAACCCAGAAATCACCTTGTTTTCATCTAGTTCATGTCCAGTTTACAGATACTGACCTGGGCCCTGTCATGGTCTAGCCTCTGCTAAGGGCAAAGGTTCACCCAGCTCCAGTCCTTGTGTGCTGACTGCCTAGCACCCAGTAAAGTAGATTACAAGAGGGCTCTTGGCCAGTCCATTGATAAACTCCAGAGCAGATGGACTGAGACAGCCATCCACCCTGACCCACGAGTGTGGCAGTGTGTTCCCACCTTCCGTGTTCTGGATGATACGTTCCACCAGTACGGGGTACTTGGTTATACGCTGTGTGACCAGAAGGATACACTCCTGAATTCCCAGCCGTCGCACAATGGAAAAGTTGCCGATTTTCTGTGAAATGGAAAAGAAATAGCTGTTTTAATATCTTTCTCTCTTCTACCTTCTTTTATTTTTGGATATTTTTGAGACAGGGTCTCTCCATGTGACCCTGGCTGTCCTGAAACTCACAGAGATCCACCAGCCTCTGCCTCCCAAGTGCTGAGATTAAAGATGTGCACCACACCCAGCTCTCCGTCCTTCTTCCTTCCCTCCCTCACCATCCCCACTCCCTTGTGTTTGTGGTTGCACCAAGGACCTCAGGCATGCCGAACAAATACTCTATCACTGAGCTGTATTTCAAGACAGACAGACAGACAGTCTAACACACACATACATGGCTTGATGATTACCTGTATGTACTATTATGCTAGGGTAACATGCTCCTTTTTTGGGGTCTGTATAAGTATGTGTTCAAAGACCAGAAGAGGGCATTGGGTGTCCCCCCAGTCAGTGAGATACTATGTCTCACTATGCAGACCAGCGCTGGCCTTAAGGCTTCTATTAGAGGCCTGTGCTACGGCTGTGCTGCCATGTCCTGACCCTTTGTGGCAGGGTCTCTCCTTGAACCTGGAGTTTCTGTTTTCTTGTCAAGGCTGGAAGCCAGAAAGTCTCAATGACTCTCTTGCCTTCTTCAGCCCCACAATAGAGTTGAGGTTGCATGCATATGCTGCATGCCAGGCTTGTTACAAGGGCGTTGGGATCCAAACTGCAAACTCGTGGCTAAGCAGCTAGCACTAAGACCTAAGCCATCTCTTCAGCCCTTTTTGTAGTTGAGACAGTACAGCTTTTGCAAGATGTTTCTACTTCAGCCTTCTAAGAAGTTGAGGTTACAGAGAGACCTGAACTACTAGGTTCAGCTTCCTGCTGAATCAGGTAAATATCTCAGGCCAGGAACTCCTGCCCTTCCACCCAGCTGTGACCTTTTCCTTCTTCTATGACCCCCAAATAGGAATTGTCTTCTAAATATGGAAAGGTTACAAGTGTGTGGACACTTAGTAAGATCTGTTAAAGAGGAATTTAAGCCAGGTATGGTGGGGCTTGCCTATAATCCTAACACTGGGGGGAGGGGGGCCTGAGGCAGGAGGATCTTGAGTTTGAGGTTAGCCTGGTCTACAAAGCAAAATCTTACCTTAAATAACAAATAAAAATAAGCCGGGTGGTGGTGGTGCCTGCCTTTAATCCCAGCACTCGGGAGGCAGAGGCAGGTGGATTTCTGTGAGTTTGAGGCCTGCAAGACCTAGTTCTAGGACAAGCTCCAAAGCTACAGAGAAACTCTGTCTCAAAAAAAAAAAAAAAAAAAAAAAAAAAAAAAAAAAAAAAAAAAAAAAAAAAAAAAAAAAAAAAAAAAAAAACAATAAAACCAACCCAGTGTTTTTGTGCATGCTAAGGAAACACTCTACCAACTGAGCCCCAACAAAAAGAGCTATTTCTTAAAGAGCACCAGGGTCATGGAGGAGCTTTTGAAGAGTCCCTGAATATAGGTTTCACTGGATCTCCCTCATTGCTGCTTCTGCCCCACTGTGCTTTCCTCCTTCCTTCCTTCCTTCCTTCCTTCCTTCCTTCCTTCCTTCCTTCCTTCCTTCCTTCCTTCCTCGTTCTTTTGCTGAGGGAGGGTCTCATGTAGCCCACGTTGGTCTCAAGCTCCCTGTGCAGGTGAGGATGACTTTGAACTCCTGATCCTCCTGCCTCCACCTCTTAAGCCTTGAAATGATTGTATATCATACCTGTTTTTTCTTTTTTTTAGTGTTTTGCTGTTGTTTTATTTTATTTTATTTTTTTTACATCTGTTTACTTAGTTTTGTTTATGTGCTCGTGTGGAGGTTTGACGGTTAGAGGACTACTTTCAGAATCAGTTCTCTCCATCATGTAGAGACTGGGTCCAAAATATGGTTATCAGGCTTGACAACAGCAAGCACATTTACCCACTAAGCTGTCTTGGCCGCCCTGTGGAGAGTCACAGGGACCAGCCAAAGGAGAAAGGTTTAGAGAATGCATGCCTCATAGAACTCTAAGAAGCTGGGATAGTTCTGGAGGGTGGTTCCCTGGGTGAGACAATGCCTTAAAGGACCCACAAGGCTGGTTGTCATGGCACGTGCCTGTAATTCTAACTAGAGGCTAGCCAGAACCATACACTGGTCTCAGAAGTAAGGACTGGGGGCATGTGGCTCAGCTGGTGGCGTGCTTGACCCTGGGCTCCATCCACAGCAACACATAAAGTGGCTGTGGTGATGCAGTCCTGACTCCAATACTTGGGCGGCCCAGACAGGAGGACCAGGAATTCAGGGCCATCCTCTGCTACACAGAGAGTTTATCATCAGTACGGACTCTATGAGACCCTGCCAGGAAATGAACAAATACAAGGGTGAGGCTGGCACGGTGGTACACCCCTGTAATCACAGAACTTAGAAGGCCGAGGCAGGAGGATCTGCGAATTTGAAGCCAGAATGGGATACATAGCAAGATCCTGTCTCAAAAAATCAAAACAAGGGCCTGGGATATGGCTCAGTGGCTCATGGGTTTGCCACCCATACATGAGTAACTGTTTGGATGCCTAGCACCCACGTTAAGTCAGATATGATGGTGCATGTCTGTAATCACAGTACTCCTGAAGTGGGGTAGGGGTAAGAGACAGGGGATCCCCAGAAGCTCCAGGGTCAGCTAGTCTGGTGGCGAACAAGAGAGTCGATATCTCAAACAAGGTAGAAGGTACGAACCGACACCCAAGGTTATCCCTCTGCCTGCCACAGATGTGCCATACAAACATACAGTCACATTCTCTCACACACATAAAACACACAGGCTTTTGTTGTTTACCTTGATTAAGTTTTGAAACTTCTTGCTCTGCTGCAGCAGTAACTTGTAGTGACTGACCGCGTCGTTGTGGCCACTACAGAACACACCGTATTTCTCTTTCATTCTCTCTCCGGTTTCCCCTGAGAACTAACATGGAAAGGTAATGGAAGTTAGCCGATGATGAGCCGCGAATGCTGCCAGAGTATGTTTCCATCTAGTTCGTCTGGTTGTGCTAAGATCTGTATTTTTCCTGAATGTTTCCTCTAAACACCTCCTTGGAGCCTCAGTGCAAGCACAAGGAGGTAAGAGGTCTGCCTGTCCCCACTCTTCAGATGCTTTTGGCCACACTGTCAGGTGCCTACTCTACTGCTACAGATAAGTGAGTCCTAAAAGTGAATTTTCTGTCTCATATCCATTTCTGCAATGATCATGGGAATGATTTCATTTTTATTGCAGAGTTTTCTTATGTTGTGAGGTTGGCCTCAAACTCTTGGTCCCACTGCCTTCTGCCCGTCTAGTCCTAGGATGAGAAGGGACCAGCTGAAGTAAGATGACTTTGGCCCAAATGTATGCTTGCAGTCATATGTATGCAAAGACTGGGCCTTTGGAGATGGCTCAGCATAAAGACCCGGGCTCACTTAGGTCCTCGGATGGGTCTGGCAGCATGCGTCTGTAACCCAGGGCTTGGGGGCAGAGATAGGAGGATTGTAGGGGCTCACTGGGCAGCTGACCAATCAAAACAGTGAGCTCCCGATTCATCCAAAGCCCCTGACCCAGCCTGGCATGGTGGCATACTACTTTAATCCCAGCACTCTGGCGGCAGAGGCAGGTGGATTTCTGAGTTTGAGGCTAGCCTGGTCTATAGAGCAAGTTCTAGGACAGCCAGAGCTGTTACACAGAGAAACCCCGTGTAACAAACAAACAAGAAAGGAAGAGAGAGGGAAGGAGGAAAAGACGGAGGAAGGAAGAGGGCTGGCAAGAAGGCTTGGTAAGTAAGACACTTGTTGTGAAGCTTGATGACCTGAATTTGATCCCTGAGATCCACATGGTGGAAGGAGAGGACAACTCCTGGAAGCTGTCCTTTGATCTTCTCATGTACACCATGTCACAGGCATGACCACCCATATAATAGTCTATCTTAAAAAAAATAAAAATAAAAAGATGTGTAATGATGGAAGACATCTGACATCAACCTCCGGCCTCAAGAGGCACCTGCACTGGCACGCACACTACCCCCGAGCAGCGGGGGTGGGGAGGCTGGAGATGTGATTCAGTAAAGTGTCTGTCTAGCATACAAAGCCCTGGCCACAGTCCCCAGCACTGCATAAACTGGTGTTAGCGGAACAGTGGTGAGCCCAGCACTCAGGAGAGGGACGTCAAGAGGGCCAGGTGAGCTGCATGAGGATGATGAACTCCTCATCCTCCCAAGAGGATTACAGGCAGGAACCACCATGCCCAGGTTCTGGGCAGTGCTGGGAATGGTACTCAAGGCTTTCTGCATGCAGGCAAGTGCTGTCAACTGAGGTAGATCCCTCGCTGAAAATACAGTTCTGAACAGTATTTGGACATGTTTGATCGAGGCCATTCCAGCCTCAGTGTTCCTAGGACACGAGCAGCTGGACAAGAGTGGGCACCGTGTGCTTTCTAGGATGGCGAGCATGTGATACACCAGCGTCATCATCTTATCAGAAGGAAGACAGGGTGGAGAGAGGTGTGGCCCATCCTGGTCATAGTACCTACCTGCTGGACCAGGACATCCCCGATCTTTTGGATGACGTAATTCCGGTCGCTGCCCTCCTCTAAGAACTCCTGCCGGCGCTCCTTGAGGCGGGCAAGGAAGTGGCTGTGTATTTCCAATAGGTCATCAGCACATAGGAAGAGGCGGCTCACTGCCTGGCCACTGAACTGCAGCTCCTCCTGCAGGGCTCTGGAGTACACTTTCAGCATGATCTTGAGGGTGCGCACGTGGTGTGCTTCTGTCTGCATCAGCTCTACAGGGACAGAGGTGGGAGAAGATCACCTCCGCTCCCAGGGTACTCACAGCTACCACAGGCCTGCTGCAGCTGGGTCGACCCTGCCTGCTTTCCGGGCCTGTGCGTGTGCGTGTACACACACACGCACACACACACACACACACACACACCACCCTCCTTTCTTCTGTGTGGCCACACCCAGCACATGTATATACACATATTTATGTACATGAGTGTATAGGGAGGCCAGGGGCCCTCGGTTCTATCCTCACAAGCAACTAGTCTTGGGGCTGTGGATGTAGCTGTGTAGGTGATGGTGCTTACCTAATATGCATAAAGCCTTGGGGTCCATCCTCAACCAGTTAAAGAAACTGGATATGGCACTGTATTGCTGAAGTTCCAGTATGTGGAAGGCAGAGACGGCCAAGTAAAGAGTTCAAGGTTACCCTCCCTTCAGCGGGGTGGGGGCACAACCGATTCCTAAACTTGCTGAGTTGCCTAGGCTGGTTTGACTCAAATGCCTTTCTTCCTGCCTTAGTGACAACAGGTGTATCCCATCACACTTGACCTTTAGCCTTTCTTAATTAGAAGTCTTCCCTCCCTAAAGTGCTATGTGAGTCTGAAGCCAAAGCAGCATGAAAAAAAAAAAAAGTATTTAGGAGTGAGCTGTGTAACCTCAATGTCCCAGAAGCCTGTATCCTTGAGTTCAAGAAGGTCATAAGAAGGAACTTCTAGCCTTAGTGGGGGTGAAACTTGCATGTCTCTGCATGTATGTGATCAAACACAGACCTTGATAGACCAATGTCTGCAGTCCACTCAGGTGCTAAAATCTGACCTCCGTATTATTAAGAACATGGCTGTAGGAGTGTCTGTCTATCATGAACAAAGCCTTGGGTCCCCTCCTCCCCCAGCATCCCATAAACCAGGTATGTGGCCCAGGCCTGCCACCCCAGAACTCTGGCTGTGAAGGCAGGAGGATCAGAAATTTAAGGTCAACTCAGTTATAGACAACTTTTTTTTTTTTTTCCCCCTGAGACAGGGTTTCTCTGCAGCTTTGGAGCCTGTCTATAGCCCAGCTAGTTATAGGCAACTTTGATACTAGCCTGGGCTACATGTGAGACCCTGCCTAAAAAAAAAAAATCAAACAAACTAATAAAAAAATGGTGAGCTTCTGGGAAGTATGCTCGGGTAAGTAGAATCTTCACAGATTGGAAAATTTTTATAGACTAGGATCCTGGGCTGGCTAGATGGCTCAGGGATTAAAGGCACTTGCTGTATAAGCTTGGTAACATCACACGTTATACAGACACAAGGAAGACCATGAAGAGGAAGAAGGAAAAGGAGAGCCTGAGGACCAGGTCAACTGCTTCCTGATAGTCTTCTGGACAGAACAGGGATGCTACACCCCCAGAATCTCAACAATTGGGCTACCTGCACAAGACCTGGAAGACCACGTGCCAACACGGATGGAGACTACTTCACAGGGCTCCAGCCCTAGATGAAGGCCTACAAGTCGCCAACGGCTGCTGAAGGAGGGAGAACCATTTCAGCCCCTCCCCCACTCCCTAAGGGGTCAGTTCTAAATACATGTACATAGGGGGCAGTGCTAACTGGACTCAGTAGGTGACATTCATACATATAGTAGGTGTTATATAGACATATATATCCACATATGTATGTGTATATGAGAAGGAGGTTAGAGATGCAACCAGTGGCCAGCAGGTACTTCAGATTTGAAGTTAACAGACATACAAAAAGAGGCTCTTGCCCCTCAAATGATTTGAAGGCAGGGCAGGGAGGTGACATCTAAGGCCAGGAAGCTGGTTTTCACCAAATTCTGAGTCTGCACCCCTCTTTGACTTCTCAGTCTCTAGAACTTAGTGACTATAAACTTGAGCAATAAACTCGTTTAAATACCACCCTGCTGATGACATTCTGTTCTAGCAGCCCAAACAGATGGAGAGTCACCAACGAGGTAAGAATGAGTCAGCCCCAGGCACTTGGCCAGGCTGGGTTAGCAGGGACCTGTGCTAACAAAGCCCTTCCTGCTCCAACAGGTAAGGTTGTCCCAGGGGAGTGGTAGGTGGGGCAGATTACAGGGTCTCCTGAGAGGCTGGCTAAGTAGCTCAGACTCTTAGGTGGACTTAGGGAATGAAAAAAATAAAAAATAATGGGGTTGGGATGTAGTACAGTTGTTAAGAGTGCTTACTTAGCATGCACAAAGGCCTGGGCTCCCTTACCAGCCCTGCAGAAACCTGCATGTCTGTAATCCCAAGTACTTGCAAGGTGGAGGAAGTTTAAGGTTATTTGAGGTGACATGGTGAGTTTGAGGCTATGAGACTATCTCAGAAAACAAAACAAACAAAATAGGACTGCTAAGTGGCTCAATGGGCAAAGGCTGCTAAGCCTGATGACCTGAATTGGATCTCTGTGTCCTGTATGGTAGAGAGAACTGACTCTTCCAAGTTGTAGTCTAATCTCCACATGGAGCCCTGACACACGCACACATGCATGCATGCATGCACTCACGAGCGCACACACAAATGCATTTTTACAGAAGAATAGACAGAGAATAGTTAAAGAGGGCTGGCAGGGTGACATAGGCGTTAGACACCTTACCATACAGGACATCCTGTCTTTTTACCACCTCCTTCTTTTGTTTCTTGGCATATGCTAAATCCACAGAGAGGCTCCAGGACTCCGCCTCAAACTCATGAGCATCTGATTCGATCTCACACCTCAGTGAGGCAATGTAAGGATCTGGGGGAAAGACAGAGGTTGTTGATTAGGCTGGTGCTTGTCAAGTCTTCCTATCCCTGTCAAGGGCGTGCTAAAGCCTCTGGCCTTTCCCTGTAGAAGGGAACCATGTGGCATCCCTGGGAATTCATTACTGCTGGGGAACATAACTTCAAAGCGTGCTGCATTTTTTCCTGTTTTTGTTAACAATTCATTTTTTCTTTTGTTATTTTTGAGACAGGGTTTCTCTGTGTAGCCTTGGCTATCCTGGAACTAGCTTTATAGACCAGGCAGGTCTGGAACTCACAGAAATCCACCTGCCTCTGCCTCCCAAGTGCTGGGATTAAAGGTGTGTGTCACCACTGCCAGCTTGTTAACAATTCAAAGACGCGACTGATTAAATAAAATTAGCCTGAGAGCAGGAGGCTGAGTCAACAAGTAGCAGACAGGAAGTGGTAAGGAGGAACCATGTGTAGAGTTTGTTTGGAAGACCCAGGCAAAGGAAGAAGGTGAGCAAGCAGAATCCCACCTCAAACCTTTAATTTTGAGTTCTTTAGATTTAGATAAAGTTTCCCATAGTAGTTTTGAAAGAGTCAGTGCCTGAGGGAACAGAATCTCCACAGGCTTCGGCCCTTGTGGCCAAGCCTTTGCTTAAGGGGTAGTCAACTGTAGATAATAAAAAATGTTCAGCAACACCATACCTTCTATGAAAACAGACTCAGCGTTTGAGGATGTGAGTGACAGAGAGTCGTCGGTACTCTGCTTCAACTTTAAAAACACAGTGTCGGCTTCATCCATGTCTCCAGTGATTGGTCTGAGTAAAATGATATGTTTATTCACAAAAAGAAATTCGGGTCAGTGAGATGGCTCTGTAGGGAAAGAGGCTTCCAAACCTGACTACCTGAGTTCAATCCCTGGGACCTACACAGGGAGAACCAACTCCACAATGTTGTCTTTGGCTCTACGTGTGCACAGTGCAATGTGCACACACACACATACATAACACACCCACACCCATACAGTGCAAATAAACAAAAAAATCCAAATAAACAGCAAAAGTGACTTAAATAGGCATGTATTACTTGAAATATGTAAGGCAAATGGGATTGTTACTCCTAATTAGATGATTGGGGAACTTTCTGGCTTCCAGCAGAACACTTTAACTTGTCACAGATCATTGTTAAAAATTAGGAGACTAAGCCAGGTGGTGGTGGTGCATGCCTTTAATCCCAGCACTAGGGAGGCAGAGACAGGCGGATCTCTGTGAGTTCGAGACCAGCCTGGTCTACAGAGCTAGTTCCAGGACAGGCTCCAAAGCCACAGAGAAACCCTGTCTCGGGAAAAAAAAAAAAAAATTAGGAGACTAGGGCTGGAGAGAGAGCTCAGAGATTAAGAGCACTGACTGCTCTTCTGGAGGTCCTGAGTTCAAGTCCCAGCAACCACATGGTGGCTCACACCCATCTGTAATGAGATCTGGTGCCCTCTCCAGGAAGGTACGCATGCAGGGAGAACACTATATACATAATAAATAAATCCTAAAAAAAAAAGTTAGGAGACTATTGGGCCAGGGTTGTAGTGCAAAGTTAGAGTGTTTGCTCAGGATGCTCAAGGCTCAGTGAGGGGAAGGGGGAGGGAGGGAAGAGACGGTAGGAAAGGAGGAGGGAAGGGGAAGAGCTGGAGAACATAATTTGGGATTCTAAGTGAGTCCTCAGAGAGACTGCAGTAGGGGAGAAAATGTGAACTTGAGTTAGGTTGGTCCTGTGTACCAGCTGGTGTTCAACTGTAAAAATGTGCTGTACTAGCGTAACAACAGAGGCAGCCATGTCTGTGGGGGGCCAGGCTGGGGAAGGAGTCTGAGATTCTGCTACCTGCTCACATTTTCCTGGAAGCGTAAACATATTCTAGCAGCTGGGGGTGTGGCTCAGTGGTGATGACATAGCAAGATGTCTCAGTAAGTCTGTGTGCGGAAGGCACAGCGTGCACTTCCTCCTAAGGACTTAGAGGAGACACAGCTCCACAGCAGTGAGAAGCAGGAAAAGAAACAGCCCCTTTCCCCAGAGACTCATCAGCGAGCGTGACTATAATGCTATACCGTGACTCGTCCTGTAGTCATAGGACCATCTCGACATCCCGTGAAGCCCCGTGAGGGTAAACACTGAGCTGTCAGACCATAAGCATGTCTTGGGGACAGGAGGAAGCCCTGTGCAGGGATGCCAACCCTGTATGTTAGGCAAACTGTCCCAACCTGTGGCTGAACGTAATCAGGGATACACTGGTGTTACAAAAAGAAAAAACGCATGTACTGGGCTGGCGAGATAGCTCAGCTAGTAAAGGTGTTTGCCTACAAGACGGATAACCTGAGTTTAACCCCTGGCTCCCAAACAGTGGACGGAGAGAATCAATTCCTGAAAATTGTCTTCTGACTTCCACATGTCTGCTGGCATATATGCTCACACACACACACAAATAAGTAAATGCAATCTAAAATAGGAAGTTCAAGGCCATCTTGAGCTATACTGTGAGTTCTAGGTCAGCCTGGGCTAACTCGGCTCTCACAAGACGATGATAAATCTTAAATGCGTGGATTCAGAAAGCACGTGTTAATCTACCATGGGACATAATAAAGGAGTTTTTCCCACCCCCTTGAGTGCACATGCTAGCAGGAGAGAGACCCCTCAGCTTACCCAAGTCGTACCCCAGAACCGGCTGGGCTCGCTGTTGGCTGGGGACCTCCTTTCTGAGAGACGGTCATGCCGACATTCCTGGAAGGAGCTGGGCTGCTGCCATCAGACAGGAGTGTGGTCCGAGGGTGTTCCTTCAGGGAGGCTGCAACAGAAGCAAATACAGAGTTCGTGCTGAGAAAGTGGGCAGGATAGCAGAGGTTGCCCGTTCTGAAGCCTGGCTCTGCCTGGGGCTTCAGCACTGACAGAATCTTGGAGGTCAATAGCTCATTATCCAAGAAGACGTTTTCGCTCCATTTCCTGGGGAAAGAGCTGTAGAAAGACAGCTCGGGGCGGCCAGGGAGTGCTCCCCGCCTGTCACCACCCTTGGAATGTGTGGTCCCCATGCTGGCGACCTGGTGCTGTACCCAGGCTGTGCCGCGCTGTTTTTGATGCCTTGGGTGGGATCCTTCTAGAAAACAAAGCTACGTCTTCACTTGCTGTATTGGCTGGAGCAGTGGGGCTGGTATGCTGGAAATTGGTTCCCACTGTGACTGTTTGGTGTGGAAATGGCACAGAATTTTCTCTTTGGGTAAAACAATTAAAAAAAAAAAAGAAACAACTCTCCCACACTCTGCTTGCTCTTTGCAGGGGGCAACAGCAGAGGACAGTCTGTGTTCACGGCAAATAATCTACCATCACCATCGGGAGCCACACGGACACTGCACACAGGATGATAATTAATCTGAGATTGGATGTCAGGAGAGCGCTGAGACCCACAGTCCTGGAGGCATGATGCTGATTTAGCTGGCTGTGCTGGCTTATCAGCCTGGTGTAGAACCACCAGAGCATACCTGAGGCTCCTTCTGTTTAGTGGACCCACTCAGCACATATCAGAGTTCTGAACTGTTATTTACTTCAACTGCTTATTGTTAGGATCTCGATAGGAGGATACATGTACCCACTGACGGAAGTTGCTGAGAGAGAGAGAGAGAGAGAGAGAGAGAGAGAGAGAGAGAGAGAGAGAGAGAGAGCGAGAGCGAGCAGCAGTGCGGCAGTGCTGGGAATGGAATCCAAGACAGTATACTTGCTAGGCAGGTGCTAAACTACAGAACCACACCCTGATTCCTTACTGGAAGATTCTAGGTAAGTGTCCCACCTCTCTCCAAGCACCCTCACTCTAGCCCTACACTGGGGAATCCTGGGCAGGCATTCTGCCCCTGAGCCATGCCCCCACACCCTCAGGATAGCAGGAAGACCCCTGCTAGGTGCTGTTGCAGTCTCAACTGTTCAGCCTCCAAAGCCGCTGGCCAGACAGCTCCCAGTCTCCCCACTCCCACCTCCAGCTCCCCAGGATTTTGTTAAACCAGCAACAGACTAGGAATATATTGGAAATTCTCTGACAGAGCTATGGAGGAAGCTTATAAATTATGATATGGCCTACCACCTGCTACAAACATTTTCAATAAAAATTTATTCTTAATTTTTAAAAGTTTATTATTTATTTATTTAGAGACAGGGTTTCTCTGTGTAGCCCTGACTGGCCTGGAACTAGTCAGGTAGCTGAGAACAACTTCCTATTTCTGAGAGATCCGCCCCTGTCTCCCCCAAGTGCCAGGATCACAGCTGTGCACCGGCATGCCTTTTACTGGGTGCTGGACACTGAGCCCAGGGATTCATATATGCTACGCCAGTGATCCAGCAGCTGAGCTACATCCCTAGTCCTTAACATTCAATATTTACCACAGCGCAGCATGGTGGGGATGTCACCCACCCTGCCTCAGACATTCTGATGTCATCTTAATGTCTAGAAATTATTATTATTATGGTAGATGATGTCCACCTAGATGTTGTCCACACACAAATACCCATTTACAAACGAAAAATAATAATTGGAAGTGGCTCAGTTCAGGGCAGGAATTGCCTGCCATTCGTACACCATACCAAACCCCACCCAGGCAATGATGATTTAAACACACAAATATGGGACAAACCTGAATGGCAGCCTCTGCCTGGGGCCTCTTATCAGGGCTAGCTGTTCCCGTAAACTAAGGTCTGACCAAAAGCTGAACAGATTCAGCTTTCTTGCTGTTCAGAAAAGAGAGTATAAATACCATCTAGAAATGGTCAGTTCCAAAGAATATTAATAAGTATTGTTTATGGTGGGCCTTGGGCACATACACCTATAATCCAAGCACTGGGGAGGATGAGACAGGATGATCACAAGTTTAAGGCTAGCCTGTCTCAAAAGCAAAAAGGCAAAGGGCTTGGAGAGATGGCTAGTGATTAAGAATGCTCACTGTCAGCCGGGCGATGGTGGCGCACGCCTTTAATCCCAGCACTCGGGAGGCAGAGGCAGGCGGATCTCTGTGAGTTCGAGACCAGCCTGGTCTACAGAGCTAGTGCCAGGACAGGCTCCAAAGCCACAGAGAAACCCTGTCTCGAAAAACCAAAAAAAAAAAAAAAAAAAAGAATGCTCACTGTTCTCGCAGAAGAGCCAGGTTCAGTTCCCAGCACCCACATGGCAGCTCACAACCACCTGTAACTCATTTCAAGAGATCTGAAACACTTTTCTGGCTTCCCTGCGCACCACCATATACCTGTACACATGTGCATGCACACATATATACATAAAGTACACAAACAAAAGCTTGTGAGAGGACTCAGTGGATAAAGACCCTTTGCTACTAAGCCCGATGACCTGAATCCGGTCTCCTCAGTCCCCTGGACTCAGTAGCAGGAGAGAGCTGACTCCCGCCAATCGTCCTCTCCCCTCGAGACAGGGTTTCTCTGTGTAACAGGCCTACCTGCCCTAGAACTCACTTTGTAGACCAGGCTGGCCTGGAACTCACAGATATGTGCCACCCTCTGCTTTCCAAATGTTGGAATTAAAGATGTGTACCACCAAACTCAGGGCAAGTCGTCCTCTTCACCTGCCAACACAGGTGCCCTTGCAGGCAACCTTCCCCTCCACCAGTTAAAAATAGTAAAACAAACTAAACAAACAATAAAAGCCTAAAGCCAAAGGCTAGGGTTGTAGCTTGACAGCAGAGTGTGCTTACCTGGCCTGTCCAAGGCCCTGGCTTTGATGCCTAACCTGTTACGAGGCCTTGGAGGTCACTGAGGATGGATTCTACCTCCTATTTCCTGGTAACACCAGAAAGGGAAACCCCATCTTAATTTTTAAATCAAAGCCCTATTAAGATAAAGATACTTCCTCCTGTTCAAAACAGAATAGAATCTAAGTTCTTCCTCTGACCCTGAGAGGAGACCTGACATTCTAAGCCACCCAAAACATCACAAACTATTACCTTCTTTGAAGAGTTAATTCAGCTCTGCCTGCCACTCACCTGACCAGAACTCAAGCTACAGAAGAAAGGCTAATTGTCTCCTTAAAGAGACAATGTGCTCATCCCTACAAGGAACCCTCCCTCAGTGCTTCCGCTGACAGAATTCTGAGTCCTCAGAAAAGTTAACCAGTTTTTTTGTTGTTCCTTTTCCTTGGGATAACAGCCAAAAGTCCAAGCATGTTGCTCTGGGCCTTTTCAGTTTTTCTCTGAGTCCTCTACCTCCTCCATCACGCAATGGCTTGCTGACCGCCACTCCATTCTCTCCCTGTCCTCCATCCTCCTCCTTGGGTCAGCTACCAAGGTTTATGGTTCATCTGCTCTGTTTTTTCCCTCAGACTCTAAAGATCTGATGATTATCTTGTGTGTGTGTGTGTGTGTGTGTGTGTGTGTGTGTGTGTGTACACCCGTATGTGAATACCTAAGGAGGCTAGAAGAGAGCACTGTCCCAGAGCTGGAGTTACAGGGCGTTGTGTCTGGGAACAGAACTTAGATCCTCTCTAAAAGCAGTACAGTCTAAACCACTGAGCCATCTCTTCAGCCCCTATTTTCCTCAAAACAAATTGTCTTCGAGTTGCCTTCCAAGTCCATTTTAAAATCCTTTTACTAGCAGGGCGGTGGTGGCACATGCCTTTAATCCCAGCACTCGGGAGGCAGAGGCAGGTGGATTTTTGTGAGTTCGAGGCCAGCCTGGTCTACAAGAGCTAGTTCCAGGACAAGCTCCAAAGCTACAGAGAAACCCTGTCTCAAAAAACCAAAAATAATCCTTTTACTAATGAGTCTATGAACCCAAAAGGAGACCTCAGTTTTCCTAGTACAGCAACACTGCAAATAACAATAAAACAAATTATTAGCACGGGTAGACTGTGGTAGAGTGTTCCTTTAATGCCAGCACTTAGAAGCCAGAGGCAAGTAGATCTTTGAGTTCAAGATCAGCCTGGTCAATAGCAACTTCAAGGCCAGCCAAGACTGCATAGTGAGACACTGTCATAAACAACCCCCAAAACAAAAACTATCAGCGATGTTAAAAGTACTGTAGCACACTTAAATGCTCTTTGTATGATTTAGAAAGCAATGTGAAGTGTTTGCATTTTAAAAAATACATTTTAAAATATGCATACTAGTGTTTTACCTGCATGTGTACCTACATACCAAGTTCATGCCTAGTACCTGTGGAGGCCAGAAGAGGCTATCAGATCCTCTGGACCTGGAGTTATAGAAGGCTGTGAGTCACCACATGAGTACTGAGAACTGAACCCTGACCCTGACAAGAGCATTGCTCTTAACCTCTGAGCTAGCTCTCCAGCCCCAAGTGTGTGTTTGTGTCTTATTGTGGATGGGTCCAAACTGACTCTCTCTGTAACGTATATAGCCATGAAAGAAAATCATGAGCCAGGAGTTCTGCCTTAAATAGTTATGTGAATTGCACTTTTATTCTATTTTTTGCTTGTTTGTTGAGACAAGGTTTCTTTCGGTGGCCCAGCTGTCCTAGAACTTGCTCAGCAGACCAGGCTGGCCTCAAACTTACAGAGATCCATCTGCCTCTGCTTCCTGAGTGCTGGGATTAAAGTGCTTGCCACCACCACCACCCGGCTTATTCTGTTTTTTTTTTTTTTTTTTTTTTTTCCGATGCGCTTAATACTTTGTTATCAAAATCTTTGATACAGATCCTGGTGGGACTATCCCTCTTAACTGCCAAGGCTAGCCAGTCCCTAGAGACAATAAAAGATTCACAAGTAGCCATGAGATGGCTCACTGAGCAAAGGCATTTGCTGCAGAGCAAGGTGACCTGAGTTTGATCTCTGAGACCCACACGGTGGAGTAAGAACCAACTACTGAAATTTGTCCTTTGCTTTTCACAGCACGCTGTTGCATGGCCTGTGTGCTCACAAATAAATGCAAACTTAAATTAAGATACCCACATCTCTCTCATACGCAAAGCAATCAGTTCATAGTCAATCCCAGACAGGGTCTATGTGGCTATAGACCGTCAACACACCCTAAAATCTACGCCACACACTTGCTGACCCTTCTGCCACAATGAACTCCTCCATGATGCTTGCCTTTAATCCTCCGCTCAACAACCTGCAGTCACCTGGGAAGAGTCTCCGTGTCCACACAGGATCGGTGTGTCTGTGGGGGATCATCTCAATTAAGCTAACTGATGAGGATGGCCCAGCCTGCGGCAAACAGTACCATTCAGGGATCCTGAACTGCCAAGAGCACACACAGCAAGTGAGTTTGCCTGCCTGCATTTCTTTCTGCTGTTGCCTGCAGACGTGATGTGACTGGCTGTGCCAAGTTCCCGCCGTACTTCCGGACAGGGTGATGGCATGCAATCTTGAATTGTAAGCTGAAGCAAGTCTCTTTCTCCCCCTAAGATGCTTATCACAACAACAGAAACAAAACCAAGTCGGCTACCTCCTCTAAGTTGCTTGTTAGGTGTTCTGACAGAAATGAGAGCAGTTATTAACACAGGGTCTCACTCTGTAGTCCAGGTTGACCTGAAACTCAAGACTGAACTCAAGACAATCCTCCTGCTCCAGGGTGTCGACTTAAGTGACACCATTACAGCCTAGAGCCACCACTGGTTCCCACCCACCTTCTTTCCCAGCTCTAGACCAAATTCCATCCACTCGATCATCCCAAAGCCAGGCAGGTACAGACTGGAAGGCAGCGGCTTTCAATCTTCCTACATCCAGTTCCTCATGTTGTGGTGACCCCAACCATAAAATTATTTTCGATGCTACTTTATAACCATAATTTTGCTACTGTTATGAATCATAATGTAAACACTTGTGCTGGATGGTCTTAGGTAGCTCCTGTGCAAGGGTCGTTTGGCCCCCAAAGGGGTCTTGACCCACAGGTTGAGAACTGCTGCTGTAAGGCCTAAGGCTGCTGAGATGTTGGCACCTATAATCTGAACCCTACTCATTCTTGTTCCTTCTACCAGAAGTCACCCCTGAAGATTCTAGCTACATTTCCCCTTTGCTCCCTCTGCCCTCTGACTAACTAGGGTGCTCCCAGTGGGTCCTGTATGCAGTACAGTACTGTCTGTTTCTAGACAACTTTGGGGCAGTTCCTACAGTGTTTGCGTGTCTTATCATACCTTATTCAAACAGGACCAAGCCACCCTCACACACCAGCGGCTCAGGGGCCTGGAGGTCTGCCTGTTGGGACAAGTGAAGTCATGCGTGTCTGTCTCTCCTCCTCTAGACAGCACAGACTGTGCTACACAGAACAGAAGCTGTGCAGTGCTTTGGAAAATGTTGTAACCTGGTTGGGGAGATGGCTCAATGGATTAATAGTAATTGCTGTGAAAGCAAGAGAACCGAGTGCAAATCAGCATTCTTGTAAAAGCCATGCATGTCTGGAACCCATGTTGCCATGAGAAGACAGCAAGAGCTTGCTGGTCAGCTAGGCTAACTGAGCTCCAAGTTCAGGGAGAGACTGTATCTCAAAATCACGGCAAAAGTCACTCTGGAGCTCAATTAGCAGTCTGACCTTCCCTACCAAGAGGAGGGATTGATCTGCAGGCACCTGGAGATCTGCTGGAGCACTTGTAGGACACAAAGCTGTTTCTGCAAGGGACCCAGAGAGGAGGTGGAGCCAACGGTGAAAATGGAAAACAGTTCTTTGTACACAGGGGAAATAAAATCCACTCATTCTCTGCAAGAGACAATGGGCTGTTTTCAAGATGATTTAAAGTTTTTACTTAGTGTGTGTGTGTGTGTGTGTGTGTGTCTGTGCACATACCATGACATGCATATGGAGGTCAGATAACGACTGTGAGTGGTAGTTTTTTCCTTCTACCGTGTGGCTTCTGAAGAACTTATCACTGACCTTTGTGCAAGAACCTTTACCCACTGAGTCATCTCACTGGCCATGAAGTTTTTTTCTTTTTGTTTTCAAATGTATGTGTATGGATCTGTGTATGTGTATGCACTATGCGCATGCCTGGTACCTAAAGAGGCCAGAGGACAGCACCAGAGCCCCTGGAACTGGAGATGGCTATGAACTGCCATGTGCGTGCTAGGAATTGAACCTGGGTCATCTAGAAGAACAACCAGTGCTCTTAACTGCTGAGCCATCAGTCTCAAGATAATTTTTAAAACCGTGTTTGAGTTCTTTCTTGAACAAGTTGTACGTCTTGGGTTTACATGATACACATCAGTGATCTTACCTACAGAATCTATAGATAGAAGTAAACAGCCTATGCTAAGAGAGTCAGGCTCCCAGGATCTACTATCCAGCTATGGTCATCTTATAACTCAGCCACTCACAGGATGGAGACCCAGCTCACCTTGTCAACTGATTAGTAGCACGCGGGTCGCCCAAGGCCATCTACAGGTAGTGCACACCTGTAATCCTGGGACTTGGGAGATAGCAGCAAGAGAATCAGGAGTTAAAAGTTAGCTTTGTCTACATAGTTAGTAGCAAGGCCAGCTTGGCTACAATAGACTATCTCTAAAAAATCTCTTTCTTCTCTACTCTCTCTTTTATTTCTTTGAGATGGGGGATTGGCTCTCACTACCATGGAGCTGGAAATTCACTGTGACAACCGGACTGGCCTTCACAGAGATGTGCTCCTCTCTTCCTCCTGGGCAAATGGTAGTAAAGGTGTGCCCTGTTATTCCTGGCTACATTTTTCTTTAGGAAAAACTTCTTCCACATTTATTTGGGTTTTGTTTTGTTTGTTGTGTGTGTAATTTATGTGTCTGGAAGTGGGTGCAGACAGAACTTATGTGGACAACTTGAGAGAGTCACTTCCTTCATTGTACCACATGGGTTATGGAGATTGTACCTGCGGAGTCACATCCAAACCTATGAGGATCTACAAAAAATTACACTAAAAAAAAAAAAAAAAGCCAGATCGAGGGAACAGAGAGTTAGTTTGGTGGGTAAGAGTCCTTGTGAGTCCTTGCTGTGAAAGCAAGAAGACCCGAGTTTGAATCTCAAGAACCTGTATAAAATGCTGGGTGTGGTCATGCACATGCTTGCAACCCAGTGCTGCAGGAGGGAGAACATGGTGTAAAGTAATAGAGCAGGACACTGGGTGTCCTCTGGTCTACATGTAAGCACATACGCATGCCCTATGCAATCAAATATTCACTCTTTGTAGATCCTGCTGTCAACGGAAATCCAGCATGACACACTTAGTGCTCTTCGTCAGCTTTAGACTTTAATGTATAATCTGGGTGAACACAGATTCTAGAACTACTAGTTTTTGAAATGAGGCATGGTGGCTTATATCTGTAATATTAGCACCTGGGAGGGGGAGGCAGGAGGATAGCCACAGGTTTAAGGCCAATCAGGGCTACAGTGTGAAAACTGCCACGAACATAAACTATAAAAACAAGGCCCTGAGAGGTGGTTCAGTAGATAAAGGTGCTGACAGTCAAGTCCAAGGACCTGCGTTGGATTCCCAGGACCCACATTGTGGAAAGAGGAGCGATTCCTGCCAAGTTGTCCTCTGAATTCTACATGCCGAATATGGTATGTGCACCACCTCCTCACAATAATAAATAAAATACGATAAAAATGTAAATGTAAAAGAAGGAAAAACTGAGAAAACTACCAACTCTTGTTCTGTGGAAGAGAGGCCATGCTGATGCTGGGACGGCAGTCTTGTGTGGCCGGGCCTTACACTGCCCTACTCTTTCTTACCTCTGGAAATGGACATCTTAAAGCAACAATACAGAACACTTATCTCCTTCCACCCCTAGGTCCCAGTAATCTTGCCAGCCCTGCTGATTGATGCCTCTCATGTACGCTATTAACATCTCTCCAAGGAAGCTGGACTGGAAATGTCCAGTTTTCTGTAAAAAAGCCACTCTAGAGAAAACAAAAGTGTGTGTGTGTGTGTGTGGGGGACACACAACACCAGAAAACTGGTCCCTCCAGAGAGGCAGCACTGACGTCCTTTTCTGTCATCTAGTCTTTGGGGAAGATTCCTGTTACAGACTGAAAGTGCTCCCTGGCTCTGGAGAGTTCTAGCAGGTGTTTGCTTGCTCTGGCTCAAGGGTGCAGGAGACAATTAAGAGCAAAATCGGATGCAAAGTGAAGTTTGCAATTCACAGTTCCTGGCGTTTCTGCCGCCTGAGGAGCGACTCGATCGATGAGAGCGGGGGACTCATTGATTTCTCTGCCCTGCCTCGTTCTGATGTTGCAGAGGCAAGACAGGATGAAAAATTAAAAGTACATGGGGGGGGGGCGGATAACCTGCTTAGCGCCACACCTCAGGGGACACGGCAAATGAAAAGGACATCTTGTAGCTTGGAAGGTAAGTATGAGTCAGAAAGGAAATTCTCCTAACCTGGTACATTCACCCTCCATGTTTGCAGACTGTGCAGTTGCAGACTTAGGGACTTTGGATGGAAAATACTGGGGGGAAACTGCTTCTTTAATTAATTAATTAATATTTGAGGAGAAATGTATTTAATTTTTTAAGGTTTATATTTTTATTTGTGTGTGCGCGTGTGATACTGGTCCTTGAGCTTCAGGGTGACCCCCCCCCTTCTCTGCCTCCCACTTCACTGTAGGAGTGCTGGGATTAAAGATATGTTCCGCTGCATCTGGCTTTTTCCGGAGGTACCAGGGACTGGAACTCAGGGCCTCATGCGCGGCCTTCCTGCCCAGAGACTTGTTTCTGTGCCAGTCCTGTGTCAACTTCATTCTGGTCACTATCTCCAACATGTTGTAACAACTGTGTATGTGGCATTCACATTGTATGGGTTGGACATCAGCTACAGAAAAAAATCTATCGGAGAGACTGAGGAGATGGTGACTGAGGAAGATGCCTGAGTAAGAATGGACCAGACTTCTGCTCAGGCCACAGTGTCTGCCCGAGGCAGCTCTTCCCTCTCTGATGCCCATGGGCATCCCGAGATACTGTCTGTGAACTGCTAGCTAACAGACTTCCTGGTGCCAGAGGAAGGGAGCTTACATCAAAGCGAGTATTGGTGGCCACACATTCAGTGTCTCACCCACTTCCCTGCCCCTTTCCAGGGAGCAGAGCTCCTGCAGCAGGCTGGGGCTGTAAAAACTCCTTTAGAGAAAGGCATGAGACTTCCACCTCTGCTATGGGGTGGACAGGGAAACCAATTTGTTCTCCAAGCCCCCACCATGCAGTGTCTCCTAAGAGATCCTACCATACTGCTGTCTGTCTACCCCTGCCATTAATATCTCTTCTAGTGAACTTCTTACACACAACACTCAACCTCAGTGGCCCTCTTGGAACTCCATCAAGACGCTGAACCTAGCCTTTGTGTGTGCACACACAAGTATGCTAATGTAGTCTATAGGAGGACCTGCTGCAGAGTCTACGTATACCACATGACATCTAAGGAACTCAAGTGTCCAGGGGGAGAGAGTCTTGGGACCAATTCCCCCAACAGTCAACTATACACTCAGTAATTGCAACAGAATGTATATGCTCAAACTCCACACCAAACTCAAAAAAAAAAAAAAAAACCATAAAAAAAAGTCTGTGGGGCTGGTGAGGGGCTCAGAGGAAAAAGGAATCTTACTGCCTGCCAGGCCTGACAACTGGGCTTCAGTTCAGGGAACCTACACACTAGGACGGATCTGACTCTTGCAAGTTGCCCTCTGACCTCCACATGTGGGCTGTGGACAAATGTCCCCCTGACACAAATAAATAAATATAATAAAATTTTAAAATTGTACTTGTACCTGGTAGCATAGGCCTGTCACCTCAGCTACTCAGGAGGCTGAGGTATGAAAACCGCAAGTTCAAGAAGAGACTTTGTTTCATATGGTTAAAAAAAATTCAAAAGGAAATAAATAGGTTGATAAGGAGGCTGAGGCAAAAGGATCATAGTTCAAGATGATCTTCAGCTATATATGGAGTTTGAGGCCAGCCTGGGCCAAACAGATCCTGTCTAAAAAAATTCACCAAACAAAACTTTAAAATGTACGTGCTTCCTACAAGCATGAGGACCTGAGCTGGATATCCAGAACTCCGGTAAAAAGGTAAGATGTGGTGACCCACAGATAAGGGGTTTCAGGCCAGCCAGTCTGGCATGACCGCTGAGCCCCAAGCTAACATATGTGCATGTATATACACATATACACCTATATACACCTATATACACGTGGGTGTCAGCAACAACTACTCTGCAGTGCAGACACACGTGAATACAACAGAGTTTCACATCTTTCACTGGGGACTTCATGATGATATTTTACACATTTTTTTCCTTTATTTGTGCAGGGTTGGGAATTGGACCAATGATCTCAGGCAGGCATACTACTACTAAGCCACATCTCAGTATGGGCTTGTTTGTCTATTTTATCTGTCTTATCCACCCATCTACCCATCCACCCATCCACCCATCCACCCACCCACCCACCCATCCATCCATCCATCCATCCATCCATCCATCCATCCATCCTTTTGAGGACCCAGTCTACTATGTGGCCAAGGCTGGCTTCAAATCCATGACCCTCTTCCTCCAGCCTCCCTGAGTGCCAGCATGATGGGCATGCTGAGACAACCACGCTAGGCAGTTGGGTGTAGGGATAAGCCCTCCCCTTGGGGGCGGGCTGCCCTCGGGCGTATGTTTACTGATATATTGGGCGGGCAGAGGCTGCGCGCCCCTTCCCTTCCTCTCCTGTCTCCGCCGGCTACTCGCTGGAACCTTGGTTTCATGAGTCTGGTTTTGTTATTAAACTTGTTCAAATACCTATTATCTTTGGTGATTATTAATCCGACCGCTGCATTTGGCGCCCA